>NC_137738.1:90360541-90723041 GCF_963264785.1 Psittacula echo
GGTGAGTGAAAAAAATCAGTGCCTTTATATGGATGTAATTTTCTGTTCCATTATCAAGGTGCCTGAGGTGTTTTCTGTTTGTGGGCATTTTTTGGGTTTTTTTTGGAGTTTTTTTGTGTGTGTGTAGGTTTGGTTTGTTTGTTTTCTTTCCTATTCTTTTTTGGTTTTTTTATTCTCTTTTCATCTTTTGTGGAAACTTTTATTATTCTTATATAACTGTAGAATGCTAATATCTGAGTGGTCCCTGCCCATGGCAGGGGAGTTGGAACTAGATGACCTTAAGGTCTGTTCCAAACCTAACTATTCTATGTTTCAGTTATTCTATACTTGGATTTTAGGAAGTTGGCAAAGCCTGGCAAAATCTTGGAGCAGATTCTCCTGGAAGGCATGCTAAGGCACATGAAAAACAAGGAGGTGGTTGGTGCCAGCCAGCATGGATTCACTAAGGGAAAATCCTGCCTTACCAGTTTGGTGGCCTTCTATGATGGGGCTACGAAACTGATGGACGGGGCAGAGCAGTTGACGTCATCTACCTGGATTTGTGCAAAACGTTCAACACTGTCCCACACGACATCCTTGTCTCTAAATTGGAGAGACATCAATTTGGTAGGTGGACCACTCGGTGGATAAAGAACTGGCTGGATGGCCGCACGCAAAGAGCTGTGGTCAATGGCTCGATGTCTGGCTGGAGACCGCTAACGAGTGGTGTCCCTCAGGGATCGGTGTTGGGGCCGATCTTGTTCAACATCTTTGTCGGTGACATGGACAGTGGGATTGAGTGCACCCTCAGCAAGTTTGCCGATGACACCAAGCTGTGTGGTTCGGTTGACACGCCGGAGGGAAGGAATGCCATCCAGAGGGACCTCGACACGCTTGTGAGGTGGGCTGATGCCAACCTTATGAAGTTTAACCATGCCAAGTGCAAGGTCCTGCACCCGAGTCGGAGCAATCCCAGGCACGGCTACAGGTTGGGCAGACAAGAGATTCAGAGCAGCCCTGCAGAGAAGGACTTGGGGGTGCTGGTCGATGAAAAAATGAACATGAGCCGGCTTCAGTGTGTGCTCGCTGCCCAGAAAGCCAACTGTATCCTGGGCCGCATCAAAAGGAGGGAGACCAGCAGGTCAAAGGAGGTGATTCTGCCTCTCTACTCTGCTCTCGTGAGACCTCACTTGGAGTATTGTGTGCAGTTCTGGTGTCCTCAACATAAGAAGGACATGGAACTGTTGGGCCAAGTCCAGAGGAGGGCCACGATGATGATCAGGGGACTGGAGCACCTCCCGTATGAAGACAGGCTGAGAAAGTTGGGGCTGTTCAGCCTGGAGAAGAGAAGGCTGCGTGGAGACCTCCTAGCAGCCTTCCAGTATCTGAAGGGGGCCTACAAGGATGCTGGGGATGGACTATTCATCAAGGACTGTAGTGACAGGACAAGGGGTAACGGGTTCAAACTTAAACAGGGGAAGTTTAGATTGGATATAAGGAAGAAATTCTTTACTGAGAGGGTGGTGAGGCACTGGAATGGGTTGCCCAGGGAGGTTGTGAATGCTCCATCCTTGGCTGTGTTCAGGGCCAGGTTGGATGAGGCTTTGGGTGGCATGGTTTAGTGTGGGATGTCTCTGCCCATGGCAGGGGGGTTGGAACTAGATGATCTCAATGTCCTTTCCAACCCTAACTATTCTATGATTCTATGAATCTAAGTTGGTTTGAAAGGGACCATATCAGCTTCTTTGCCTAAATGCAATCAAGTGAGAATGGGGCATGAAAATATTTAAATATACAAACCATGAGGTTAAATTAGTGCATTACAAAGGCTACTAAAAATTTGGTTGATTGCCCAACGATCCAAAAGAGCGTTTGTCTCAGCTTTGAGGCGATAGAAGGTTTCCTAACCTGATGGTATCTTTCTAAGTCCAGTTATAAAAATCAGTGCCCAGAATATTTTAGCAGTATGAGGCAAATCAACCTTGAAGCAGCCGAAAATTCTGCTCTGGTGACTTAACAGTAAAGAAACACATGCATTATCTTTAGTTTTCAGGATTTAGTTAAAAGCCAGATAGACTGAATTTATTTTTATGCAATTTTACTGAAAATATCTTTGTGGGTTTTTTATATGTTTGTTTAGAGAGCTATATATGAGAAATATGGGGAAACAAAATACATTTGTAATTCCTTTGTATGAATTTCTTGTTTTCTGCCCATAAGCTTGCTGGCTTGCTTCTTTGCTTCCTTCCTTCCTCCCTCCCTTTCCCCCACCCCCCACCCTTTAGTGGAAAATCATTTTAGCTAAATTCTTTTAATTCTATTAATGAAATCATGGAACAAAAATACAGTCAAAAATCAAGAGACTAATCCTGAACTGTTCAATTTTATGGGAGTCTTTGAGAAGGCCATAAATAAGCTCCATCAATATGTAAAACTTTTTAGAGACTGAATACTTACAACACTGTTTTCTAATTATTTATCAATTTAAATACTTACTTCTTTTTCTGTTTTGTGATTAAAAAACATGAGAAGTGTGCATAGGTTGCAAGGAAAAAGAATTAATTTTCTTGTGTTGTATATGTTCCAGTTGTTTACATAGAGGGTTCCTTTTTTCATGGGTTTCCTCTCTAGATCGTATCTTATTCTCTATTGCTAAGGTATAAGAAAACCCCTTAAAGATAGTTTTATGCTGTTGTGCTGCATTACTGCTCCATTTATCAGTAAACCATTTAAAACCGAGTTTATTTACATTTCCCATTGCTATTAGAGAGAGCTCAAGGTTCTAGCAAATATCTGATTGTACATGGAAAATAGCTGAATGATAATTATGTTCACTTTCCTTATTCACCACCAATTAAATATTAGAGATTCAGACAACATATTTAAAAGTAAATATAGGCAAAACTAACTGTGTAATAGCCCCTCAACAGTTACATTATCAATCAGCTGACTTCAGGTGATCCTGCTGTTATATTTTTTTTTTGAAAAAAAGATTCTCAAAAATCCTCAAAAAATTTCCACAAGGAGAGAAGGATTCATGATTTAAGACATTGTTCCTTCTTTTAAGTATTTAGTTCTAAAGCAGTAATTGAATATCAGATCAATGCAACCCAAATATTCTACTGAGATTGTTTAAGAAATAAGCTAGCCATCTTTTTTTCATTTTTACTTTTCAAATTTTTACCAGGGTGAAAAGCTGTTGTAGTGCAGATAATAATTGTATTTCATTGGCTCCTTGTTCCATGTTGTTAGACTGAGAAAAAATGTGAAGGAATTGTTTCTGTAGTGACATAAGAATAAAAATTCAGATTTCATTCTCTTCTCTGCTTTCAAGTCCCTCTGCAAGATGAGAGAATCAAAATGTAGGTGACAGATAAAAGACACTAAGATAATAAATATAGTGTGGCTGTTGGTGAGTCACAGTCACACAGTTCTATCTCTTCTTCTGCCAATGTAATAAATTCCTTTGCACACATAAGTGGGTGGAGGGGGGGCATAGCAAAAACCAAATAACATAATGTATACTAATTTGTTAAACAGTTATGTCATGTCGTGCATGGACAGACTAATGGATTACAGAGTTAGTGGGACAGCCAAGGTGTCAAACATGAGTAGTCTGATTCTGCTTCTTCTTCCAAGTCCTTGGAAAAAAGCTATTATCCACTGTTCTTACAGCTGAACAGTTTGCAAAATGCCTTTGAAAATATTTTACTTTTCCTTCAGTTAATTTCTTGTGTAAACTGCTCAATAAACCAGACTAGTTTAAATATAGAAAACCAAACCTTAAAATTCTTATTACGCATATTCAAAAAGCTAGTTTGCTCTCAGGTAGGAAGTAATAACAAGACAATGATCATGGTTGCTTGTTCCTTTAGTTACAGGGAAATTCAATCATTCTCAGATATCAAAGAACCCATTTGTCACATGGGAATATACACATTGTGTATGTCCACATGTACCAAAAATAACGCTAATCTTATTTTACTTGAGGTGCCATGTATCTTGGAATGCTATTCATTTACTCTGACCCTCAAAGTAAGAGGAGCTGGGGAGAATTTATAGCCATAATAACACTGATTCAACGAACCCACTGCATGCAGTCAGCTTTGGCTGTTTACTCCAAATTAGAATATGTCTTTAATATTCTGGGCAAAATTTCTACTTGAATAAAGCAAAACCTTGAGAAGCAGCAGCATGTAAATCATTCATGAATAGAGTTTCTATTTTCCTGTAACTTGTAGCTATTTACTGTAAATAGGGAAGGATAATCTCTCAAGTAATGTGATCTTCGCCTAATTGTAATACAAACCGGTTATCTTTCAGTATATTGGGCATAATATTGTTGAAATTCTGTAAAGCAAAACTGATATAAACTAAAATATCCCTCAGAGGGAATTGCTTGAAATGAAACATGGCTTAAGTGGATATTTCGTTCTTAATGTGAATGATCTGGAAGAAATAAAAAAGAATATTGGAAGTATTTTTTCTTGGTGATAAAAATATTCACCAATTAGTGATAATAATAGCAGTCAAATTACACAATTTGAATGAATAAATGGGATCTATATCTGTATTTTAGTCATAAATAATAAATGCAATGTTTCTTAGAAAGCTAAATTTGACTTAGATTTGGTTTGGGGTTGAAAAGTATTTTGGTATGCAATGGTAGTGAATATCCAAGTATGAATAGTGTTACATTGCCTTACACAGTGTGGTGCAATACCTAAAAGACTGTGGAAATTGTATTTCTTGGGATTTTATTGGGGAATAGCAGGAGATATCAGAGTTTAAGAGATGATACCACTGCTTTACATAACATAATGTTGAAAAAACTGATGTGGTTCTCAAAGGAACGAGAGAATAATTCAGATTCTATATATAATAAATTAACAGTCAGTCTTAAGTCCATAGACATCCAGTTTGGCAAAAGGAACATAAAAACATGTACAAGATCTTATTGGTGAAAACTTATTACAGCCCATTCAGATTTAAAGCAAGGGAAACTTGTGTGCAGAAAATATCATTTCCAATTGGAACAGTTTCCCAAGAGATGGAGTGCACTAATAACTTTAAAAAGTCATCATAACTGAATGTATCTGTGGAAGGTGTAGTATTGTTCAAATAGAAATTACAAGTTTAGTGCAGAGATTAGCAGGGATGGCTCATAAGCCTGTTTGTTCAGGAAGTCAAGCTAGCCAGTTGTATGAGCCTCCTTGATTTTAAATAAGATAATAAGTGCCAAAAATCTCAATTAACTTCAACAAGTGAACCTGAGAAAAAATTGGTAGCTAACAATTATTTTAAGGTATATGTAGTTTCTTCCTCCGAAGTCAAGAGGAACATACACTCATTACATGTCCATTCAAGACAGGAAATTGCTATTTGGGGTTTGGGGTTCCCTAGGGCTTTTAGAAGCATTATTAAAATGTTAAAGCTGTGACTACCTGGAAGAAACCATGTAATTCTTGCCCACTGAAAGTCAGCAATGAATTGAAAAGCTTCCTTTTATTTCTGTAGAAATTTGATTTAAAAATGAACAGTTGACTTTGAAAATCTCAATCTGATATTATACGTATTCCCCTAATTATGATGTAAATTAAGGGAGAGAATAGACTAAAGAAGAATTTCTTTGGCATTGTTGGTTCCTCCTAACAGGTAGATCTGATGGTTCAGTTTAGTAGCTTCATCTGGTTTTAGAATGGAACGGAATGGAATAGAATAGAGTATGAATTTTAATAGAGTTTATAGGGAAAAGTGTGCAGAATTCTCAATTGTGCAGAGATTTGAAATGAGGATGGTGAAGGTTAGAAAGCAGAGTCCTTGTGGAGACTTGAGTTCCAGCAGCAGTTCTATGCTAAGGTATCAAGGGACTATTTGCTTTTGCCTTAGAAGGTGTTCCTGAGCGCTCCAAGACCCTAAGCAACTTTGGTAGTAGACATGTGCTAGGGGAACATGAGGTACATCCAACCTCTTGATGAATTAAATGAATTCGTTAAAGGGCTCACTATCTGGTCCTCAGGGCAGGTGTCACAGTGTGACTCACAGCCATAGAATTAAATTATTTTCGCTCTAAAACCCAAAGAGATCTTATTCATATTGATTACTGGGAAGTGTTCCTGGGCTGTGCTGTGTTGCTAGACCCTCTTCAGGTTATAAAGTACCAAGAGTGTGTCAGGGAATGTACTAACATTAACAGTATGGATGACTGACTAAACCTGTGTCCTGTTTCAGTCTCATATAGAAATAACCTGAGTGTAGAGCTGTTTCTAGCCTTTTTGCAGACACTTTGTTTTTTTCAAGTCTATCACATATTTGCATGCCCTTGGAATGACCATTGTTCTGTGATCAGAACAATAGTTCTTCACACAGACATTTCTTTTCCCAGTCTGAGCAGATCACTCTGGTCCAGGTACATCTGTAGTGAAGAGGGTCTGCAGAATATGAATGTGAGGGACATGGCTTTCACTGTGTATGAGTCCTGATATCTATCACTGGATCAGGATCTAGCTTTGGCTTGCTCTTGGAAGGGCATGAGTCAAGAATCAAGCTGGTGTTGCAGAAGGTAAAGAGAGCTCCTGAATACGTGAACAAAACCAAGAGCTTTTTGAGAACGAAGAAATATAAAGGAGGGCATTGACCTGGAAGGTGGTACTGAAAGGAAAGAAAATAGGACTGCCAATTGAAGATGATACGGTTGGAACAGACCAGACACCACCTGGCAAACTAAATGAACCTCAAATTCACCTAAACTTAAATGAAACCCTCTGTTGTGGCTTTTTTTTTTCTTCAGTAACCATGAATATGTCAGGCCTATATTAGGCTGGTTTGGCACTGTGTTGTGTGTCTAAGGCTTTTTTATGCCCTGAAACCATTATTCTGTGTATGGAACTGCAGCCTAATCATCAAGATGCATGCACGTCTTAAATAAAATTAACACATACCGACCATATCGTCACTCTGCATTTCATTTTTCAGTGATTGGAAGTTCATTTACCCTTTCATCTATTTGATAGATTTTTACATCTACGGTAGTTTTCAAACTTACTAAGTGAAGGTAAATCGGAGTTTGCTTCACTAGCAGCTTTTATTTCTGTATAAAATACATCAGAAATGGTTTTGTTTGCTTTATTATTTACTTCTATAATAGGGTGAGCTTCATTTAAACAGAAGACTACCTGCTGAACTTCTTGGGCTTTTGCTTTCTGCTCAGTTGTGACTATGCATCTTCAGTTTAGGCCAGGATTTAGCTGCTACAGTCATGGGAAGACAAAAAGTACAAAGCTAGAAGGAGAACCAGAAGAAGTGCCATTTATCTGTGGCTTGCCATCCCTGCTGTCAGAGGTAAGGAGGAAAAAAGTAATACTGCTGCCTTGGTTCAGTGGAGTACCTTCCTCTCCATCCTCAGTAGCTGCAAAAGCTACATTATCATCTTGGTGTCTGCAGTAACAGAATCTCACTGAGCTACCCAGGGCTATACCAAAGTTGGCAGTAAAATCTTGTCCATTCATTTTGTTACCCCACCAACTCTGATGCCAAAGAGAATTGCCTTTTTTTTGTTCATGGTGTCAGGCAATCTCAAATTCCTTCCTTGCAGTAAAAACAATCTAATCGCATGATGATTTCTCAGATACTGGAGAATCATAAAATCAAGCTACTGCAAGCAAAAAATATTGGAAAGCCTTGGGTTCTGTTTGGAGCTTTATTTCTTTCCCTTCTTTTTATCTGCAGCAACACAAAAGTGCAAGGTGCAGATTCTATGTGCAATAAGCAATACCATAAGTAGTTTATTGAAACACTTCTTAAACTGTTAAAGAAAAACAATGACAACAGCACTGCCTTTCCTTCTTGCTCATCAGCCTACTTAGTGGCTGGCTGAACATCTTTGGTTTAGTCTGTGGAAGCCACTGGTCAGTACTTCATTTTCTCTTCACTCTCCTAGTAAAGGAAGAATAGGAGAGAGAAAAACAGTGAAGAAAAACATTAATACAAAAATAAAGATTAATTCTCCATCTTTGCTCAGATATGGGAAAAATGTAATTAAAATCTGTTGCTTCTGTTCATATAAATTTTGCTAATATTTCTTGTATGTAATTTTTGAAAATACAGCAGAACATGCATCTGGTGATGGGGTTCCAGTCAGTGCTGTATGTCTTCTGTGAGGACATAAAAGTCAGGTCCTTTGATTATCAGCAGTGACACCACTACTTACTGCATCTTTTTTTGCCCCAGTTTCATCATCAGAAGCCAAGATTTTGCTTATGTTAACAAAACTCTCAGTATTTTTTTTTGATGAGTTTTAGGTTTGCTGAATGTGACTGTCTTTGAAGTTCAATGATTGTTATAAATGTAATTCTTTTCTTTCAAGGCAGAAATAGCTAATATATAGTAATAATATGAATGAAGCATTATTGTTTAAGAGTATAGGAAGATAAGGTTTGTTAAGGATTAACAGTTTCTAACAGATTGACTAATTTTACTGGGAAAAGCAAGTTTTCGGGCACAGAATTCTTGCTGACAATCTGGTTTATTGTGGTTTAAGCCCAGCTGATAACTCAGGACCATGCATCTATTCACTCCTCCTATTCCCCTGCTCCAGGTGGGTTAGGAAGGAGAATCGAAAGAATGTAAAGCCCATGTGTTGAGATAAGAACAGTCCAATCACTAAAGTGTAATATAAAACTACTACTACTACTACTATTAATAACAAGGGAAATAGCAAGGGGAGAAAATATAAAACTAAAAAAGGAAATGAAAAAAAACCCCGACAGTAAGCACAAGTGATACACAATAAAATTGCTCACCATCTGCTGACCCATACCCAGCCTTTCCAGGTAACTGCCCCCAGTTTATATACTGGACATGACGTGCTGTGGTATGGAATACCCCTTTGGCTAGTTTGGGTCAGGTGTCCTGTCTCTGCTTCCTCCTGGCTTCTTGTGCCTCTCCTAACTAGCAGAGCATGAGACTGAAAAGTCCTTGATAGGGGTAAGCACTACTTAGAAACAACTGAAACATCAGTGTGTTATCAACATTGTTCTCAGACCAAAGCTGAAGCACAGCACTGTACTAGCTACTAGGAAAGAGAAAAATAACTGTTACAGCTGAACACAGCACACGGGGTTACTAAAATCCTACCTAGATGTGTATTTGATTGTTAATTTTTATAAATGTATTGGCTTGTTTAGCAAAAAAACATTATCTCTCCTTACAGACTTTACCTCTACATAAATGTATGTCCGTTGTCTTGAGGTAGGAATCTTAAAGGGATGTTGCAGTCATCCACAAACTTGACATGATAAAATCTAGTATATTTGTATAAAAGGCAAGAACATTCATGTATACAGATAGTCACACTGTCTTTGCTCTGTAGCTTGTCCTGGGTTCAGCAGTAGCAGTCATTTTTTCTCCTTCTTAGCAGCTGGTGCAGCACTGTGGTTTTGACTTTTGGTCTGGGAGCAGTGCTGATAAAACCGATATTTTCAGTTGCTGGTCAGAATGTTTAGTCTGACCAAGGACTTTGTGAGTCTTATGCTCTGCCGGGGAGGAGGGGAAGCCGGGAGGAAGCAGAGAGAGGACACCTGACCCAAACTAGCCAAGGGATATTCCATACCACAGCATGTCATGCTTGGGATGTAACTGGGTGTTACCTGGAAGGGCTGGTGCACTGCGGGGTGGGGGCGAGGTATCGGTTGACAGGTTGTGAGATGTTGTATTCTCTTCCCTTGTTATTTCCCTTATCATTATTACTATTGGTGGTAGCAGTAGTGGTTTGTGTTATACCTTAGTTACTATACTGTTCTTATCTCAACCCGTGGGAGTTGCATTCTTTCAATTCTCCTCCCCGTCCCTCCAGGAGTGGGGGGAAGAAAGGGTGGTGGTGGAGGGAAGTAAACTGCGTCGTTCTAATTTACAGCCTGGGCATAAACAATGACAAACTATATCATGAAGAAATAATATAACTCATTTCTTCTTAGATTACTTTTAGATTTTTACTTTCCTATTTTTCTCCTATGTTTAACTTTCTGTCCCATAAGACAGTGTTAAAGCTGCTAGAATACTTTAAGTCTGTGTTTCTTACTGGTACATGTTTGGATGTCTTTTGTGTGCAATTATAATGAATTTCCTGGATTTAAAATGCTTGGTTTCATAACAATTACAACACTCTTGGGATTTTATTCTTAAAGCTGGGAATATGTATCCTTATTTTAATTCCACTTGTTTAGCTATGTCCTTATATATAACCCACCCCCCACTCTCAACATAAAATAACTGAACTAGAACCCCAGAGAGAAAGCTATTGTGCAATACTCCTAATAAACTGAAGGTAGTGACTTTAGAAAAGTTTAACTTGTTATGCTCAGGAAACTTGTTCCATATGGAAAAAGTGAGTGCCCCTCCAAGTTAAATGTAGAGACTGAAAGATAAGTTCATCATATAAAACATATTCATCATATAAAACAAAAAGATTGAATTCTTGATTAAATAGAAAATTCAATCTTACCTAAGGAAGCATGGGCAGACACCAAACAGCCATAGACTGATTTTTAAATTTCAAGCCCATTCTCTTTTAACTCTCTGCCTAATGTTTTGCTTTAATTGATCTACATTTCTATTGCTATTGTAAGAGAGCCAGTAAACTGTATCTTCAGCAGTCAGCAATCTATTCAGGCTAGGAAATTTTGTGATTGTTTTAAAATACTGCATAGACAAATTACTTCCCGTTAAGTGAAAGGCTATTTTCCCTTTCTGTATAAATCTATGACTATTGACCATCTCATAAAGGCTTCTACCATATTAAATACAACCATGATAGTCTACCACCTGAGTAATCCATTATTTTGTAACACCAGTCTATGCTCTGGGGATGAATTTATTGAACTTTAAAGCAGAATGTCATCAACAATACATTTCATCTAGCTGCATAACACCCTTCTACCAATCACCCGGTGAAGCTGTCCTATTTCACTTATCCTGTCCCATTCAATGAACTGTAAGTACATTTTTGCTTAATGATAAGGGCACTGGGGGCCATATATAATTCAGAGGTTGCTTGAAATGCATTAGCCAACTGTCCTGATATGTTAATCCACTCACTAGGGGCTTTCATTTGAGGTCTAATGTAAATCTGTGTTTGTAAGCTTCAGCATTATTATAATTACTGTAAAAGAAGATAAAAAATGAAGCGGTAGCAGTGGTACTAATGACACCTGAGAAGTGCAGTTGCATATTGTGAAAGCTAGTTTATATAGTCCCAAGTGCAAAATAAACGAATGAACTTTTGCATAGTATTTTGAAAACACAAAGGAATACTTTGGCAAGCTTTTCTTTAACCTATGTATCTATCTTTAAAAAATTAGCTGCCTCGTTACCAGAAATCCAGGCTACCTTGAGAAGACTCTCTCACAGTGGGTGATGCTCAGTCATTACACATGGTGCAGCATCAGAAAGTATAATATATCTGCAGAAAATTTAATTAATTATAAACTACTATTCAGTCTGCCAAGTGAAAAATTCTCTGATGCCTTTTGCATGCACGAAAAGGAAAGAATGAAAAATCTATCTTACAAGAAATTTAGGTCAATCGGTTTTTCACAGTCTTTTTTAAAGCTAGCAAAGAGCTTAGTGAGACCAGTAAACAGACTATCTCTTTATTAAAATAAATTGAAAATCTCAGCTGTTGGTTGAATTAAATCTATGTACTGATACTCAGTGATCAGTACAAAATTGTACAAAGTGCTTTATGAAGTAAAATGATAGATTTATTAAATGCAAAGCCAAATATAGCTAGAAACATTGCTTCTATCACTACCCCAGACTCCAATTCTATGTTGTATTTAGCACAGCTGGTGTCCCCCATTTATCAGAGCTTTCTTTGTCCTCCATGTAGATGCAGCAGTTTGCTGATCAGAACAAGTTGCAAACTTGAGAGCTCAGTAGAAAGAGGAATAAACAAAAACTCCTTTAAACTCTGTAAAAGTCTAGTCTAGTTGTAGTTGTGAAGATATTGCTTTTTTCTTACCGTTCTCAAAGAGCCAGTTTTCTGAAAAGTGCTTAAAGGTACATTGACTGGTAGCTTAATCCCTTCCCACAGCCATATGATTTCATTGGTAAGGTACATTGCTGTGCTCCTTGGCATGCTCCTTGACATATGCTTCATGCCATTTTTGCTGCTGGGTCTAACATGGTTTAAGTTGGGGGTTCTTGGGACAAATTTTGAATACTTTCTTTAAGACTTTGAGTATTTAAAAGTTTTTAATTTATGTCTTTTAATGAATATACACTTGTGTCTGGAATTTGTATAGGTTTATTAACTCTGAACTCTAACATTTCCATTATACAAACTCTGCTGAGAGGTCCATTTTTTTGTATGGTGAATACTAAAAAAGACTTCTTTCATATTATATTTTTAACAGTGCTGTTAACCCTACAAATGTAATAAAATGAAAACAAGCTATGCAATAATACTGAGAACTGCAAAATTCTAACAAATTGCTTAGTTAGAGTAACTAAAAGAGTTAGCAATGCTGATTATGCATCAGCAAACACTTTTTAGCCACAGAATCACAAAAGCAAAGAACAGTTGAGGTTGGATCTTTGGAAATTATCTAATACACCTCTCCTCCTCAAAGCAGGGTCGTCTAAGGTAGATTGCTTAGGTAATTTTCTACGTGGGTTTTGACTAATTCCAAGGATGTAGATGCTACAACCGCCAGTGTTCAACCACTTTGACAGTAAAAAGATTTTTATTTTGTTCAGATAGATAGAATTTTCTTATTCAGATTGTGCCTCTTGCCTCTTGTCCTGTAACTGAACACCACTAAAATGAGTCTCTGTTTTCTTAGTAGTAGGTTCATTGTTTTTGTGACTCAAGTTACCATTTAGGTATTTAAAATTAAGTGTAACCAAAATTATTTTCTGGATGTAAACTACAGGGGATATTTTGATTGTGCTTGTAGGTATTTTGGTTGATTTTGAAAATGCTCCAAAAAGAATACAAAACATTGATTGACACTAAGGTTAAATTTGTGGTTGCCTAGAAACTTTTGGGAACACATACAACAGTAAAGTTACCCTGCCTTCAAAAAGAATCTGTTCAAATGTAACTGCATTTCAGAACCTACTTCAATGCAGAACAAGTCTCATGAAAAATATATTACATTTTAAAATAAGCATACAGAATGATTTATAAGGTTATAGGACATAAATGGAAATTTGGAATGAAGTGATCGATTATTCAATGGCCAACTGAAAATTGTCTTCAAAGAAAACTTAAAATTGCTTTTAAGGGAGAAAAAAAAATAAATCTGTTCATGAAAGTGAAAAACAAGCAGGCAAATGAGAAACTCAGAAATCCCCAAACCAAACATACCTTTTGAAATTTTCATGCATATAAACTACAACTTTTTTATTTCTATTAATATTTCTCTGAATCAAGGTTGTCACCTAAGCAAGGTGTGATTTCAGAAAATCAGCAGCATCTGAATTTTGAAATTGTTTATTGAAAAGTATTTTCTGCTGTTTTAGGCTTGTACCGCACAAACCCTTTTCATTACTAGTAAAATAAAACAGCCTAGACACTTCTGAGGATTTCGTTATGCACTACTAAAAAATAGCTGATCTGCAATTGCAAAAGGAATTATACAAAATCTTATCACATGGCAGATTAATTTTTATTTAGGTCACACTGTATCTTTAAACTCTCTGGCATATGTTGGACTAAAATGCCCAGCAAGATTCTCCCACCGGTATCCAATGAAGCATAATTCCTCCTCCAGTTTCCAACAGAGGAAGTGAGGCTGAGAAATTGGAGGTATGGGAGGGTAAGCAAAGGAGAATGAAGGAAGGGTGAAAAGACACAGATGGTGAAGCCAGGGCAAAACTTCATCTGCCCTTTACTGGGCAGTAGTTTCCCTGAGTTGGCCTTATACTACTTAGTCCAAGGTTGCATGCTGGCCATGAGGGATGCCAGAAAGACATTAAAGAAGGGAGGGATTGCACAATAACAGAGTGTTTAAGCCTTCTGTCCAAGATCCATAGATTTGAATGAGGACTTTGCAGTGAACTTGTGCTGTAAATCCTACCTGAGCTGATCCAGCTGTAAATGAACACCTGCCTGGACTGGGGACTTAAAGACAGCTGAATGTGATGTTAATGTAGCCTTTCCTGGTGTGCTATTGACTACTGAATCATATGCATCTTATCCATGGATGCTAGGCCATGGATTTTTGACCACAAGATTCCTAATCCACTTCACATTTGGCTTCTAGTTCCAGAATTGTGTTGAAAAGAGATTGCCTATGTCAAAGAATCATAGTATGATTCTATGTACAGAAAAAATTAGTTATTTCCTGAGTAGAGACCCCAAAATTCTATGGCTGGTTATTCAACTCTGTAAGCAAAAGTCATTCATCATATACAGATACATTCAAACTCTCTTCCTTATTGATCCAGTTCCAGCTAAATGTAATGGGCATTTTTCTGCTGAATATAATGGAACTTGGATTAAATTTCTGGGAATAGATGCTCATCTGATCAGACAGCATAAAAAATATTTTGGTCTCCAGCCACAGCTACCAAAGTAATGTAATTTTAAGACATTTAGAATCACATACAAAATATTCATGTATGTGCCGGGTACTTTGGAGTTAGAAGTACATTTGAAGAGAAAATTGCAATCTACTAGCAGTCATTCCACTTCAGTAAAAGGAGGCTAACTTCATTAAGTATGTTATTTGGTGTGAATTATTCACTCTGCAATGTTGCCATGGTTACATCTGTGTTTCTTATCCTCACATCATTATTATTTTCTTTTTAGTCATTATGACTACACTGTAAATAGTATTTTATTTTTACTGAACATGCCATTTGCAACATGAATAAGAAACAAGGCTCATAGGAGCATCAATATTGATATTATATGCAATGTGGCTTTGGCATTGACATTAATATTCTCTGCATAAGTGCAGCATGACATTCATACAAAGCAGCTGATCAACGTTATTTTGCTGCTTTTGATTTCCATACTGATGTCAATGCATAAGGTAACTAATGAAGGCATCATAAAAATAATAGCTACTCTTGTATTGCCACTATGGCAGTGCATGTCACCATTAACGTAAAATATTGTTTTGAGGTGGAATCACGGCCAAGTGTATTAGAATAAATATGCCTTATGATAATATTAATGAGTTTTGAAATAAAACATAAGAAACCAAAAATGTCTATACCCAAACAGATGGGCTTTTTCTGTTAATTCTACCATCTTATTAATATTTTTCTGGGTTGTTTTTTTAATTTTTCTGTCAGTACAATGACCTCTCACAGGCTGATAAATTAGCTTATCCTTCAGTAGTGAATGACAAGTCAGCCAGAGATTTCACAATTCTGTGGGAGACAAAGAAAACAAATATTGAATGTGCATTTGCTCAGTTAAAAATTTTTCCTAGAAAATAAGAAATTTGGATCCACCTTTTTATACAGATCACTGAGCTAAGACAATAAAAGTTTCAATGTAAAATACACTAAGATGCTGCAATCACTACAGAAATTGCTAGAAATGTTTCAAATGTCAGGTATTTTATAGTCTCATTGAGTATTTTTTATCCACAGATATGTAAGGTAGGATCTTTCTGACTTCTTTCAACTGCTTACATTTAATCAGATGAAGTCAATGTTAGATACCTAGATGACTTAGACTGTCTTTATGGGCAGTGGAAAGGAAGGATCACATTTGGGTATGTATTTATGTATCCTGAAGTAGATACCTAAGAAGTTTCAAATGAATTGCATGATAAAAATATTTACCTTCATCAAATAGCTAAGATATAAATGCCTGAAGTAAAATGAGACTAATCCTACCTACAAAATCTATAATTTTTTTCATATTTGCCTTAGATCAAACAGTTTTAATATAACCATTTCATTGTTATAATCTCTCACACTAGTTTTCTACTAACATATCAACACTTTTTTTTACAGTCTTTTTAATTTAATTATATTGCCTAGTCTGAAAAGATTTGAATCCATTTTGAAGATTATGATTAACCATGAGCAAATTTGATGTCTGTGTTGCAGGTCCATGCTGCTTGGTCTTGCTTCTGTAATTCTGATTTACCAAAAAGTTTCAGTTGAAGTCTTGTGTATAGGATTCAGTAATGCAGTTGAACAAATATGGTACAGATTCCAGAGGTAAAAGTCTTTCTAACTCTTACTACAACTGCAAAAGTTCTCCCTTCTACAAACTTTATATTGATCTTTTTCCTGTAAATACAGGAAGTAGATCCAGAAGCAAAAAACTGAGGGAACTGAAAAAAAATGGTGAAGGAAATAATGGGTCTCAAATTTCTTCTCATTAATACATTAACATTTGAATGGGCATGGTTTGCTATTTGTGTTTATAAACAGGGTAGAGGAGTTAGAGAAGGACCTAAGGAGATGGGGCAATTTTACTAAATATAATGCTTCATTGTTAATTCAGAAAAAACCCCACAAGTCTGAAGATAACTCAAGTAGACTATAGATTTAGGGTTTTATTTTAAAGGCTGTAAAGCAAAATTGAACAACTTTTCCAAAACTTATTTTTATTCCAAACTAGGAAGAGATTTTATTCTATCTACATCTCTGATCAAGTTTCAAATAGCTGCTTTATTTTGAGGAAGTAGAAACCAGATACTGCTCAGAAAACAAAAAAATGAAAAAATCAGGCACTGCTTGCCTGCCAATAGAGAAAAATGAAATTTTTGCCCTATAGAGGAAATGAAATTCTTTGGTAAGAAGAAGTACCTTAGATTTGGGGGGGGGGGGGGGGGGGTGTTTGTGTGTATTATTTTTTTTTGTCAGCAAAAAAAAGTGTTTAGCTCCTTGCTTATATTCATGTGAATTTGCACGTTGTCCCCACTGGCTATGTATTGGCACTCCTGTCATGAATTTCTTCTGGATGTGTATACCGGACCTTTGGTTCATTGTAGGCCACCTAGAAACAATCTAATATTGTTTGATTTCTGAAAGGTTGTACAACCTACATAGTTATTAGTTATGACATTTCATGGATCGCTTGTTTTCTTTTCTTCAGGAGTTCTCACACAGGTTTTTTTAGTGATTAATAAGGTATGTATGTGTTCTAGCCCTGAGCAGTTCAGAACTGCCTCTGAAATGTTCAGAAACACAGGTGGTGACAAGGATTTATCTTTTAACATGTGTATAGCACAGTGGTATATCAGTAAGCAGGTCAAGGTACATAAGCTGCTGAATGCAGGGAACAGCAGTAATCGCCAGCAGTCCCTTGAATGAGATGTTCATTGCATACATGTGCATTTCAGTTGCTGTAGAAATTGTCATTGTTCTTGATATGTCCAAATGCCTTTCATTTACATATTTGGCTCATGCTGAAATGAAATGCAGTTGTGATAACTTCTATTCTGGAAATTAAAGGAATCTGCTCTTTATTTGTTCCCATTCAAAAATAAAGGGTGGGAGAGACTGATAGACTTTTGACAGGACAAAGAGTTTTTTCCCTCTGGCTTCATTTTTTTCTTAATGTAAATTGGGAAGCCACCATCTAATATCAGAATTCAAATCCATGGCAACTTCTATGCAGCCAAATAATGTTTAGATCATCTATAATTCAGATCTCTTAGGAGATCATCCTCTCTGCCATGCTTAGAGTGGTGTCCTGGGGTCAGCAGTAGCAATCATTTTTTCTCCTTTTTAGTAGCTGGTGCAGCACTGTGGTTTTGACTTTCAGCCTGGGAACAGCAGATAACACCGATGTTTTTAGTTGCTTGTCAGAATGTTTACCCTGACCAAGGACTTTCTGAATCTCTTGCTTTACCAGGGAGGAGGGTAAGCCGGGAGGAAGCAGAGACAGGACACCTGACCCAAACTAGCCAAAGAGGTATTCCATACCACAGCACGTCATGCCCAGCATGTAAACTGGGGGCAGTTACCCGGAAGGGCTAGATCACAGCTCGGTTGGGCTGAGTATCAGTCAGCGGGTAGTGAGCGGTTGTATTCTCTTCCCTTGTTATTTCCCTTATCGTTAGTATTATTGGTGGTAGCAGTAGTGATTTGTGTTATACCTTAGTTACTGGACTGTTTTTATCTCAACCCGTGGGAGTTACATTCTTTCGATTCTCCTCCCCATCCCTCTGGGAGAGGGGGGAGGAAGGGGGGGAGTGAGAGGGAGGTTGTATGGCTGGGCTTAAAGTACGACAAATGGCCGGTATGATTTTGCATGTGAATATTTAATTTAGCTTGTGAAGTACTAGCATATTCATTCTGCACGTCTATCTATTTTAAAATGTATTTGACGCTTTGCAAGGAGGCTATGGTAACTCACGGTAGAGTTCTTTGGTCCTTGTCTATGAATGCAGGTTTGTGAACCTTAGGTCTGTCTCTGTTCTGGCAAATTAAATATCATCAGGGCATTCCTCCAGCTGCTGGAACTTTCTCATTTAAATTGTTAAATTATTCAAATGGTTCAACCGTTAAATGGTTAAATTATTTAACTGGCTTTGTCATGAGTCAGCTAGCACTCTCCAAATGCATCCCAAGCACAGTTTTGAAATTAACTGAGTCTGGACATTTTTTCCAAAACTAGTTTGGATGTGGTCATCCTGTGTTGAAGGGTAAGATAAAGTTTAGTAGGAAAGGTTAATACTGTGTGTCTCTTGTAAACTCTTAAGCTAATTTATTTTCAAAATTATCTATCTATCTCATCTCAACTCTTTTGGTAACTAAATGGTTTAATTCTATTTTCCTTATTAACATTTTGAAATAGTATGTTTAAAATGAAACCGCCTTTAAGAACATATGTCTGTTATTACAATGGGGAGTATTCATTCAAAAAGGCAACCAGCTGTGGCAACAGCTACTAATTAAATTTCTACTGTATTAAGTGTATTACTTAGGAAGATAAATATATAAGGTACAACACAGAAAGGGACATAAACGTGGTAGAATATATTTTAATAATTTGTGAAGGAATATTCTTGGAATTTTCTTTCAGCACCCGCTCCATTGTGGCGACAACATGAACATATATTGCAAGCATACATATACATATATTGTATTACGGAAGTATAGGATATATACTTGATGACTTCTTGCTTTTGAACAAGGGTTTTATCATAAGATCTGAAACTGCAAGTGAAACTATATTTTGACTAACTTGGCATAATTATAGTATCATTTACAGGAACATGTAATTACTCTGCAGTACATAATGTTTAATAGAAAGTTTTTTTTATTTTACTTGCCAGAGGTCTGATCCTGTGTCCCTGAGATGAAAGGGTGATTTGTTCATGTCCTCAGTGTCATTGGATCAGACCATGCTATACCAACAGTATTTCTAAAAACGTCATTTGAATAAATCTGTTTGTGCAACATTTATTTCAATAATTTGTTACAATCAAATAAAAGTATATGTAAAATTAAATGAAAATTAAAATAATAATTAAAAAAGATAAAATCTAAAGCTTGACACAACTTTTAAACATACTGATTTTACCTTGTTAGGTTTTAATTTTTATTTTTCCCTGCATCATTGTATTTGCATACATTATTAGATCTCATATCTTCTGTGAAGGAGAAGTGACAAAGGAACATTGTTGCATATAGAAATCAGATAGCTCTGGCTCAGGACAAGAGTTTTATTAATTCCTTTGCTGTTGGATGTCCCAGCTAGTTAGCTTCTGTTTAACCATGTTGTCCTGGGTTCAGCAGTAGCAGTCATTTTTTCTCCTTCTTAGTAGCTGGTGCAGCGCTGTGTTTTTGACTTTCAGCTTGGGGACAGTACTGATAACACCGATGTTTTTACTGCTCAAATGTTTACCCTGACCAAGGATTTTGTGAGTCTCATGCTCTGTCAGGGAGGAGGGGAAGCCAGGAGGAAGCAGAGACAGGACACCTGACCTAAACTAGCCAAAGAGGTATTCCATACCGTCAGATGACCGGGATGATTCCATACATCCCGAGCACGTCATGCTCGGGATGTAACTGGGAGTTACCCGGAAGGGCTGGTTCACTGCTCGCTCGGGCTGGTTTTCGATGGGTGGTATCGTATTCTCTTCCCTTGTTATTTCTCTTATCATTATTATTATTGGTAGTAGTAGTAGTAGTGGTTTGTGTTATACCTTAGTTACTGGACTGTTCTTATCTCAACCCATGGGAGTTATATTCTTTCCATTCTCCTCCTCGTCCCTCCGGGAACGGGGAAGGGGAAGGGGAAGAGAAAGAAAGGGTAGGGAGGGGGAGTGGACTACGTGGCTAACTTGATGACAGGGTTTAAACACATGTGCAGAACTGGTGTTATGATAATACTTCAGAGAGGTATGATCTGATTTTTACTGGAGGGGTACTCTTCTGGGACCTTTCAGTAAGTGGTCATTCCTCTGTACTATTCAGACACTTAACAGTCATCTGCAGCTTATATTTCAGGCTCCACTTCACCTTTAATGATGTTTTAGAAATGCATACTGCTTTATGCTTTCATATTTATTTTGCATTCTTTGTATTTCAGCAATATATCTATTGGATGCGCACACCTCATCATCATTAAAATCTTGAGGAATTTATCTTTGGAGACAGTATGGCACCCTTACACCTTCGAATAAAGATCTTCTTGAGTAAATATAGAGAGATATTTCCAGAGTGTCTTCAAAATCTGTAAGCCATTGTTGCCTGCAAGGCATCAATAATACAGCTATGCAGAATTGTTTTGGTGTTGGAAGTAAGACCTCTGGATTTAGCAGGGAAACATGCCATCACAGAGTAAAACCTGTAAAATAAGTAAAAAACCCTGTTTCATATCTGGTCCCATAATTCCAGTTCAGTAACCCCCCCTGGAAAATCTGCGTTTCTCAGAATAGTATTAATCAGTGCTGAAATGTTAATATGCAGATTTTATAAGTTGCACAGACACAACTCTAATTCCTTGCTTTACTCATACTTTGAACGCTTTGAAGGTACAAAAGCTAA
Source organism: Psittacula echo (assembly GCF_963264785.1). NCBI lineage: Eukaryota > Metazoa > Chordata > Aves > Psittaciformes > Psittacidae > Psittacula > Psittacula echo. The sequence goes on from NC_137738.1 coordinate 90,381,497, forward strand.
GACCCATAACCATTACCCACAGCCATATCATTTTCTCAATGAAATGCAGATGTGTGGGGTGGAAAAGGAGCAATATTTTTTTCTGAACAAATTTATATTGTGTGTCAGCAAAACATTATAAATAAGTGATGAATAATTGGTATATTTTGTAACTTTTATAACAGTGGAACTTCTGGACACTGCCATAAATGAGAATTTGTCATTGCAGTAAGTCTATCCCATATAAACATTGCGGTTAATGACGCTGACTCTGGTTGCCTGAAGAGAATAAGCTTTTCAATAAGTTCAAACATAAAATTTATTGATGAAAACTGCAATCCAAAAATCATTATTTGTCATTTTAATGTTCGATTTCTTTTAATGAAGTTTCTAGCTCTTTATAACTGTGCTGGGCCTGGTCTCATACATACTCAATCATGCAAAAATTAGACCTTGCTGTCCAGACAGGTACAGAGCTCAAATGAGTGTTACTAGCATTTTCATATTTGAACTAAATAAGAATAGACCTCAAAATCAAAAGGTGAATTCAACATTCATACTTGAAAAGTCTAATGTGTATTTTTTTTTACTATGATTAGCAAATAAAGATGCCCAGAAAACCTTCCATTACTACAGGGTCATCTGCAGGTGGTTTATTTATTAATTGATTGCTAATTACACCTTTCATCTCAGGAAAAAAATCTTATCACAATAAACTAAGAAAGAAAACCTGTATGTGAAAGCATTTAAATATTTGCAATGTACCTCCCTTTCAGTGGTCTTAGCTATATAATATTCTTTTAACCATGTTTTTCACTACTGCAAATAAACTAAAACAAAAGACATGCAGAACAAAACTCTGCTTCCAGAGACAACAGTGTAGATTCAAAGCGAAACATATCGACAATGGCATTGCTGTAGATTTATTTCTCCTCACTGCAAGTGGAGTATAGCTATCTATTACGGTCACTTCCTGTTTCAGTTTTGATAGTGGGAAAGCTCCTTTGACATCAGCTGAAATAGGTTGTGCTTTTAAATGTATGGGTATTACTATACAGCTGCTTCTGTTTAGTCCCCTGTGCTAATACAGCATCAGACTCATTTATATGGTGAAAATACAAGCTTACTGGAGAACTGGTGTCAAACAAAGACAAATGACACCCTGACATAATCTGAAAATGCATGAACTTCTCAATAGCTTTTAAACTGATACAGAGTGTATGAAACTTCTGTTATCTTACTTTAACTTACTTTATTTCCTGGCCTATTGAGTCACCAATTGAAAGGCATGGGTAAGAGGTATGTTATTATGCTGTGGAGCACTTCTTACACAATTTTTTTTAAGGTGACATAAAATTAGACTAGCTAGTAACTGTGTAGTCTATAATGTTTATTTAAGTTCTTACACCACACACTTAATGTATCTGTGAACTGAATTAAACACAAAGACTAACGTGTCTTATATTTGCCCTCTTGTCTCCTCTCTGGGAGAAAATGAGCAGAGTGGTGCATTTTAGTTTGAAAGACATCCAGAGGAATAATAAAATTGGGCAATCAGAGTCAAGGAAGCAGAGTGCAGCTTGCATCTCGAGGGGAAGGTCCTGAGGTATCTAATGGTCTTTAATTTCCCTGGGAGCTCACTCTTCAGTATTAGACCAAGCTCATAGAAGTCTATACCAATAACTTTTAATACAGAAAATTTCTTAATGTCAAAGTAACAAAGTGATTTTTTTTGTTGTCTTTCTCACTACGTTTAAATCAATGTTTTGGTCCCCTCAGTATGGGGATCAGCTGAGATCTTGCAGATAAGGCCTATGGCACTTTTGAAACTTTCTTCTTTGGGAGCACTGGGTTTGTTCACAGGGCCATGGTCAGTGGAGACGCATGCTGCCAGCTTGACACTGACTGGAATCTGATATGTGCCAAAGACCACAAGCCCTGGTGGGCATTGTTCAGTGGAACAATGATGAAAGTCAAGTGAGGAACACTAGATCACTGCTTCCTGGTGGAAACAGAAGGACTTAGGAGTGTTGAAAACCTTTTCCCATACTTTACCATCAATAAGATATTGAGGAACAGCCATGGACAGTAGACTAACCTGACAACTTGCAGATGTGCACTTTCTACTGCAAATGATGAAAAGCATGACTTCCGACTTTCAAGCTATTTTTTCTGTCATCAACATAATTCAAGCCTTGTTTTTGCTCATCTTCAGTTGGCATCCTTAGTCATATGATCCTCTCAAGTGATCTGCTGATATCAAGTGTTTTGTTATGAAAGATAAGTTACTATAATAAACAAGGGTAACATCAAGAGAAGCTGCTACATGACCTAAGTTTTGAACAATAAAAAACTAACTGATGTTCACTGCTTTATGGGAGAATGGAAGATATGACAATAATGAAAATCTATGGAGATATTCTGTTACGTGGAGAATAAACTAATCTGTCTGCTGTGTTCAGCTGGACTATGTTAATTTCACTCCTTCATTTCAGTTTACTTTTATTAAAAGCTTCTCAAAACACTGGACTATCTGAAGAATCATATCTAAACAGTCATCAGAGTTCATGAAGTGAATTCAAACACATGCAAATTCTCATTCAAATTTAATGAGATAACTTACCTACCTGATGATCTGTACTTGCTTAAACACCTTGCTGAAGCACAGGACGAAACCATGGCTTACAAGTACCAGCTATTGATACAGAATATCAAATACTCTTGGAGAACTTAGGGACTCATCTACAGAGTTAAGGTGCTCCTCCAAATAATTATATCAAATGATGAATTGTCTTTAATCATGATTGCTCTCATATTCCCTGAGCACAAAAGGCTTAATCTATCAGTTTTCATAATTAGTTGTGACTATATTAACCTTTTCAAAAAATGTTTATTTTTTATATCAAACCTGTCAGTTTGTAGGAGATGCCATAAGTATTTTAAATATTTGTTTTCTAAGACAGTCTTTATACCCCTCCACTTAATCTCAAAAAGCATTTGTGTAACAAGATCAAGTTACATTAGATTCTTCATTCACAAATTAAAATAATAAACTTTCAGTGTATATTTGGAATAGGATCTGTTAAAATCTGGTTTTGGTTTCTTTTTCAATCAGAAGATTCAATAATTGATAACAACTGAAGGGTAGATGTTGAAAATATTACATATTATTTTCCAAGACTTTAATAAAAAGATTAATTAAAAGATTGGGGAGGTGAATGAAATTATTATTTTTTTTCTGTTTTCAATGACTTTGAAAACTGTTTATTCTCATTTGAACCTTAGTGGTTTGAAATTGGAATGTTTTTGGAACCTTTCTGTGAATTGCATAAATTTTAATGAGCTTCAATTTTAGTTCTTACTTCTGCACGGTTGTTTCAGATGTTGAGAACACTGATTTTTTTTAAATGCTGAAAGGTTAAACTAACAGAACTCTTTAGAAACTTTATATGAATAAGCTTTGCTTACAAAGCAAGTGTAGACAATTTTTTTATATGGATAGTCCCACACAATGTCATGGTATTTATGGAGCAAGCATTGTATCATTACAGAGTGAACACTGGAAATTACTGGTTTGGCCTTCTAACCCAGAGTTCAGGATAAATAATAATTTATTTTCTTTTCTACAGTTTGGGTTTTTAATTTTCTTTTTTTTTTTTTTTTTTTTTCCTAAAGAAAACCTCATTTTAGCTACAGAATCTGATTTTCAATGTTGTGATGTTTTCACCCAGTTTTCCATCTGGCTTGACTGATTCAGAGGAAGGTCAAATGATTAGCCCAAGGTCACAGGCTGAGTCATTGGCTCAGTCAGATTAGAAACTAGGATTCTGCCTACTGGAGACCTTTATTCGGGGAGATAAAGATTGTTATAAGACTGTCCTAGGTTCAGCAGTAGCAGTCATTTTTTCCTCCTTCTTAGTAGCTGGTGCAGCGCTGTGTTTTGACTTTCGGCCTGGGAACAGAGCTGATAACACTGATGTTTGGTCTGACCAAGGACTTTGTGAGACTCATGCTCTGCCAGGGAGGAGGGGAAGCTGGGATGAAGCAGGGACAGGACACCTGACCTAAACTAGCCAAAGAGGTATTCCATACCACAGCACGTCATGCCCAGGGTATAACTAGGAGTTACCCAGAAGGGCACTCTCTGCTGGGTCAGGCTCGTTATCGGTCAGCGAGTGGTATTGTATTCTCTTCCCTTGTTATTTCCCTTATCCGTATTATTATTGGTGGTTGCAGTAGTGGTTTGTGTTATACCTTAGTTACTGGACTGTTTATCTCAACCCGTGGGAGTTACATTCTTTCGGTTCTCCTCCCCATCCCTCGGGGTTGGGGGGGGAAGAAGAAACTGCATGGCTGACGTGCCGACTGGCTTAAACCACGACAAAGACACAGATATATTTCAGCACAAAATAAGATTTTTTTTTTTTTTCCTCCTTGTTAATATAAGTTTCATTTCCTACTGCAAAACATCTTAAACATCTTTATGTATTCAGGCTTTTCAAGATTCTGGGTATCCTACTTTGCTGTGGCTACTGACATCTTCTAGAGATACTTCTGGCTTCTTCTGCTGAGAGATAATCAAACACATTTTGACTGCACTGGGCTCTTATTCAGATTAAATTTTTTTTCATTTTGTGGGCCCCCGTTTGCTTTAGAAAAACAATTTTAGGTACCTTATCTTCATTAGGGCCAGTTGCAGAGCTAATTACGCTGATTGACAAGAGCAGATGGTGAAGTTAATTACCTGCCTCTTTTATTCTGCTGTGCCCTACTCCTACAATATGCATCTTGGTTTCTTCTCTTCCTGAGGTTCAGGGATCAACAGCAGGACATGGTGCTCTTGCCCATTAGAATAAACCCCTCAGCTGCAAAGTTTGTACCTATTAAAGGTCTATCTGGTGTTTGTCTTTTTTGCTTAGGAATGAAAATGTCTCACCAGACAATATCTAACTAATTAGGCACTGAAAGAAGTTGCCCAAGAAGTGGGAAATGCTCCATCCCTGGCAGTGTTCAAGGCCAGGTTGGAAAAAACCTTGAGTGACACGGTCTAATGTGAAGTGTTCCTGCCCATGGGAGGAGTGGAGTTGGAACTAGATGATCTCAAAGTCCTTTCCAACCCAAAACGTTCTATGATTCTAAATTCCATGAAAATGAGTTACAAAAACGCTGAAGTGTCTTTAGGTTTTAACTGGCAAGAGCAGAGCAAAGCTTTATTTTGATAAGCATGTCAGCTGTAGCCTTTTAGTGTAAAAGGTTATGGAAAACAAGAACCTTACTTTCACAAGCCCTTTTTGCAGTACATTATAGTGCAATATAACATTTCTTTAACTTTGCAAATATTTAAACACTATATATAACAAGAAATTCCTTAATATGCATAGAAATATATATATTTAAAGTACATTCATATTGATATATATGGGTACAGAAAAATGGATGTGGATGTATACAAACTCCAGAGAATGCTAGTTTTGATGCAAAACAATTTTAGACATTTGGTTTCAGCATACTGATGAAGTATCTGTATGCATAATACATGTATTCAGTTGACAAGAAATGAATAGTTTGGATGCAAGATTAAAGAAAAAATAATGTTTGTGGAATGATAGGAGATTCAGCTTTTAAAATCTAAAGAACCTCATTCTCATGTAATAGTTGAAAGATTAGAAACAATAAATAATCCTTTCAGAATATCTTTTTCTGTAAGTTCATGTAAGTGATAGTTAATATCTGGAATGTCTTGCTGTTATTTAAATAATATTGAACATACATACTTTGCATACAGGGCCATGAAGATAAGGGGGCTAGAGCATCTGCCATATGAAGGTAGGCTAAGACAGCTGGGGCTGTTCAGCCTGGAGAAGAGAAGGTTGCATGGAAACCTCATAGCAGCCTTCCAATATCTGAAGGGGACCTACAAAGATGCCAGAGAGGGAATCTTCATTGGGGCTGTAGTGATAGGACAAGAGCTAGTGAGTTCAGACTTAAACAGGGGGAGTTCAAGTTAGATATAAAGAAGAAATTCTTTACTGTGAGGGTGGTGGGGCACTGGAATGGGTTGCCCAAAGAAGTTGTGAATGCTCCATCCCTGGCAGTGTCCAACACCAGGTTGGACAGAGCTTTGGGTGATATGGTCTAGTGTGAGGCTTCCCTGCCCATGGCAAGGAAGTTGGAACTAGATGATCTTAAGGTCCTTTCCAACCCAAACCATTCTATGATTCTATAATTCTATGTGTCATCATTACGATTGCAAATACCACAGATGAACAATCTTTTTACTTTTTGTTTATGGTTTGGGTTTACAAGTAATGATGCGACCACATAAATCTAGTCATGTGGGCTTGTAGTTCTTGTGACTTTCTTTGTGAGGAAGTTTTGTTATTCTTAATATTCCTGCTTAATGCCTCACATAAAATGTTTCTGTGTATTTCAAGCCTTAACCAGAAATCTCAGCACAAAATATAATGTCAGCAAAGCCAGGTACTTTGCACTGCATTTTTAATAACATATGTAGCTGTTTGCATGTCTTAAGACAGCTGTAATAAAAATGGGCTTCAAAGAATCAGTATTTCGAACTCTTTCTTCTTTTTTTTTTTTTTTTTTTCCAAAAGACTGAACACTTGGGATCAAGCTGTATGTGCTGACTTCAGTTGAAGTCCATTTCATATACCCTTCTAATGATTTCTTGCATGAGGCCAGAATTTCAATTCACTGTATTGCTTCAAAATGACAACACAAAATCATGATACAATGGTTACAGTTAGCATTTCAGCAAAACCCATGGCCCCAGCTTGCTTGTATGGGTGATTTATATAAGACTAAACTCCATCTAATCTGCTTTTACCTCAGCCAAGTCAGTAACTCTGTTGATTTTGAGGGCTGAAGTGGTTTCCTAGTAGGAAAGTTACAAGTAAGAGTGTTAGGCACCAACTCATCACTGACAAGTCCTGTATTTTCATTATAATGCAACTGTTGCTTTTGAGAACTTCATCATGCTGCAATTCCCCAAATGGCCACTTTCTTTGCAGACGTCTTGCATTGCTGTTTGGTGCAGTTTGACTTATTCAGGCCAGTGACTATAAAACACCTTAACCTGACTGCTTTCTTCATTAACGACTGGAAATTGCAGAGGAAGAAATCTGCACCCACTGACAGGTGTGCTGGCAGCACATTACACTTTTGCACTGCAGCCATTTATTATTATGAAAATGAAAATCAAAAAAAAAGAATGTAAAAATTGAGTTTATGATACCAAGTCCATGGTCACTCTGTGTCTGCCCAAAAGAATGAGGATTCAGTGCAACAGGTCAGCTTCCTGCACTGGAGTTCCTCAGATGAGGCAATGGCTACACAGAGCTTTAGTAGACACCTTGGTGAAAAAAAAAAAAAAAAAAAAAAAAGAATTAATTCATCTTACTTTCACACCACACTGAACTTCAATGATGGAAAAGCCTAATATGTGGAAACATCTTCACTGGCAGATGTGAGCATTTGTAATTTGTATTTTTTATTATTAATTATAAAATATTAATATTATTATATTTGTCAATTTGTAATTCCATTCAGGTCTGCGCTAAAATCACATCAGCAGGAGAAACCCCTTCAGTAGACATTGGAAGAGCTGCTTAATCCTGCTTCTGGTATTCTACACATTCAGTAAAATGAAAGCAGAATTGCTAAAGTAAAAAAGAATACATTATTTGTGGTTTTCAAAATAGGTAAGCTTACAAAAACTCCAAAATATTAAACCAAACTTTTAACCAGCTTGATGGTTTTCATTAAAATCTTGCACTTTTTAAAGTTCCTGTATAAAAAGTAATAGCCTTTCTTCTCCATCTCCTCAGAAAACATCTGTGATCTATTTCTGAACAGCAATGCTCAGAAAAAAAATGTATGACCATCTGGTTTTAATAGAGGGGTCAACAAGCAAACATAAGGAGTCATTTTTCTTCTTCCACAACTGAACACCGTGGAAGACTATACCTATATATATTATATAGGTATATATACTACTTCTCTTAGAACTGGAACTCCAGATACTAGGAAAAAAAGTCATATTCTGAAGTAATCAGGTTGTTCTTCGTAATAAATTATTCTTTGGTTTCTTCATAAGTGTGGCTATTGCTAAATAGCTAAAGTGTAATTGCACATAGGTTGTGATAGAGTGGGTTTGGTTTCTAATCTGTTTTTACGTGTCAGTATTGTGTTGGTTGTTCAGTGTTGAATAGGATAGGATGCACCTTTGTAAACACAAGGAGGTATAAAGTAACATCATTTAGTGGTAAATTTATTACAGATTATTTAGCTTAATTTAGGTTTTCTGTGGTTTATCTGGAAATTATTACAAGATCTCAAAACTTGTGCAGTTCAATGTTTTTTCATATAATACAATTTTTCATTCTGGTTCTTTTCTTTTGCAATTGTCATAAAAATGTTATACTTCAGATAAAGCTGTTGCAGCTTTTCAAAGAATTTTCAGATGTTAAGATGGGACAATCTTGATTGAAATTTGATTTTCAGCAGTATGAAACTTTTCATAAATGTTACCCATTCCTTAACTAAAATTGTTTTTGAAGTCATGATTAAAAGATTTTGCTTTGCTAAAGAACGTAGTCTTTTCCTGAAAATCATATTTATTGTAGTTGAAAAATGAAAAATGTAAATTTGATGGCATTTTTGACTGTTTCAAGAACTTGAAGTTGCAGGTTAGACAGAAAGAGTATATATTGTAACTAAGGTTGGTTGGCATTTTAAAAAGCAAGTTGCACTGCTGGAGAGAAAAAAAACTAATTGAAGTAGATATTTTTTTTCAGGATCATTTCAAATATCTTCCAGTTAATATTTAATATATTTATTTTTTAATAGTCTCTATTTGTCATTATTCAGCAGTTCTGGTTTATTTAAGTATTTGTAGTATTTCTTCCGTACTGGACATTGGAAACAAGGATGTCCTGAGAGTACGCTGCACATTTGCAAATGGTGTATTCAGAGACTAAGAAAAATTGATAAAATACTTTCATTGATAGTGGTGTTAAAAAACCATAACATTTGACTACTGAAGTGTCCATCACAAGATTATGGTTTGCATGTTTCACTGCTTGCTAACTTACAAGATCAAAACTTTAAACATTATTGTAGTTTTAAAATTCAAGTAATATTCATATTATTATTGCATTAAACGAGATTTATTCTCAACTTTTCAAAAAATTATAATAATGGACTGGTAGCTACAACTCCTTTGTGCCTAAATAAACTTGGACATAACAGATCAAATATTTTAGTATTACCTAATCTGCTGACCTATATGATTTTACTTTGGAAAACCTGAGGCATATTGCAAAAATTAACTTTCAGATAGGAATGGTGATTCTTCACTAAATTGCTTTATGCTTAAACTGAGGTAACTGTCACCAGGAACAAGCATCCTGGGCAAAACAATATAAATAAAACCTCAAAATAGTTAAACAAACAGTCTGAGTGAAAACCAACTAAACCAACCAATCAAAACTGGTCTTCACTGGCAAAGTCTCTGACCGCACCACCCAAGTCTTGGAACGTGAACGCAGGGACTGTGAGATTGAAGACCCTAGGCCCACTGTAGAAGAGGATCTGGTTCGAGACCATCTTAAAAACCTAAATGTGCACAAGTCCATGGGACCTGACGAAATCCCTCCGTGGGTCCTGAAGGAGCTGGCGAATGAAGTTGCTAAGCCACTGGCCATCATATTTGAAAAATCATGGCAGTCAGGTGAAGTTCTCGATGACTGGAAGAAGGGAAATATAGCCCCCATTTTCAAGAAGGGGAAAATGGATGACCCGGGGAATTACAGACCACCCAGTCTCACCTCTGTGCCTGGCAAACTCTTGGAGCAGATTCTCCTGGAAGGCATGCTAAGGCACATGAAAAACAAGGAGGTGGTTGGTGCCAGCCAGCATGGATTCACTAAGGGGAAATCCTGCCTGACCAATTTGGTGGCCTTCTATGATAGGGCTATGAAACTGATGGACAGGGGCAGAGCAGTTGACGTCATCTACCTGGATTTGTGCAAAGCGTTCGACACGGTCCCACACGACATCCTTGTCTCTAAATTGGAGAGACATCAATTTGATGGGTGGACCACTCGGTGGATAAAGAACTGGCTGGATGGCCGCACGCAAAGAGTTGTGGTCCATGGCTTGATGTCCGGCTGGAGACCGCTAACGAGTGGTGTCCCTCAGGGATCGGTGTTGGGGCCGGTTTTGTTCAACATCTTTGTCGGTGACATGGACAGTGGGATTGAGTGCACCCTCAGCAAGTTTGCCGATGACACCAAGCTGTGTGGTTCGGTTGATACACTGGAGGGAAGGAATGCCATCCAGAGGGACCTCGACACGCTTGTGAGGTGGGCTGATGCCAACCTTATGAAGTTTATCCATGCCAAGTGCAAGGTCCTATACCTGAGTCGGAGCAATCCCAGGCACGGCTACAGGTTGGGCAGAGAAGAGATTCAGAGCAGCCCTGCAGAGAAGGACTTGGGGGTGCTGGTCGGTGAGAAAATGAACATGAGCCGACTTCAGTGTGCGCTCGCAGCCCAGAAAGCCAACCGTATCCTGGGCTGCATCAAAAGGAGCATGACCAGCAGGCCAAAGGAGGTGATTCTGCCTCTCTACTCTGCTCTTGTGAGACCTCACTTGGAGTATTGTGTGCAGTTCTGGTGTCCTCAACATAAAAAGGACATGGAACTGTTGGACCAAGTCCAGAGGAGGGCCACGATGATGATCAGGGGACTGGAGCACCTCCCGTATGAAGAGAGGCTGAGAAAGTTGGGGCTGTTCAGCCTGGAGAAGAGAAGGCTGCGTGGAGACCTCCTAGCAGCCTTCCAGTATCTGAAGGGGGCCTACAAGGATGCTGGGGATGGACTCTTCATTAGGGACTGTAGTGACAGGACAAGGGGTAACGGGTTCAAACTTAAACAGGGGAAGTTTAGATTGGATCTAAGGAAGAAATTCTTTACTGAGAGGGTGGTGAGGCACTGGAATGGGTTGCCCAGGGAGGCTGTGAATGCTCCATCCTTGGCGGTGTTCAAGGCCAGGTTGGATGAGGCTTTGGGTGGCATGGTTTAGTGTGAGGTGCAACCCCTATGGCAGGGGAGTTGTAACTAGATGATCTTAAAGTCCTTTCCAACCCTAACTATTCTGATTCTATGATTCTATAAAACAAAACCTCACACAGGGAAGTATCCTGGAAGCAAGCACATTATCCAAGAAGCAATATTAGGACAGTTTTTGTGCCTATGAAATAAGCCTTGCCCCGCATTCAGACTGAGTAGCTAGTGCTGCATGTCATTTGCAGTTCTGATCTTACACTGATGAGTTTTTCACTGCTTTTCATTACATGTGATAACAGCTGTGGATGACAATAACAGACATGTTATGTTACATTAAAGTAAAAGGCGCATTAGGTCTGCATTTTAAGCTGTTCAAAAGAGTTTGAGAATTGTGTACACAAAGTGAACACTTTAAGAAGTGGAATCAGATTCTCAAATCAGCCCAGGGAGACTTTATTGTGTCCTTTGGATATATTAAGGGGCTTATAAACAAAATAGAAAGAGACTTCTTACCAGTACCTGTAGTGATAGAACATGAGGCAACAGTTTCAAACTAAAATAGGGTAGGTTCAGACCAGATATAAGGAAGAAATTTTTTATTATGAAGTTGGTGAGAGATTGGAACATGTTGCCCAAGAAGTAATGGATGCTCCGTCATTGACAGTGTTCAAAATCAGGTTGGATAGGACTGTGAACAACCTGATATAATGGGAGATCCCCTGTACATGGCAGGAAGGTTGGAAGTATAAGTTGGAAGTACCTATGATATTGCTTTCCAACTCCACCCATTCTATGATTTTATGTAATGCAGGAATATGAACCAAAATATTTGGGAAAAGGGAAAAAATAAGAGAACTTCTTAATTTTAGAGGAAAGAATGCAAAGATGGATGATGTAAATATCATATTCTGTGTAGAAGGATGTAAGACCTTGCAAGTAAGAACGTACGGTCAAAAGCAGCATAAACTAAGGCCTTTGGTGTCTGTAATCAGTGACTGTAACTGTTAGCAGTACAAATGCACTAATGAATACAAGAACTCTGGTTACTTGGATGGGACAGTGTAAACCATCCAGATGACAAGCTCTGTGTTTGCCCCTCTAAGATATAGATGTAACAAAGGCAGAAGAATTAAAGGAATAGAACACTGGATTATCACTGCAGTTTTCTTAACACATTTTCCTAGTGCCTGTGGTTTCCTGGGACATAGCTGTCTTGCCCTTGAGAAGACTGTAAAGTTACTGCACCTTAGTTTTCTAGACTTTTCTGCATAGCAGATTTTGGAGGGTTGTTTAAGATGATAGGTGTAAAACCTGTAGTAAGCTAAAGGAGTAGTAACCACTGAGTCTCAAGCAGCAATGTAAACAATTTGCCACTTAAGCCAGCACCGTAGGTTGCCAGATGGGATATTGTCAAGACTAGAAAATTTTCAGAATTTTCAGAGAGCCACAAATTTTTTTGAAATTTATCTTCATGCTTTAGGTAGGAATGACAGTGTTCTCAAAGCAAGCAGAAGTTATGCTGAGTATCTGTCAACACTAAGGAAAGTATATAATAAAATGAAAGCAAAACAGCTTTGAGGAAAATAACATTTTTTTTTTTCCTCTTTTTTTAATGAAAGAAGGAATTGTGTAGTTGGATTACAGAAAAAGCAAGGAGGATATTGTCGTGGTTTAAGCCCAAGCTGTAAATCAGAACCACGCAGTCTACTGCCCCCCCCCCCCCTTTCTTCCCTCCGCTTCTGGAGGGACGGGGAGGAGAATCAAAAGAATGCAGCTCCCACGGGTTGAGATAAGAACAGTTTAATAACTAAGGTATAACACAAATCACCACTGCCGCCACCAACAATAACAACGACAAGAGAAATAACAAGGGAAGAGAATACGATACCGCCCGCCGGAAAAGACAGCCCGACCGACCAGGGGACGTGCCCTTCCGGGTAACTCCCAGTTACATCCCCTGGCATGACGTGCTGTGGTATGGAACACCTCCTTGGCCAGTCTGGGTCAGGTGTCCTGTCCCCGCTTCCTCCCGGCCCCTCCTCCTCCCTGGCGGAGCATGAGACTCACAAAGTCCTTGGTCAGTCTAAACATCGGTGTTATCAGTTTTTTGTTCCCAAGCCAAAAGTCAAAAACACAGTGCTGCAACAGCTACTAAGAAGGAAAAAAAAAACCAACTGACTGCCACTGCTGAACCCAGGACAGTATCCACCCCTTGTTCCATACCATTCACGTCATGCTCAGATCCCACATTTTCCATATACCCTCACTCTCATCTCGGTGCACTGTTATCTTAGTGCACGGACCAATTCCTATAAAGTTACTGAGTCCATTCGGTTCATGATGTTGGGCTCCATCTCTTGGAACAGTCTTTCAGGGCAGAAGAAGCTGTATGCAGTGTTGGATCGTTGCCTGCTGATGCTGATCATTCCTTTACTGTAGAACTCGTCCGGTTCTATCAAAGTTCATTCTCTGTTGGGATGATGGTCGGAGGGAAGTCAGGGCCAGTCGCTGGTGCCCTGCAGACTTCTAGTTGATGGGCTATAGCAGGCAACAGCGTACAATTGAGTTCATTGTCTGTTTTCCCCTAAAATCAAATCCCCTTGAGGTACGCATCGGACTTCCCCATCTTCCCGCATTACCCACCAAGTATATCCAGGTCCCTGAGCAAAAGCAATCCCACGAGTGGGTTTGCCTTTACCTGAAGCAGGAATAACCCAGACTGTCTTCCCCAGCAAATTCTTCATGTGCACCACAGGAACTTTGTCCCCCTCTACAATATGTAAAAGTTCTGACTGGGCTGGGCCAGCCCTGTTGGCAGATCCTCTGGTGTTGACCAACCAGGTGGCCTTTGGTAAGTGTGTATCCCAATGCTTGAAAGTTCCCTCACCCATTGCTCTCAGTGTTGGTGGCCTTTGGTAAGTGTGTATCCCAATGCTTGAAAGTTCCCTCACCCATTGCTCTCAGTGTAGTTTTTAACAGCCCATTGTACCGTTCGATTTTCCCAGAGGCTGGTGCGTGGTAGGGGATGTGATATACCCACTCAATGCCATGCTCTTTGGCCCAAGTGTCTATAAGGTTATTCCGGAAATGAGTCCCATTGTCTGATTCAATTCTTTCTGGGGTGCCATGTCGCCACAAAATCTGGTTCTCAAGGCCCAGGATAGTGTTCCGGGCAGTGGCATGGGGCACAGCGTATGTTTCCAGCCATCCGGTGGTTGCTTCCACCATGGTAAGCACATGGCGCTTGCTGTGGCGGGTTGGTGGGAGTGTGATATAATCAATTTGCCAGGCCTCCCCATATTTATACTTCAGCCATCGTCCTCCATACCAAAGAGGCTTTAACTGTTTGGCTTGTTTAATTGCAGCACATGTTTCACACTCGTGAATAACCCGGGCAATAGTGTCCATTGTTAAGTCCACCCCTCGATCACGGGCCCATCTGTATGTTGCATCTCTGCCCTGATGACCTGAAGTGTCATGGGCCCACCGGGCCAAAAATAATTCACCTTTATATTGCCAATCTAAGTCCATCTGAGCCACTTCAATCTTAGCAGCTTTATCCACTTGTTGGTTGTTCTGGTGTTCCTCAGTGGCCCGACTCTTGGGTACATGGGCGTCTACATGACGTACCTTCACCACCAGGTTCTGCACCCGGGCAGCCATATCTTGCCACAGTGCAGCAGCCCAGATGGGTTTACCTCTGCATTGCCAGTTGCTCTGCTTCCATTGCTGCAACCACCCCCACAGGGCATTTGCCACCATCCATGAGTCAGTATAGAGATAAAGTACTGGCCACTTTTCTCGTTCAGCAATGTCCAGGGCCAGCTGGATGGCTTTCACCTCGGCAAACTGACTCGATTCACCCTCTCCTTCAGCAGTTTCTGCAACTTGTCGTTGAGGATTCCATACAGCTGCCTTCCATCTCCAATGTTTTCCCACAATACGGCAGGACCCATCAGTAAACAAGGCATACTGCTTTTCACTTTCTGATAGTTTATTATATGGTGGGGCCTCTTCAGCACGCATCACCTCCTCCTCTGGTGACATTCCAAAATCTTTGCCCTCTGGCCAGTCCATGATGACTTCTAGAATGCCTGGACGACTGGGATTTCCTATTCGAGCTCGTTGTGTAATTAGTGCAGCCCATTTACTCCATGTCGCATCGGTTGCATGATGTGTAGAGGAGACCCTGCCTTTGAACATCCAGCCCAGAACGGGCAACCTGGGTGCCAGGAGGAGCTGTGCTTCAGTGCCAATCACCTCCGAAGCAGCTCGAACCCCTTCATAGGCTGCCAGTATCTCTTTCTCAGTTGGGGTATAGCTGGCCTCAGATCCTTTGTATCCCCGACTCCAAAAGCCGAGGGGTCGACCTCGAGTCTCCTCTGGAGCTTTCTGCCAGAGGCTCCAGGTAGGACCATTCTCCCCAGCTGCGGTGTACAGTACATTTTTTACATCTGGCCCATTCCAGACTGGTCCAAGGGCTACTGCATGAACTATCTCACGTTTAATTTGCTCAAAGGCTTGTTGTTGCTCAGGGCCCCATTTAAAATCGTTCTTCTTCCGGGTTACATGATAGAGAGGGCTTACAATTGAACTGTAATTCGGGATGTGCATTCTCCAGAACCCCACAGCACCCAAGAAAGCTTGTGTTTCTTTCTTATTAGTTGGTGGAGACATTGCTATTATTTTGTTGATCACATCTGTAGGGATCTGGCGACGTCCATCTTGCCATTTTATTCCCAAAAATTGAATCTCCTGTGCAGGTCCCTTGACCTTACTCCGTTTTATGGCAAAACCAGCTTTCAGCAGGATTTGGATTATTTTCCTCCCTTTCTCAAAGACTTCTTCCGCTGTATCACCCCACACAATAATGTCATCAATGTACTGCAGGTGTTCTGGAGCTTGCCCCTGTTCCAGTGCATTCTGGATCAGTCCATGGCAGATGGTAGGGCTGTGTTTCCACCCCTGGGGCAGTCGGTTCCAAGTGTACTGGACGCCCCTCCAAGTAAAAGCAAACTGTGGCCTGCATTCTGCTGCCAAAGGAATTGAGAAGAATGCATTGGCAATATCAATCGTGGCGTACCACTTGGCTGCCTTTGACTCCAGTTCATACTGAAGTTCTAGCATGTCCGGTACGGCAGCACTCAATGGTGGTGTGACTTCATTCAGGCCACGATAGTCTACTGTTAGTCTCCACTCTCCATTAGACTTTTGCACTGGCCATATGGGGCTATTAAAGGGTGAGCGGGTCCTGCTGATCACTCCCTGACTCTCCAGACTACGGATCAGTTTATGGATGGGAATCAGGGAGTCTCGGTTGGTGCGATACTGCCGCCGGTGCACTGTTGTGGTTGCGATTGGCACTTGTTGTTCTTCGACCTTCAGCAACCCCACAACAGAGGGATCCTCTGAGAGACCAGGCAAGGTGGACAGCTGCTCATTTTCCTCAGTCTCCAAAGCAGCAATACCAAAAGCCCGTCGGTACCCTTTTGGGTCTTTGAAGTACCCTCTCCTGAGGTAATCTATGCCGAGGATGCATGGAGCCTCTGGACCAGTCACAATGGGGTGCTTTTGCCATTTCCTTCCAGTCAGGCTGATCTCAGCCTCCAGTACAGTCAACTCTTGGGATCCTCCTGTCACTCCAGAGATATAGATGGGTTCCACCCCTTGACAGCTTGACGGCATCAGGGTACACTGTGCACCGGTATCTACGAGAGCTTTATACTTCTGCGGGACTGATGTGCCAGGCCATCTGACCCACACAGTCCAGTAAATCCAATTGTCCCCTACCTCCACCTGGCTGGAGGCAGGGTCCCTCTAACAGTCATCACAACGTTGGACACCTAAGTCGTGTTGAAAGGAATTATTCTTCGTTATCACAGGAGCTGGAGTAAAATCAGCTCTTCCGCTCCATCTGGGAACCTGCTCACCAGAGACTGAAGCCGCAGCTCTCATGGGATGATTAGTCTTGACCCTTGTTCCTATTTTCAATTCATGCACCCGTTCCTCCAAAGCTGAAGTAGGTTTTCCATCCCACTTCGTCATGTCTTCTCCATGATCCCGCAGGTAAAACCATAGGGTGGCCCGTGGTGTTTGCCTTCTATATCTTCTGTCTTGAACAATAGGACGTCTTTTGTTAACAGCTGAGACGTATGTTGGTACATGTGAGGAGCTGGATAAATCAGATAGATCGTCCCTCAATTGTTTGACATCCTGGGACAGTTTTTCCACAGCTGAGATGATGGAAGGGGTGAGATTGTCTTCGAACTCTCGGAGTTTGTGAATCATTTCATCCACTGTTGGTGTTACTATGTCACCCCAGGTTACCGTTGCCAATGAATGGGCATATGATGACGGTGCATTCCGTGTAAGTTTTCGCCACATGGGTCGTGTACATTCGACTTCATCTGGGTCTATGGGTATATCTCCGTTATTCGGTTTGGTGTGATAGATCATCTCTATGATGGCTGATTCCCTCAGAGACTGGATGCCTTTGTCTAAAGTAGTCCACTTGGCCGAACGACTCGTAACATCATCCTTGTATGGAAACCTTTCTTTCACAGCTGCCAAGAGCCGCCTCCAAAGACTGAGGGACTTTTTCTCTCTTGCAATTGCTTTGTCAATTCCCCCTTCTCTAGCAAGTGATCCCAGCTGCTTGGCTTCTGTACCTCCTAGTTTGTGACCATCGGCCCCATTGTCCCAGCATCGTAGCAACCAGGTGATGATGTGCTCCCCTGGTTGACGGGTAAAATCTTTTCGCATATTCCGTAGCTCGGTTGAGGTCCGAGGTCGAGAAGTCACCTCTTCTTCTTCTTCTTCGTCATGGGATGATGGCTCCTGATCAGGTGGTGGCCCGGGTGGTGAATACATTGTTTCTTCATCTTGCTTCACCCTTCTTGCCTCTTTTTTTTTTTTTCTCTTGCATATGGGGGCAATCGATATTGGTACGAATTGGTCCTCTGGTTTAGCTGCAGTCATTATCACTGTGCTTTGAGTAGCAACTGTACTTGTCGCGGGGGGTTGTGTAGCTGCTGTGGTTGGGGCTGGGTTAGCTTCGCTGTCTGTTGCAGTTGAAGTTTGAGTAGTGGCTGTACTTGTTGCTGGGAGTGGTGTAGCTGCTGTGGTTGGAGCTGGGGTAACTTCGCTGTCTGTTGCAGTTGAAGTTTGTGTAGTGGCTGTACTTGTCGCTGGGGTAGCTGCACTGTCTGTTGCAGTCGAAGTTTGAGTAGTGGCTGTTCTTGTTGCTAGGGGTGGTGTAGCTGCTGTGCTCGGAGCTGGAGTAGCTGTGCTGTCTGTTGCTTCGCCCTCAGATCCAGGGACATTTCTTTCCTTTTGAAGGTGCTGGATAGTGTTGAACAAGGCCTGGTAAGCATAGGCCAAGCCCCAGCACGTTGACATGATTTGTCCCTCTCTGGTATGACCAGGATGACAGCACACCTCATTTAAGTGTTTTACTAATTCTTCTGGATTTTGCACTTGTTCGGTTGTGAAGTTCCAAAACACTGGAGGGGCCCACTGACCTAGATACTTGCCCATACTATCCCACACACCCTGCCACTCATGGCTGTCCAGCCTCGGGGAAAATCTCTCGGTCCCCCTATTTTGTCGTCTAACCCCAGACAAGGCCCAAACCCGACTCTGCTTAACTCTTGAGATCAGACGTAATGGTTGTGGACAAAACACACTCTGTATGCGTGCCAACATGGTGACCCCCATCACAATCAGCAAACAGGTCTCAACAATATTAAAAGGCCACTCAAAAAATTCAAAACTCTCAAACGATGCTGTAAACGGTCTGGAAGGGGCACTGGGAGGGTAAAAGAATGTCTCCTTCATAGGTTGACCACCCAGGAAGGAGAAAAAAGATGTATAGTTGCTAAGCATTTGTATTATATACTTCCCAAAGTATAAAGGTGGTGACCACACTGGGAACATAAGCCAGATCAGTTTCATGATCAATTTTTCTATTGTATTACAAGTCATTACCATAAAATATAATGAGACAATAACCTTAGCCCAAGCCCCACACTTGAAAAACACTAACACAGCAAATACCGGCTCTAAGTAACCTACGGCATATTGAGACTGTGAGATCAAAAACAACAACTTTGAGAGCCAATAAATCAGCATTGTGACAAGTGACTATCAATCCAAAACACTGAATGCTTATCACAAATACGATTAGACACACTCCGGTCAGATCTGTCGTTATCTCAACCCTTCATGCCCCACGTTGGGCGCGAAAATAGAACTGTCGTGGTTTAAGCCCAAGCTGTAAATCAGAACCACGCAGTCTACTGCCCCCCCCCCCCCTTTCTTCCCTCCGCTTCTGGAGGGACGGGGAGGAGAATCAAAAGAATGCAGCTCCCACGGGTTGAGATAAGAACAGTTTAATAACTAAGGTATAACACAAATCACCACTGCCACCACCAACAATAACAACGACAAGAGAAATAACAAGGGAAGAGAATACGATACCGCCCGCCGGAAAAGACAGCCCGACCGACCAGGGGACGTGCCCTTCCAGGTAGCTCCCAGTTACATCCCCTGGCATGACGTGCTGTGGTATGGAACACCTCCTTGGCCAGTCTGGGTCAGGTGTCCTGTCCCCGCTTCCTCCCGGCCCCTCCTCCTCCCTGGCGGAGCATGAGACTCACAAAGTCCTTGGTCAGTCTAAACATCGGTGTTATCAGTTTTTTGTTCCCAAGCCAAAAGTCAAAAACACAGTGCTGCAACAGCTACTAAGAAGGAAAAAAAAAACCAACTGACTGCCACTGCTGAACCCAGGACAGATATTCACCCTATGGCAATGTATGGTAGTTCTCTGGGATTAAGACTCCGAGTTACAACAATTCAATCTGTGCTAAATTTAACACATTTCTCCACAATTTGATGGCATCTTCTGAGCTTTAACATCACCACAGATGACTCCAAGCCTTTGGTATATTAAAGGCATGAGAAATTTCTATATATCTGAAGAGCTTAAAACTTCTGACTCTTTACTTTGAGTTGACAATTATGTCCATCATGTTCCTTCATTTAGTATAAAGGAACTTTTGTCTGATAGTATGCAACATGCTTCCTAAGGAGAGATATACATGTTTTATTCTCAAGTAACAGTAAAATCATTGTATTAAAAATGTTTTTTCTCCAGCAGAGTTGGGAAAGTGTAACAGGATAGGGTTTTTTGCTGGTGGTTTTCAGCCATTTACTTAAGAGCTTAAACATCACAGTAAACAGATCCAAGATCTTCCTTGACATGCAATTCACCTGTTTCCCTTTTGTGTACCTTCTAGATAAGGCTGGGAAGTGTTGCTGTATCAAACCAGTAGGAGGGGTAGGAGATGGAAGATTCTTACTTAGACTGAAAAATGCCTCTAAATCTGGTTTCCCACTGTCAGAAAGTGGTTAGTCAGGACATTTTTCTTCTGATACTCCTCTGGGTATGGTTCTGAGTTGGAGGTGATAATAACATGGTTGCTAGAAAACTCAAATTCTTGCTGGGGAAATATTGTATTAGGCAGAAAGATTTAGGGTTAAAATATTATTTCCCTGTACTGTAGAATACTTCAGGGGTTGAAATCTTGCTTGCTTCCATGGGGAAAAAGGGTCATCAACAGCATAAATGGAAGCCTAATAAAAGAAAATGCACCTTTTAGAGACCCATAGGCAGAACACCTTAGCAGGGCCTAAACCATGTGCCTGTGAAGTACTACTGATCCCTCAGATGAAATGTGCTATGCAAGTTTAAGATACCATTATTTTTCCTTTGGTTTCATGATGTACCTGTGCTTTATATAACATCCTTCCAGAGGATGCTGGGCTTTACTGGTGACTTTCATCCCCTCTGAAAACCTTAGTCTAAATTCTGAATGACTAGCTGTATTACAGAGAAGCTGACAAAGTACTTTCACACTCTCTCAGTTTCAAATAATATCATAGCTCTTGTATCTTCCTTAAATTTCCACATGCTGCAAAATGGATTTCTGGGATTCAAAAGCCTTGCTGTATGATAATAAGGTACTGAGTTAGAAAACAACATACCTGTGTCCTTTTTTTTTTTCTGATTTTATTTCAGTTTTTTTGGGGGGTTTACCTGCATTGTGGTAGTGGATTATAAATTTATTATTTCATTTTGATAGATTATTGGACTCCATGGAGTAGGAAAAGTTCTGAGGTATAGATGAGAAATTTCTTTGCTAACAGGCTGTTACATCTGCTATGGTACTAAGTGACAGTTGCCATTCAAAATCAGAAGTCAGGTGTTCAGTTCAGGTTGGCTGAGCTTGTAGAATGGCATAACGTTTTCTGAGTCTATCTTTTGTGGTAGAAATAGCATACCTCCTTTGTGGATAGTTGTTTTTAACAGAACAAGTGAAGAGAACTTAATGAGGTGCCATATGTCAGGTCTGGAGTCAGATTAAAAACAAATAATTAAACTATATCCATTTTCTATCAAAACAGATTGTGATATGTTTGTGGAAGGGAGCTGAATATGACATATCTTGTTTTGACAGTCTATTGGGACAATGTCATGTTTTAACCTTAGCTGGCATAGAAGAACCAGCCAGCCGCTTGCTTACTCCCTCCTGGTCAGATGGAGGAGAGAGTCAGAAGGATAAAAGTGAGAAGACTTGTGGGTTGAGATAAAGAGAGTTTAATAGGTGAAGCAAAAGCTATGCACTCAAGCAAAGCAAAACAAAGAATTAATTCACTGCTTCTGATCATCAAGCAGGTGTTCAGCCATCTCCAGGAAAGCAGGGCTCCATTACACATCACAGTCAATTGTGAAGACAAACGCCATCGCTCCAAAGGTCCCCCCCTTCCTCCTTCTTCCTCCAGCTTTATATTGTTGAGCATAATGTCATATAGCATGGAATATCCCTGTGGTCAGTCGGGGTCAGCTATCCTGGCTGTGTCCCCTCCCAGCTTACCCTCAGTGCACTCACTGATGGTGTGGGGTGAGGATCAGAAAAGGCCTTGACCTCTGTAAGCACTGCTTAGCAATAATGAAAGCATTATTTTTTTCCTGTAGGACCAACACTGATTCCAGCACAAATCCAAAGCATAGTATAGCTACTATGAAGAAAATTAACTCTACTCCAGACAAAACCAGCAAAGACAATTGGTTGTGTTTCAGCAGTATCACATTTAAAAGTTGCAGTTCTATTTATATGAAATATGAACTGCAACAACAGTTGACAACTGGAAAAAAGGAAATATAACCTGGGGATGGACTATTCATCAGGGACCGAAGTGACAGGACAAGGGGTAACGAGTTAAAACTTAAACAGGGGAAGTTTAGATTGGATATAAGGAAGAAATTCTTTACTGTTAGGGTGGTGAGGCACTGGAATGGGTTGCCCAGGGAGGCTGTGAATGCTTCATCCCTGGCGGTGTTTAAGGCCAGGTTAGATGAAGCCTTGCATGGCACGGTTTAGTGTGAGATGTCCCTGCCCATGGCAGGGGGGTTGGAACTAGATGATCTTAAGGTCCTTTCCAACCCTAACTATTCTATGATTCTATGATTCTAAGTTTATCCATTTGGGTCTTGAGAATCTCCAAGAATGGAGACTATACAACTTCTTTAAAAAACTTGCTACACTGCCTGGCTGTTCTCATGGTATAAAGATTTATTTTTATATCCAGTCTGAACCTCTTTTACTCCAGTTTATGTCCAGTTCCTCTTATCTCCTGCCATTTACCATTGTGAAGAGTCTGGTTCTTTCTCCTCCACACCGTCCTCGTAAGTACTGGGAGCCTGCTTTTAAATCCCCTCAAAACTGTCTCTTCTCCAGGTTCCCTCAGCTTCTTCTCATGAGATATATATTTCAGCCATATCATAGTTATATTTTTGCTTTGACTCTATTCCCATTTTTCCACAGGAGAAAATGGCAATCTCTTCCTGTGGATTGCCATTAGGTATTGTTTTTGTGTTTTCAGAAAGCTACTCACAGTGATATCAAAATCCCTCTCTAGACTAGTAAAAACTAATTTAGAGCTCATTTTTGTAAGGTTGTTAATCAGCAGGTCATTTCTTATTTGCATTTATCAATAATGAATTTAATCTTCCTGCTTCGTTGCTGGTTTTGGGTATTAAGGTTTCATGGTAAATGACAGATTCTCCTTAAGCCTTATCAGGTCATGCTTCCTGAGATGGATGTGTGTGGTGGCATGACCTCCTTATGAGGCACAGCAAAAATAAGTTGCAACCTCCCGTAAAAGGCCGAGCAGGAGTCATAGAAGATGTAAATGTTGATATGCAGGTCACTGAAAACCTCAATCAATTACAAAAAATGCTTTGTTAGCAGAAGACTTTGACGTCTTACTGTTTGCCCTATTTTTGCCAGACAACATATTAATATGTTAAGCACAGGTCAGTGCTTAAGATGGGCTATAGCCAACCATACAATATAACTATACAACTATAACAAACTTCTTTATTTCTTATTTTTATCTATTTTCTTTTTTCACAAGAGAAGATATTACACTAAGGGTCTTGTTTCCTTTTTTGTTTTGTTTGTTTTCTTTGGTTTAGTCTGCTTTTTTATCTATGTCTAAAAGACAACGTTTAATTTGTGTACATTATGATCATTATTAAAAAAGTCTTGTAAGAAATCTCTTTTTAGTTATAGCCATAGGGAGCTGTCTGGTCCTGGACAAAGTTAAGGGTTAGATCAAGACTTTATAAATGATATGTGGTATTTATAATTAAATTCAGTATTTTATGATGCTATGACCATTCACACTGGGAGACTGATTTCACTAATCTTTTACTATATTCCTTTTCATTGTTCATTGAATTAAATCCATAGAGTTTCTGTGGAACATATTAATGTTTAATATATTTATTTAATTTGATCCTGTGCTTTCAATAAATATACTGACATTTCTCCATCAGATGCTTGATTTTGTTCATATTCCGAGCTCTCCAGATTAAGGCAGTGGTAGCTAAGACCTACATGAGGGATTCTCATCCAAATCTAGGTGCAGCTCCAATGCTTTTAAAAGATTTATGAGCAGACTTGACAGTAAGGTTCAGTCATGGCTGAAACAAACTAAAGTTTCTGCATCCATCAGTAACAGTTGTTACTTTTTGTGTAGCACAGTCAGAAGCATTCACTCATCTACATTCCCACCGTTCAGATTGGCATTTGTTTATTTGGAGGAATTAAGCAAGTGGGTTAAAAAAAAAATAATTCAAAATTCACGGTTTTCACTAGAAAAAGAAAGTGTCTGAAGTTTGACACTGTCACAACCAGTGGAGATTTTCAAAGGAAATGTTTTTAACACAGAAATTACACAGGCCATCTATTAACTTAAGAGGCCAGTGTACAAGAAGACCTACCTATTGCAAGAAATTAGATAAACTTGCACAAGAAAGGAGCCATTGTATCTTTCTGACAGCCAGAGAACAATTGTCCTCTGGACCAATTTGCTGAGGCTGATGCATTTGTATTCTTCATCACCATAAATTCTTATAGTAAAATTAGATGGGTTTTTTTAAAGATATGCTTTAGTTCAAACAAGACTAGATTTTGGAAAACCCTGTAGCTATTAATTCAATTATCTCTACACAGTGACCTGTTATTCTTTATGATATGTGAAGAATTTAGATGACTAAATTGTGATCTTAATATATTTACTTACTTGTCTTTACAGGAATAGGATACATACATTTCCTTTTGTAAAAATTCCCACTACACAGAAAAGGGAGGTGATTCTATGAGCAGTTAATTGACCACAACTTAAACAATTATTCATGCTAAAACTAAATAACCTCTAGAAATTTACAACATGTGCCCATCGTAGTTTTAAAAGCATGTAGCTCCTAAAGCCTTAAATGATATCTGCCATTAACAGCAGCAAAAAATGTGAATGTTATAATATAAATATCTTGAATTCAAAATAGGATGCATACAGGCTGCATGTGGAAAAGTAATGGGGCAGTCTCATTTGAATATTTATTTGTAGTTTCTACTTTTAAAACTTTCAGAAGGTAACTTGAATTCACAGTGATCGACAAACTTGAAGAAAATCTTGATGTTTTAAGAAAGTTTTGATGAAAGAAAGATCAGAGGTGCACTTTCTAAGTTAAATATAAGCATATAAGCATTTAAATTTGAAGTATAAAATGTGACGGGATTAATTTGGCCTCCACAGTTGAGCTAATTGTAAGTCTTTGTTACACATAAATGAATATTCTATATTTCTGACATTTTTGTATTTGTCTCAGGCAGCTTCTTGTCTGCTTTAAGTGCTAGTTAGGATATTTTTTAAACAACACTAAAAAATAGCAATTAAATCTTTTTTTCTCCCTAGCATTCTTTTTTACTTCTTTGTTTTTATGCCAGTGCCATTCCTTTCCAGTACAATCTCTTCTTGATATCACACTAAAGCCCTGATCTATATAACTGTGCTCTTCCTGAATTCATTGAGGCTGTTCTTTAGTTTGAAGTAACGTGCAAGCAAAGATTTTTCTCTTCTACAGAAATCCACTTGCCCTGGTTTTTATGTGTTTGCATAAACATGGAAGATTCCACAGAAACTCATATTTCCTACCCCACATATATCATGTCTAGCTCTTTGCATGCAAAGTGTTATGAAAGCAGAATAAAATAGTAAAAGTTGCAGCATGAGTGGAAAAGTTACACACACTGGTGCCAAGCTACTAACACTAAAGCATTAAAGTATGCATTTGTGTGGAACACTAGACGTATTTCTGCTGTTTGTCAGATCACTTACTATTTCTGAAATATTGGGGCAGTAGTTTGTAACCTCAGGGCAGCGGATACACTGTTGCTTGATTCTCTGAAATGACTCATAGCTCTGTGGATGTTTATGAAAAGTTATAGGATTGGAATCTTATACTACCATAATTAGTATTGATACTGCTGTTACTATTCAGCATTACTGCAGGTATTCAAAAAGCTAATTCCAGAAAAAAAAAACAACAAACTGTATTCCATGTCCACATTGCAGTTACTTGGTTTGTAAACCACTCCAATCAGTTTTCAAAAGTCTGCAGAAACAGTGGAAGGAGACCAGTATTTGCACAGCAGAATCAGAAGGGAAAAACTGTTATTCTTTAACTTTTAAGAAATGTCAGGTCAGTTGCACTTCTTGTGTCCCCTGATAGCTTCTGCATCAGTACAAACAATCCTGCACTTGAAACTAGATTTTAGAAGAAATATTTATGTATTCTGCCACATTTCTTACTGGGTTACTCATAAATGATCGAATTCATCTTTGTTTTGACAGCCAGTAAAGGTCTATGCCTCACTTAAGTCTTGCAAACAGGATTTAGGTGGGAACAAAAAGTGTGCACAGTTTGGTTTTGTTCTGCCAGTGGCAGATTTCATCCTGCTCAGGTAAATTGAGCAGAAACACAAATCAGAGACTGTAGGCTCCTTGTTTCCCTGTCCCAGGCTCATGTAGATTTTCTTAGAACTTCTGACTTGGTTTTATTAGCTATGTTTTTGTTTAGAACAGAGATGTCTCTTTCTTTGATTTCATTTCCAATTACATTTATTCCTGTCGAATACTAAGACCATCAGGTTTTTGTTTGGTCATTTTCTCTGTGTACCCAGGTACTACACAAGATGATGTTGAAATGGAAAACAAGGGTTTGGATGCAGCTGTCCTTTACCAAAGCAATGTTTCCAATTTTATTCAAAGACAGATTCTTTGCATTCTGTTTGATAACTGGTACAGATTACCTGAGCATGTCTTTAAATTGTTTGCATAAGAATTTCTCCAATATTGTCCTCACAGTATTGAAACAAGCAGTTCTTATGTGTGTTGTTTAAAGATGTAAGTGGAAGAACATACATAAAGTGTTTTCTTCTCTCAGTTTGCTATGTGCATTTTTGTCAGTATTTTCTGAAGAGTATTCTTTAAGTAGATCATTTCCAGTTGAAACCTTGTCTGCCTGTCAATATTTAATGTGTAAGAAGAATTCATGTCGCTAAAGAGGCTTCATAAGCTACAGGAGTATTCAATTGTAGGCAAGAAAAAATTAACATATAATCAAAGGCTCTTTAGCTGGATCACAATGAATGATGAAAAATTCTATCATTTTATTAATAAGAAAGGCCATCTTGTGGAATACCAAACTTATATTTTGGTAAATAATAAAATCAAATTACAATTTGATTTTTGGCAACTTTTAGTAAGGTATAGAAATTTATCCCTTTTTTTTTTAAAGGAACAAAAGATAAATGTTCAATAATTTCTTCTGAAGTAAGTAGAAACAATCGTTTGAAATAAAATGGAAGGTAAACACTTTTCAGCAAAATAAGCATATCCTGTCCTCTTGATCTAAATCTTTCCTGGTGTCTTTCCTGATCTTTAACCTTTGACCAACTTCCACTTTTTGAGAAATACAGCTCCTCATTTATTTAGGAGATGTAAAGAGTCACGCAAATTCAGAAAGAACTGACCCGTAGTCTGCTGAAATACAAGTATAAATAGAAAAATGCTGTGCAATATTGACAACAGTATGCTGTTTCGAAGATGAGATTATAGGCCTACTGATCTACTGATATAACTAGAAATTAATTATTATGCATGTACTACTAGCATCAGTAACACTCTCTTTCTCCTCCTCTGAAATCTCAAAACTTGCAAAGTTGAAAATTATTAATAATAAAAGAGCTTTGCACTAGTATTAGAAATTTATCTAAAAACTTCCAGATTTACTTGCCTATATGCAAAGCTAAAATTTAAAAGGAAGAGTAGGTATGACCACTATTGTCTCGTAGATGTTTTGCTTTTTAATACTCCTTACATCATAAGACTCTATACTGGAATACAAGAAGTCTGTCATTACATGTTTATTATAACTTCTGTTATTTCAGGGACTGTAGTGACAGGACAAGGGGTAACAGGTTCAAACTTAAACAGGGGAAGTTTAGATTGGATATAAGGAAGAAATTCTTTACTGAGAGGGTGGTGAGGCACTGGAATGGGTTGCCCAGGGAGGTTGTGAGTGCTCCATCCTTGGCGGTGTTCAAGGCCAGGTTGGATGAGGCCTTGGGTGATATGGTTTAGTGTGGGGTGTCCCGTGCCCATGGCAAGGGGGGTTGGAACTAGATGATCTCAAGGTCCTTTCCAACCCTAACTATTCTATGATTCTATTACTAGTATAACTTCTGTTATTACCAGTTAACAATAATCGATTCACTGTACTCCATCTTTATACACCTGTTTCTTTTGTATCACACTCATTGTATTTGTATCACACCATCTTTTAGTGCTTTCAAGTCTCATTGAATCTTTTTGCTGTATAACCCAGCAAAAAATTAACAGACTACTATATTGACCTTTTTTATTGCTCTATCATAGGAATTTTGTCTACTGCATGATGCATAAAACGACAACTTAAATTAAACATAGTTTGCTGAATAACCTAATACCTAGTCCTTAAATAATAAAGCTATTCTTTCACTCCAAGAGGCTAGCTTTGGAGTATGAGCTGACTTCCTGCAAAATTTCTCCACCTTCTGGCTGGATACAATTTCAGCTCCTTTCTAGAACTCAGAAGAACGACAGTGATGAAACATGATGAAAGTTGCAGTGGTAGAACTGGGGCATATTCTTCCTCACCTCAACATGTTTCAGATCAGAGATGATTCTTCAAATTCAAATTTATCTTAAGCCTTATGATTCCAATATTTATATCTCAATGAAAAGAAAAAGCTCAAAGTCTTCCTAGACTCATACGAATTATTTTATGTTAATGCATAAAGAATCTCATTTAGCTGTGGCAGATCACTTATAGACTTCAATGAAACAAAGACAGAAAAGGAGAATAATGTTCTGCATTTTTATAAACAATCCTAAATGTCTTCATTTTCAACAAGCTATTAGTAGTGCCACAGTATAAATACCACCAAAATTAAAACAGAATAGATAAATGAAGAATTCTGCAGAATAAAATTTTACATAAGTATAAATAGATTATTTCTATTATTTAGATTTCTTGGTGGACTGCTCTGGTTGGACTGAATGCTCTAATCAGATTTTATTTTACACCTCTGAGTGGTCATTTTTTCCTGTTGCTATACAGAAAGAAAATTTGCTCTTTGTTCAGAAACAACCAGTTGTGAGGGATCTTTGGCTTCACATAAGCATGTATGTAGGGATTTTTTGCTTGTTTTGTGGTTGTGGGGTTTTTTTTTTATTTTTTTATAGCGCAAAAATATGATTGAAATTAGAATGATGGAGTTTGTATTCAGAATAGCTGCAAGTCTGTATTGATGCATATGCTATACTATCCCACTAAAAATATAGCAAAAAATTACTCCGAATGTTTTCCATTTTTTATAAAGTTAGTATTCATAAGATAATGTGGTATGTTTTGGATTATATTTCTTCATCTGTTGTGAAGTATGGTTCTATGCATTCATGTGTATTGTGTTCATTTTTTGACAGGAGAAAGTTCTCTTCAAATCAAAGCAAATTGTACATACAGAAGTAAAAAGGTACCTCTATAAAAATATAAGATGTCCTTCCTGTTCTTACTGGAACTCATATCTGCTTTATAAAAGAACAAGCACACAAAAAGGCACACTGTTGCTGTATAACTCCATTAAAGCTGACGCAGCTACAGTCAATGCAGATCATGTTTATACTTTTTGTTTTAATGCTATAATTAGAATCATAGAATCATAGAATAGTTAGGATTGGAAAGGACCTTAAAATCATTTAGTTCCAATCCCCCTGCCATGGGCAGGGACACCTCCCACTAAACCATGCCACCCAAGGCTCTATTGAACCTGGCCTTGGTTGACCAGGCAACTATAAAGCATATTTACTTTTTCTTGATTTTCCTTTTTTAAACTATGGCTAGTGTAAAAAAGAGGAAGAAGAGCATGTATGTAAATAGAACGTTAAATCCTACCTGTATTGTATTAATGCAGCTGTGGCAAAGATATGCACAGACAAAAAGCCTTCTAGGAACAAGTGCCCACAACCTATTTGTGTGCCTTTCTGATACTGCTTTCTGTTAAGGATGAACTAAAAATTCTGTTCACATCCACACGTGTATGTGATGTACTTCTGGAAAGGAATAAAACTACTCAAGATAATGGTTGCATACTTCTTCCTATTCTTCTCCCACTGCTCCACCAGAAATGAAGGTTTTGAAAGGAAGGATTTTCAGGGGTTTAATTAGGCTTTTCCTCACTGTCAAGGATCATGTTCTTGGAGAGTACCTAAATATCACTGTCTTACCTGTCTGCTTGAGGGAAGGCTCTACGGAGGGACCTGGACAGGCTGGGTCAATAGGCTGAGGACAATTGTATAAGATTCAAGTGCTGGCTCCTGCACTTTGGTCGTAACAATCCCATGCAAAACTGCAGGCTTAAGAAAGAGTGGCTAGAAAGATGCCCAGCAGAAAAGGACCTGGGGGTGGTGGTTGACAACCAGCTGAGTATGAGCTGGCGGTATGCCCAGGTGTTCAACAAGGGCAACAGCATCCTGGCTGAAAGTACCTGAAAGGAGGTTGAAGGAAGATGGATGTTGGTCTCTTTTCCCAGGTAATAAGTGATAGAATGAGCAACCTGGTCCCTGCCTATGGCATGGGGCTTGGAACTAGATGATCTTTAAGGTCTCTTCCAAGCCAAACCATTCTATGATTCTATGATGAGAGTAAATAACCTCAAGTTGCACCAGGGGAGGTTTATATTGGCTATTGGAAAAATTTCTTCACTGAAAATTTTGTCAAGCATTGGAAGAGACTGTCCCAGAAAAGTGGTTGAGTGACCATCCCTGAAGGTATTTAAAAGATCTGTAGCTGTGGCTTAGGGACGTGATTTAGTTTTGGACGTGGGGGTACTAGATTAATGGTTGGACTTGATGATCTTAAAGCTCTTTTTCAACCTAAATGATTCTATGATTCTGTGATAGGTCTTGTTATATTTCATAGAAAGAATAATCTGTTCCATCTGGATCTTGTTGTTGCCTTGAGCCAGAGTTCAGAAGTAAGGTAAGAACATTTCAGTAGACAGTGGAAGAACTATCTGCTATACACAGGCACATTCTGATCTGTAATAGTTTAGAAGTTGGCTGAAGCTCCCAAACATATTTTAGTACCCATTCTAAAATATTCATAATACTTAATATTTATTGGGATTTCTGATATCTATATACATGTCCTAATGTATACTGAATATTATTAAAGTGCACTCTATAATGTCTTTCTGTAGTAAAGAATTCACGTCTTAGTTGCTACTATAAGAAAAAAATATTATTTTTTCTTCTTCCATATGCATTGAATATGCCCTGCATCATTTGTTCCGGGAGAAGAAGAATATCATCTTCCCTTCTGCCTCCTTAGACCACTCATTATTTTTCATACCTTTATCATGTCCCCAATTTTACAGTCCATTTATAACATAAGCAACACCAGTGAAAGTTATGTAAAATTATTGGCCAGCTTGGGATCTACTGGGTCAAGTTTACTGCTGGTATAACATTATGATAACATTTATGTGCTAGGAATATTGAACACATAGAAGGATACTTCAGCATAATAGGTGCTGAAATAATGCCATCTTTTTATAATATGATATGGAAAAGATAGATATTGAGGTCTGTTTAAGAAAATTATACTTTTATTTTACTGTTACACACTACTATCTAATGTTCTTCATGTTTATCTAATGGTCTTCATTTTTAGCTTTCCTTAAGTTTGTATTCCTCTGTTATTTCCTGTTAATAAATTTTTAGCTGGGAATTCTCCAACCTGTGAACTGTTGTTTTAATTACTAGTTGAATACTGAATCATTCGTTAATATTATATTAAAAAGAACAGATATATAATTTAAAAGATTAGTCATATAGACAGCAAAAAGTAAATTTGTCAAACAATCTGATAAACATTGTGGCTTCATGATCAGTTTCAGACCTACTTAGTCTGCTGTGGGATTTATTTTTTTTTTAATTCATGCTTTTTTTTCACCATATCTTATACATGGCTTCAGGAAATTTTCATTATTAAACTTCATGACATGTTGTTTGATAGTTCATTTTTCTATCCATTTTCTGCTCATTAAAATCAGTGATATTGTTTTATGTATCAGTAAATGAGTTAGATATCCCAACTCAAAGTATTTCCTGGTTTCAGTTCAGGACAAGGGTGTACTGAGTGGTAGCTCCCAAACAGACTTAGGAAACAGTAGACTTCAGCAGAACATGGTAGGGAAAAAAAATTAAATAAAAAAAGCAAGCCAAATTCTCAGCTGTTTTTGGCTTTCCAAGGGGTAAAGTTTGAACAGGGCAAATAGCTAAAATACTTAATATTTTAGTTGAATTCAGGGAGCAGGACTATAAAGCAAAAGAGAGGAATATCTTCTATGGGCTAGAACAGAGGAGTGGATACTGTAAGTTAAAACATGCATTGTGAAATTAATATTGTACTGAAAAATGAGAAGAGTAAAGTCCAGCCTAGAGCAGGAAAAGGGAACTTGGGGCTTATTCCCAAGTTCAGATTCTCAAATAGAGTGAGAAGTAGCTTTGCTCTGCTGTGGAATAAGAATTGTGGTGATGCCTGTGAAACCTCACAGGACAGCTCATTCATTTCGTTTCTCAAACTAGCATGGGTCAAAGGCCAAACACTGCTTATTTTGCAGGTATTTTTGATGCTTTGGAAATAATTATCTTTTCTGTAGAATCAGAATTGAAATCCCATCATTAATGGGAATGGAAAGGAAACAGAGGTACTATTGAGTACCAATGCTTTATGGGTATTAATGCTTTATGCTTTCAAGCAACTGTGCGTAGGCATATTGCTTGCTAGTTATTGAGAAACTTAACTTTGTGGCTACAAAAGAGGCCAACACACAGCTAACCCTGCATGTAAATGATAAAAAGTTTGAAATAGTATCTTAAAAGGTGCAGTAGCATCAACAAACTTTACCCAGTTGTGCAATACAGGAAAGATAAAAAAGAAGTTTTTAGAAAGATAAAAAACAAGTTTCTGAAATATGAAAGGCATAAAGTGGTTGTGTATGTTTTGCAGAGCTGCTGGGAAGTAGACATTCAACATGCAGGTAGTGAAAACTGCTAGGTCTAGAAGTAAGACTTAATAAACATTTGTTTTCTTAGCTTCCAGAGCCCCAATTCATTTTCTCAGAATCTACAAAAAGGAAAGTGCAAATATAAAAAGTTAGAGCATGATGGGAAAAAGAATATCTGGGTTTTAGTCTTCCCTAATTTTTTCCTGCCAAGTGGTTTGAACATGATGTCCAGCCTTCCAAAACCTTCTCTAAAGAAAATATAAGAGCATGCTCTGCAATGTGTTCATCATTCTTTCTGAATCTGGGCCATTTCACAAAAGAGATTATAAAATTCAGGTGACACCCCTCCCCATACCCGTGTTTAAACCTCTGTCTGTACTGAAGTGATGGAGGAATTCTAGCCTCTATCTCAGTTCCTAAAGCTGTTTATGTGTCTTACCAGTGGCTGTTAAACAGAAAATGCACAAGGAGTCTCTAAGAGAAGAGACCATAATCTAGGTTCTCACTCTCTCCATCCTGGCAAAAGAATAATTACCTTCAATGACCTTCAAAACTGTGTTCTAGCCAAAAGTTTGAGAGATTCTGAGTACCACCATAGACATTCATAGCTTCTGGGTGGTACAGCTACCATTTCAGTAAAAACATGATGGGAACTGTTGACTTCAAAAGCAATTATATTTTATTCCCCTTCATAATGTTAATCATAATGTTAAAATTATATTAATTCAGAAGTCTGACCTACCATTCATTTTTGGTTTTGCATGAAAGCAGTTTGACTTGCTTTTTTTTGCACCAGAACTCAATTAAAGAACTTCAGTCCCTTTCAGAAATTCAATTTGCATTACGACATTGCTTTAGAAGAATATTAGGGCTCTTTAAGAATTCATATGTAGACAAAAAACCCACTTTTTTCCTGAGTTTTTGCATGAAGTTCTTATACTTTAGGCACAGGTTAGAGGTTCTAGAGAAGTGAGTGCCCATCCTATAATTCTACTGTTCAGCTTCTCTGTATTTCTACAGCTGAATAATAAACTAAGAAAGAACTTTACTGTTTTGGTTGTATGACTGAATAGAAGTTGACAGTCTGCCATAAATGGAGAGTAATAGGTAGGATGTTTCAAGTTTTCTAGTTCAAATACTTTTTTGAAATTGATGACAGTAATATTTAAAATATGGTGACCCTTTGTAGCTGCAAATAAATGACTATCAACCATAAATAAATTTCTAAGATTTCTAGTGGAAGTAAACATAGCTTTAAAGAAAATGTTTTGCCAAAAGAAATCATTGATCCCTCATTAATGGTTAGATGTTTTAGGATAGTTGAGAATAACAGGTAGAAATGAAACTGCTCATAAATATTATGAAGCTAGGCAGCTTCAGAAGAAATGAAGCAATGTGTCTTTTAAGTTTTTTGTAAATAACTACAGCCATGTAAATAATGAAACTTTATTTCCATGATCAAATCTGTACTGTTTAAATTCTCCCTAGTTTTTCTGGGCTCTGGTACTCCCATAAATATGTTAATTAGAAGATTATTGACTGTTTTTCCACTTTTCAGTTCTCATCTGGTTCAGATGCTACTTTTAGGGTGAACAAATCTTTAGTTGTGATGTCTGTGTGTCTTACACACTGTTGCCCATCATATTTTCTTTCTGAAGAAATGGGCATATTAAAAACGCATTAGGAATCATCACAGATCTTCATTTTGTTTGTCAGTGGACAAGAGTCTAGTAAAAGGATTGGCATCCTTTCTTTACTTCCTGACTCCTCTGTTTTGGGTTGTAAGATTCAGTGTTCTATATTTTAGTTGGCTGGGTTTTTTTGTTTTGTTTTGTTTTGTTGTTTTTTTTTTTTTTTTTTTTTTTTCCAAGGAAAAGATATTTTCAAACAACATCCCAACGCAGATTTAAAGACAACGCAATGATGGGTCACCTTGTGTCTGTTCCTGGCCATAGTGTGGCACAGGGAATGACTAGTTTAGATGTACTGAGCTAAATTTTAGAAGCTTAAATGGGATAGAAGAACCTAGATAGAAAGAAGTTTAGATAGTCTAGATAGACAAAAGTCTAGGTCTTCCTGATCGAGATGCTGTGGCACACACCAGACTCTGTGGCCTTGGTTAGTCAATAAGGAATAAAAAGAATAAGTAAGCTTCCACCATTGAACAAAATATGAGAAATACTGATTCATGTATAGGGCACTGCTGGGAAACAGGAAAACCAATGGAATATATAAAAGAGACATATACGATGTGAGTCATCATAGGATAGTCGTTGTCTTCACCCCAAACAAACACCTCAAGATAGATGTGGTGAGTCTGGGCTTTGTAGCATTCTTTGGGGTTCCTGTGGCTAATGGGGATACTGTGAGAATAAATACTTTCAAAAATTTTGAAGTTTGTGGCGACATTATTATATATGTTAGCTGTATAATGACCCAAGATATGGTGATACTGTCTTTTACAGTGACCAGCACAATGAATCTCTAATTTCAGCTGGATCACAAGGAATCAAGTAGAAGTTTTCTGATGATTTCTTTCCATCACATTTACTCAGCTTTCTCCACCACACACAGAGACAGTTTTATTTGACCTTACATTGGAGGCCAACCTGCCTCTGAATATTTTGGCCAGCTGAACAGCTAGCATCTGTAGCCTTCAGGTCCTCGCATAACCTCAGAGACCACGGATGTTTCTATCTGGATAGGACTCAAAATTTTCTTTTTCCAGTTTTTAAGGTTTTCTGCCAAAATATCTACTTTGTTTATGCACCAGTATCATCAGTGAGACTGGCATGACCCTGAGAATATGTTACTTAACTCACACAGGATATAATAGAGGAGACATAAAACATACTTTGCATGCTTTTGCAAAGCTCAGCTATTAAGAGGCTGATTGTACTTCTGTTTACACAATTGGAAGTTGGGAACAATTCCACTAAAGTCAACAGTTACACTGCATACAAGTGGTGTTAAGTGAGATCAGAAACAGGCTCTTAACTTCCTCTGGCATTTCATATTCTCATTATACTTTTAACATAGAGATTTAGGGTTAAAGCTGCAAGGGTTCTGTTAGAATTAAGTGTCATTCTGTCAAAATCACATCTGGCTGAATGTTTTTGAAATCTGCTTCAATTACAACCACCATCAAAGCTTGCTATTACTTAGAGAAGACTATTTTTAATAATTAATTGATTTTTTTTAATATTTCATTCTGCTTACTTTGAGAGTCTCTGAGTACTCTGGATAGAATCAGCCTAAGTATTTAATAGGAAAGTCATGTTCTTCCTCTTATTCTGCAGAGCTCCTGGAAGCTGGGAAAATAAGTATCTTTAAAAGAGGTCTTACTAGAAAAAAAGAAAATTGTCAGGGTGTTTTTGTCATGGGTAATATCTCTACTATAATTTTTCTTGGTTTTAAAGCCTAGACTTCAAATTGTTTGTGTTCCACTGATGAACTGATTTTAGATGAGAAAAATAGAGGAATATGGGATGACACACTCGTCTAGCTCTAGTAGAAAGCACTAATTTTCAAGGTAATTGATGAGATCTGCACAATAAATGGTTCCTTTGAGGCCTAGAATTTAAAAAAGAGGCTTTACCAAAGAATTATCTTACTTATATATGCTACAAAATGCCTTGGCTTTCTGAATCTGATAGGTGTACTCCTAGGAACCTTCATTATGGCCATGTCCTATTCCTGAAAACCTCAACACTGTTCCCCAGGGGGACAACAACATAGGCAGACCAGAGTCCATGTATAAGGTGTGCAACTGTCTCTGTTAGTGTCTTCTTCTTTAGAAGTTCTATTTAAAATTTTTGTGCCAGCATGTGTTATAAAAAGTTGGAATTTTTCACTGGCATTTCTCCAGTATGCCAACCCTTTATCTCTCAACCACTTTGCTGACAACAGCTATAACTCTTTGTTTGATGCTTTTTTTCTCTCTGTAGTTAGTCCTTCCACTGTCAGTTTCAGGGTCTTGAAATGATGCCAGCTGTTTAAAAAGCATATTCTTAATTAATGAAGTACGCACACCAATTTGATGATTTTGACTGTAGCAGGAGTGAATTTTAAGCCATATTACTTAGCTGGAAAGAAGACAGGATACAGCTGCAACACTGACACTTGAAACAACAAATACAAGCCAAAAGTTTAGAATAATCTCCAGCTACTTGGCCCCTCTATACAGAAATCACACTAGCGCTTCATGTCCTGAAACCATTGCCCCCTTTTTCAGAACAACTGGATACTAGGAGGCAAATGAAAAAGAAAATTAACACCTTTCAATCTCTGTGTAGAACAAGCCAGAAAGTGAGAGCTTATCCCATCCTTGCACTTTATCCTGTCCTTCTCAAAGTCCTTGGTTGGCTTTTGGGGAAGGTGAACTTGTAGCAAGTGCAAGGAAATGAGAAGCTGAAGCTATGTCTAAAGTTTTTGTTTAAGAAAAGTCAGCAAGCAATCTATATCAGAGAAAAAATAACACCTCTTGTATATGCCTTAGCATATACTGAGATTTTTAATTAAATATCTATATAATGCATATCTAAGTCAATAAGTAAATCAATATCACTCAATAGAATTCATTATAATTAATCAGGCTGTAGATACTTCATATGGGTTAGCATTTTTTAATCTCTATTGCAGATCAAGGCAAGGTGTTCAATGGTAGTCCACTATCCCCAAAACAGCAGTTAAATATCTAAGCTAACAATTTAAATACCTATAACTGCATGACTCGGAGCAAATGTGCTGCTCTTATTCTCCTGCACTGTATTCTCTAATGGGATCTGAATAAGTCAGAGAAGGACTAATAGGTATCCCCAGTCTATTACACATGAAAAGTAATTCAGTCTTAAAAAAAAAAACCCCAAACATGTGAGACACTGCATGACAAAATAGTCTAGATAAATATTCATATTTAAATGGTTATATAATTATTTAAAATTTAGGAATTCTGTGCAAGGTAAGGTTTTCCCTAGCAGAGAAATGTTTCTTAATGCTACAAAGGCAGTTCTGCCCTATGTATCTTGCCATACACCACACTGTAATGTAACTGTGAAAACAAATACTAATTACATTTAGGAGACTAGACTATAAAAGTAGCTGTATCAGATTTCCTCAACTGTGACTGCTGTTTTATTCAACAGTTTAGACTGAACTGGATATTATTTACCTCTCTATCTGGACACTTCAAAAAGGCTTTTATTTATGATGTCACAGACCAAGGTCTTTTGAGGTTGGATTAGTAAAAAAGCACTGGGCACAGTGAAATGCAGTCTGCACTCTTCCACTCTGAAACAGTTGGATGCTTTTTTCAGAAAATACAGAGTATCTGTTTGTCATGAGGGACATATCGGTTATTATATTAAATTTAAAGTATACATGAAATTGAGAGGAAGACCTTGGAAGGTTTATACCAAAAGTCTGTGTGGGTTCATTGTACTTACTCCAAATGTTATTTACATTGTCTAAAATACTTAGCACTAGATGTTTAGCATTTTCCTGAATGTGTGAATTTCCTTCTGTAGCCCACTGTAACAGGAGTATCAACATGGCAAGGTTTTCAATAAATAATAAATGATTGATATACTTTTTAAATGTCTGTACCTGAAATCCTATATTTATAGTGGAAGAATGTAAAACTTGAAAAGTCTTGCTCTGAAATGTACTTCTTTTGCTTAACTACTTAGAAGTGAAATTTTCCAAATACACTTTTTTTTTTTTTTTTTCCCCAAACAGGAGATTTTTTCCCCCTGTTTCAAGAGTAATTTTTTTTTTCTGTTGTTTTGTTTGGACTATTCACTAACATTGAACTGTGCCTAACTTCCTGTTACACTGAGGAGGGCAAACACAACCTTCCAAAGGACTGTGTTGCAGATTTATAGAAATAGCTTTTCAATAGTCTTAGTAGAATATATTTACTACCTCCTTCAAAGAAAATAGAATGCCAAAGCAACCTTTCCATGTGAATCGGTAGCTACAGTCCTTGATTATGTCCTGGTGTTTTCCCTTTATAAATGCAATCTGCAGTAGGACTTTACCTACATCAAAGACAGTAGCCCATTGATGAGAAATCAGGTTACTACATCTGGATGACTTCTGGTAGAGCCTGATCAAAAAGCCAGAAGCTATCAGCTCAGACAAGCATCTCTTTTCCTTTCGTTTGATTCCGGAAATAAGACAGCTGATAGCTGCCTTTTGGTCCTAATCCGCACCACTCTGCTTCACAGGAGATGAAAGGTGCACAAATTACTATGCATTCATTACTGTGCTTATCATTACAAATTACATGATATTCTTTACCTGCAACTTAGGGAAATATTTCAGTATAGCAAAATTTCTATTAGCATTACTTCTTAGTCTATTTGTATATACCACAAAGAGCCTAAAGTAGAAATGCTTTTAAAAAAAAATTCATCATGATACAATCACATGAAAGAGTCCAAGAACTTACATAATGCTAGCAGCTGGAAATTTGTTTTAGTACATAATATGAGGAATAATTATATTTATGTAAAACTGATATCCACCTTCTGCTTCAAGAACTCCCCATGGCTCTTGAAGCTGTGGATGTATGTCTCCCAAATACAAATCTGCATGCATGAAAACAACATGAAAATGGAAAGATAATATATCAGTAACCATGAATTATAAGCCTATAATTATATCAAGTTGTTCTGGAGGCAGAAAATCACAATCTTTTTTATTTCTACCACATTAGCATAAGATACAAACCTTTTAGTAGCAATATGAGTGCAGTAATGTATAATGAGAAATTGAAAAAAAAAAACAAACCTGAAGAGAAAGATTGAGATTCATTGCTTGAGGCAGCAACCCAGCAGTCTTTCAGTCTGCTAGGGCAATCTGTCAGTCATCACACTTACAACCAGACTGCATAGCAAATAAATAAAAGGGGGTTTACTCCTAATATATCAAGAAGATAAGGGTACTGAGAAGAGTTGGGAAACATGTAGAAAGGAGAAAAACAGGCCAGTATTTCTACAAATCACTAGTGAGTGATCTCTCCCTGTCCTTATCTCAGCCCTTGAGCTTTTCATTATATTTTCTCTCCCTTGTCCATCTGAGAAGGGAGAGTGATAGAGTGGCTTTGCTGGGCACCTAGTATCTAGCCAGGGTCAACCCACCCCATTTATCCTAAGCAAGTAAAGGTTTTGCAGTAGTTTTATTCATAAAGAGATCACATTATATTATTTCCCAGAACTAAATGAAAATTTGGAGGAAATTTATTCTTGTGAGGTTTGTTTATGAGGAACAGATGGCCTAATTTAGTGAAGAACTGACTATGAAATCAATTTTACCTGGAATAGTCCTTGGACTATTAAAGGAAATAATATAAATGAATTTGGAATTGTTTAGTGTGTACACAGCTGGCATGAATGAAAGAATGAAAGATGTCCATATAAGCAGCTCCCTGTGCTCTGGCACAGACACACAGAGCTTCATTTATTTCATTAGGGTTCCTGAACAGGAATCCTGAATACAGAAGAGCTCCCTAGTTTATTAGAAAACCTGAATTCATTAGAACTCCCGAATACAGAGTGCCTGTTTGTGAAGTGTCTGATCCTAGGCTCACTTCATGAGTGAGGAAGT
Source organism: Psittacula echo (assembly GCF_963264785.1). Lineage (NCBI taxonomy): Eukaryota > Metazoa > Chordata > Aves > Psittaciformes > Psittacidae > Psittacula > Psittacula echo. The sequence goes on from NC_137738.1 coordinate 90,422,193, forward strand.
TTCCCTCCAGCATTCAATGCTAGAGAGAAAGTAGTTATAGTACCTTGAATAACATGGTGAAATACCTTATGAAGGGGAAGAAATAAGGAATTATAATGGTGGTGGTGGTACGTGTACAACCATTATAACACAGGGTTTTTTTGTCCTGAACTATTAATACAAGCTGTTATACACAAAAAAAGTTCAGTTTGGGTGTGTCGTCTTAAACTCAAATCACAGAATCATAAAATCGTAGGATAGTTAGGGTTGGAAAGGACCTTAAGATCATCTAGTTCCAACCTCCCTGCCATGGGCAGAAACATGTTGAAATACATTTTAGAACTAAGTGTTGCAGTATTATTTATAGGAATTCTTATACTGGATGAAACCCATAGTCCAGGAAAGGATTCAAGAAAGACCCTTTTGGTAGGATGAGCTCCCAGAGAGACTTTGCCTTATGTTTAGTAGTTAGAAGTTGGTTTAAACCTGGTTTTGACTACCTCAGAATCTTTCCACAAAATTGTGTAGTTAGTGTTGATTTAGTTTTATTATGCTTTCCGGTTTGGGTCCAGAGATCTGTAGATCCTTATTTCCATCAATATCCAGTGTGACTTCTTACAGAGGTAAATGTTTGTGCTTTTGGACTGACTTAAAGACCTGTGTGCATTTTGTGGGCTTTGTGAGGCTTACTAGGGGTAACTGAAGTTCAGAGGCCTTCATTGCTCTTCCTTTTTAGTGTTCATATCTGTTTGCTTCTCTACCAGGGTATTGCATTTTTCAATTTCTTTTTTTTTTTTTTACTGTGATGTGAATTATAAAGAGACAAACTAAGGGTGCTTTTAAATCTTTCTTTTCTTTTTTTTTTTTTTCCTTTAGATAGCACCTTTTCTATGTGTACTATTCAGTATTTTAAATATAAACCTGCTTTTACAGAAAAGAAAAAGGGAAGAATAAAAAATTATTCCTGGGCACTATTAGATAATCCTTCAGCCTCTTTAAATTAATAGTTAATATGTTAGACTGACTTTATATCTGTTTATAGCTGCCACATGGTTTTCATATAAAAAAAATTACTGAATTTTTAGTAATTTCAGAGACTACTACAGCAGGAAATGTCTTTTTGATTTACTCATAAAAATCAATAAGAGCCATGGTACATTCCTCAGTGGTGTAAAATCAATACTCTAATTACAGCAGCATCAAGGGTACAGACCAGATTGAAAAAGAAACCTTGATTCATGGCTGTAACAATTGCAAAACCAGTTATGAAGCATGCGTGACAGATAGATGACTTTGGACAGGAACCTGATTTAATTTTGCTGTTGTACACAGTAGTAGCAATTTGCTTAATGGGGCAGTGATCAGTGATAGGGACTCTGAACTAATGGTACAATACACACAATAAAAATGAACTAATTATTATTTGGGTCTAGGTTGGTAAATAGTATTGAAGCTATCTTTTTTGATGAAGTACAAAAGTACCACATTGATCCACTAAATTGGCACCGGAAAACAAAGACTCATTTTTCCTGGTCTTTGTTTATTTACACCAAATCTTTGAAATACTGTGTTTCTATTGAAACAAGTTGGTGTTGTATCCAATACAATATTTCTAACTCTTATAACTTTTTTTTTTTTTATTAGAGTAACTATGGTTTATATTTTTGATGACACTATTTTTTTAATTTTTTTAAAAAAATTTCTAACTAATTCCATTCAGATTTTAGCTAAATTTACATAATAAATTGTATTTCTGACCACAGGATTCATCATGCGACTGTCACTCACATTAAGTGCGTCTAGCATAGTTTTTCACATTGTGACTTTTGAAGAAGCTTTCTGAATATACTCCTTAGTCTGAAAAAAAGCAAAATTTACTTTCATTGAGTTTATAACTGTCACCTAATTACATAAGAATTGAATGGTACTTTTTACATATAGAGAATTGCATTTTCAGAAGTGACATGCAGAGTGTACAGTCATTTTGGAGTTTTTTAACTGTAATTGTGCTGCTTATCCTTTTTTTATGTCAATGTTTCACCCCATGTTATTTTAACATGAAACTCATAATTCTCTATAGCTGCAAAGATCTCAGATAAATGGCTCGCTGATGTTGTCACTTAAAACTTTTACTCACCTTGGAGCATTTTTAATGTCCATCAATAGTGTTAACTAATGCATTGTGGTCAGTTGCTTAACAGTTTCCAAGGACAATGTCAGTTATTATATTGAACTTTTATTTTCCTAATTTTTGACTCTCAGAAGTTATTTCCATTTCAGGTCATATATATGTGCATACACACACAAAACCATACATGTGCATCCACATATATGGGTATTGTGTACATACATATATGTATTTATGGATGGGTGAATGGATATACATAGGTAGCACCTAACAGAAGAAAAAAATCAGGACCACAAAGTTAGGTTCATTCAGGTTTAAATGTCCTTTAGTGACTTCCTTGAAGATTTGAAAGCCCCAAAACAGACCTCAGTGAGATTTTCCGTTCTAAATCAATTTGGCTTCTGCATCAGTCTTGTAGCACTTGCCATTGTAACATCAGTGAAATTGGGAAAAAAGCTTAGAGAGAAATTTGCAGCAGAGAGAAATCACCTATTCGTAGCTGGTTCAAAAGGTTGCCCTCCCTGCTATTGTCTTTTGTTAGTAACTTTCACGCAACTTTGCTATAAGAAGGAGCAGATGTTACTGAGCAGCCAGTGGGGTCACTAAAGCTTGCTGAGGACCTTTTTATGTTTGATGATGGCACAGATCCATAACAAATCCTTTCTGATTTTTTTTTTTTCATCTTAGCAGGTACAGATGCAAATAAAACTTTTTGTCTTATATTAAGATTTTTTCACTTCATCACTGTTGAGAAGCATCTTGCAAGACAACCAGTATTCACTCAGTATATTTTCAGGACATTCACTAATATATATATTGTTTGTGAATTTTTTCACAGAATTGTTAGGAGAAGAATAAGTTATAGTTAAAAAAACCCACCTGAAAACCTTCACTGCCGGACAACTGCAGTTGCATACTTGTGCAGATGTATGAAACTTGTGAGAAACTATTCTAATAAAGAATCCTGAAATTGAGTAATTCTACCAGATAAGTGTCAAGACAGATTGACTAATTCCATAGCAATTTATTCCCTTATGAATAAGATGGACTAATGGATTAAAACCTACAAATCAGCATAAAGTAATCGTGACAAATTGTCCTGGGTTCAGCAGCAGCAGTCAGTTTTTCTCCTTCTTAGTAGCTGGTGCAGTGCTGTGGTTTTGACTTTCGGCCTGGGAATAATACTGATAAAGCCGATGTTTTCAGTTGCTGGTCAGAATGTTTACCCTGACCAAGGACTTTGTGAGTCTCATGCTCTGCCAGGGAGGAGGAGAAGCCGGGAGGAAGCAGGGACAGGACACCTGACCCAAAGTAGCCAAAGAGGTATTCCATACCGCAGCATGTCATGCCTGGGGATGTAACTGGGAGTTACCCGGAATGGCACGTCCTCTTCTCTGTCGGGCTCTTTTCTGGCGGGCGGTATCGTATTCTCTTCCCTTATTATTTCTCTTATCATTATTATTATTGGTGGTAGCAGTAGTGATTTGTGTTATACCTGAGTTACTGGACTGTTTTTATCTCAACCCGTGGGAGTTACATTCTTTCGATTCTCCTCCCCATCCCTCTGGGGGTGGGGGGTGGGAGTAGAAACTGTGTGGTTCTAATTTACGGCCTGGGCTTAAACCACGACACAAATGTAAAGTTTGCAATAACAAGGTCTGCAGTTCATCATGATATTATCATACTACACTCTGAAATCTATCTGAAGTACAATATAAAACTTACTTTCCTGTCTATACAGTTTTATTTCTTGAGGCCATTTAACGATTGATTCTGTGGTATGTGCTGGCTGATTGAGATTTTCACTTATGTAGGCGCTTTCGAGCTACTCAAACATCCTGTCTCGGTGTCACAAACATTTTTTGGTTTTTGGTTGTTTTGTTTGGGTTTTTTTTCCCCTTTTAAAAATGTAGTGCCTGCTCCATCAGGTCTAACTCAGACTATTCAAGTAGTCCACTCAGACCTCATATACTTATTAGGCACACACTTCCACAAGAACTTGGAAAAGCTGTATAAGGAAAGAGCTACTCTGCATAGACAGTAAGTCTTCATATTAGTTAGTACAGGGTTTAACTTTGTGTATGTGGCCTTTGCTCTATTTATTAAACTGCCTTGTCTCAACACACGAGTTTTCTCACCTTTACTCCTCCATCCTATTGGGCTGTGTGAGGGAAGTGAGCGAGCAGATTTGTGGGCCTGAGTTGCTGGCTGGGGTTAAACCATGACACCAAACATGCTGGAGGATGCCAGTATGAATAAATCCTTCCCAAGCCAGTTATTCCATCCTTGTTTCTTTGTCTGTATTTTCTTTTATTTTCAGTATTCTTGCTAATGAACTTAAAAAGATTCTCCCTCTTTGGGAACTATAGACAAAGAAAGCAGTTACTAAAATCACCAAAATTTGTCAGCAGATGCTGTGTTCTGTTTTTCTTGTTAAAGCTATCAGATTAAAACCAGACACCTTCCATACATAACTCATTTCAGTAGCACTTTAGTCACATGTATGTGCGTGTATATGGCAGCAGCTTTTATGGTGGTGGTAGATTGCAGCTAAATTTAGAGAATGAGGTAGAGATCTTAAATGTACTAAATTCTAGCAGTGTTGAGGAAGGCGGGCTGCTGAGTACGAGCAGCAGTGCTTAAATTCAGCCTTTATTAGATATCAGAGAATCCACATATGAAATCACTAAAATCCCAACTGTACAGAACACATACTTTATTAATTACTTTGGTCACACAGCAACTTATATATAAAAGCTGCTGCTAAGTAACCTGCAAGGTTTTTAGGGAGAAATAAAACCTCTTATTAGGCTAGCTGATGCAGTTGTAAAAAGTAGACATGTCTCAGACACGTAAGTAATCTTTTGTGTAGACATTCTAATCTTTTGTGTAGATGTTCTTAAAGCAGTTAGAGAAGGAGTGTATGTGGATTTAGCTTAGGTTGTTTTCACTGCAGTGGTTTAAATAAACTGGTCTCAAGATTATTTAACGTGGTGTTAACTTATGCAAAGAAGACTTAAGAGGAGAAGAATGTAGCTACAGCTCTGTGTAGCTACAGCTACTTCCGTTTACAATCCCCGAAGACTTCTGCAATCATAGCCACACCTTTAAAGAACGTTAAAAGACCTTGTAATTCAGTATTGTTCCTGACAGTCACTCAACCATGAAATGAAATTAAGATTTCTACAGGTCCATGCTAAACAAATCCGACTATATTTGATGCTAGGTGTTGTGGTGTTTCCAGTTACCAAAAGAGCAGATGCACACACTCACAAGTATATTTCATTCTCTTTGTCATGCTCTGCTACCACCAATAATAATAATGATAACGGAAATACCAAGGGAAGAGAATACAACCGCTCACCATCCGCTGACTGAGCAGTGATCTATCCCTTCCGGGTAACTGCCCCCAATTTATACACTGGGCATGACGTGCTATGGTATGGAATACCTCTTTGGCTAGTTTGGGTCAGGTGTTCTGTCTCTGCTTCCTCTCGGCTTCTCCTCCTCCCTGACAGAGCATGAGGCTCAGAAAGTCCTTGGTCAGAGTACACATTACTGAGCAACAACTAAAAGACATTGACGTTGTCCCCAGGCTGAAAGCCAAAAACACAACACTGCACTAGCCACTAAGAAGGAGAAAAAGGTCTGCTACTGCAACAGGACATACTTGAACGTTATCTTCTCCAGAATGAAGAGCCCTAGCTCTTCTAAGATGTTCCAGTCACTTAATACCTTGTGGACCTGCCCTGAACTCTCTTCAGGGTGTCCGTGTCTTTCTCAGACTGAAAAGCCCAGAACCAGACACAGTACTTCAGATGTGTCCCATGATCCCCCAGTAGAGGGGATCACATTCTTTGACCTACTGGCAACAATTTTCCTAATGCAGCCCAGGATACTGCTGGACTTCTGTGCTACAAGAACACATTGCTGTCACACAGTTAGCTTTTTGTCCGCAAGGATCCAAAGGCCCTTCTATGCAGAGCTGCTCTCAAGATGGTTGGCCACTGGCATGTAGTGGTAGCTGGGGTTATTCTTCCCCAGGTTCAGGACTTTGCACTTCCTTTGGTTGAGCTGCATGATATTTTTCTTGGCCCGCTTCTCCAGCCTGTAAAGGTCTCTCTGAATGGTGGCAGAACCACCAACAATATCAGGTATATCAGCCACTTCTTCCAGTTCTGTATCATCTGTGAAATTGCTCATGGTGTATTGTCTCTCATTGTCCAGATTAACAAAGATGTTGAATAGAACTGTCCCAGTATCAGCTCCTGAGGTACACCACTACTGATTTATTCAATTTCTAATGAACTGAAAATCCTTGATGAGAAAGGTTTTCCCTTCACAGATTACTACTTTCACCCTTTGTTTTCAGTTGTGCGCCTGTATAGGTACAATGCAAAAAAAAAGGCAGACTTTAGTGCCTTAGACCTTTAGTACATTTAGTACCTTAGACTATTTTCTGGTCTTTTATAAATGAAGAAAATATCTGTGGTTAATTTTTTTGTCCTTGAACTGGAGGAGGTAACAGCTATTGTTAGATAACAATGAGAGAAGATTCATATCTATCCAGCTGAAATGTACTTAAATATGGGTGGCTTTTTATCTTTCATTTTTTTCTTTTGTGTTAAACCCTATAAGTGTTGCTATCCAAGTGTCAATTTATTGTATTATTTTAAAATCTTTTATAGAAAGGAGTTATTTTGTTGTATGCATCACTGTAATTATAATCCAACATTCCTTATATAAGTGGGAGACCTATAACTTTCTTAACCTGCAATGATAAAATATATTCTCATTTCCCCAGTTCTTATCTTTTCAACTGTTTTAGGCAATTGATTATGGTGTTCAGATGATGTTTATATGTATCAGGGAATAATACTCAACATATGTCTGTAAGAAGGTTAGAACTTAATAATAGAAGTTGTTTTTTATGACAGAAAAGGAGTAACACCACACAATATTATTTGAACAAATAAACAGCAGACAAATTATGATACTTTTTTGCAGGACAATTCGTGTAAATAATTTGTTTCTGAATAACTGATATTTTTACTGCAATTTATTTTGTTGAGAATTCCATGACAAAATAAATATATCACAACAGCTTTTGTTACTTAAAAAGTTTTTTTGAGTGATATTATTTTACCTCTAATGAGTGTAGGAAGCACTACTCAGAGAGTAAAGCCATTAACCAGTGTATCTGCAACCCATTTTCAGAAACCGAGGATGGAATCCTGCCCTTTCTGAACTCAGTGCCAGAGGAACAGGAATGCATTTTTACAGTTTGAGGTTTAGTTTATGATTTTCTGTCTTGGGTGGATAATTTTAAGTTGATGTGCCTTAAACATGGGAATGTTAATCTCATTTACAAGTTTGAATTGTAAAATCTTTGCTTTAAAGGCATAATGGAGAACATATGTTCTTTCTTCCTTACAGACTCTCCACTTCTGAAAAGGTGGAGATCCTGTTCTAATTTCTTCTGTAGTTAACATTTTTCCCCCCCTCTCAAAAGTACATTGAAAGGCATCTTATTGTAAAACATAAGAGCACTGTCACATTGTCTTTCCACACTTGCATCTTTCTGCCTAAAACATTAAGAACAGGTTCCTTTTAATATGCATTTTCTCCCCCGTCTCTTTCTGTGTTTCTTACCCTCTTTGCTACTAAACAAAACAACAAACTATGCCTTATACTACCTGTAACAAATTGTCTTGTACTGCATTTCAGAGTTACAAAATATTTTGGAACTTGTTATTTATAATTAGACAAGAAATATCAAAAAGTTCCCTAGATCACTTCTTCCTGGGCTTGTCTTTGTCTTCAAATAGAAGCTGGAAAGAATAAGAAAAAGTGTCATTATGTGTACTCTTAGCTTCGTCTGTATTACATAATGCAGTGCCATGTAGAGATATCTAAAAACTAGCCAGGACATAGCAGGAGGCTCCTTCCAGTTCTACAGGCAGCAGGCTCACAGACAGCACTGACACCCGCACAACAGTACATTACAGTACATAAACACCTTCAGGCTCAGTATAAAAATATCTCAACAACTACAGTCAAAAATGTAGCAAACATGAGACAGACTTGTCAGTCTCCCAAGTTTCATTCTTTTTATGGAGATTTACATCCAAAAATAGTAGTAAATGCTAGTAACACTGAAAAAGTTTTCTGTTGAATCAAATCAACTTGAAAGTCTGTGTATTTTATTATCCCACGTATTTTAATCACCCCAAAAAACTTCTCAATCACATTTTCCCTGAGATGGACTTCTATCCTTTGAAGATTATTGTACCTCAATGCACACTATCTAGTAGTGGTTAGGACAAGCCTGTTTCATGTTCAAAGTTAGCAATTTTTAAAAGAATTATATCTTCAGAAAACATTAGCAGCATTAAGTAGTTAAAGCTTCTAATATATCTGATCTTGGTGTCTCAAAAGCAACAGGAGTCAGAAAGCTGCACTATGTGACTGTGCTTCCTCAGGCTTGCCTGTAAGTACAAAGTAAAAAAGATTCACACAACTGGAAAAGAGATAAGATTGTGGAAGGAATTACGTATCATACTTGATTATTACAGAGCAAAATCTGGATGACATACGGATTCTCCTCTGAGTCCAGAGTTTAAGTTAAGCATTCACTAAACCTGAAATACCAGACAACAACCCTGCAAAGAGATTAACTTAAAGAAAAGACCTATTGAGTTCAACTCAAATTAAAGAAAGCTTTCTTTGCAATAGGTTAAATACCTTTTCTAACTCAAATTTACTTAAGTTAAGGTGACCTTCAAGCTCTGCCTTCAGTACATGTTTGCAGCTACTCTTGGGACTTTTTTTTTCTGGTTTTAGCAGAAGCTTTTTTTAAGAATCCTAGCTAGATCCATGATCTGTAAGTGTAAGTGTAAGTTTTTTTGATGGCTTCTTATGATCCAAATACAAAGCTCTAGTAGTTGTTTCTGAGAAATTACATTCTTCCTGACATGAAATAACATGAGCAACAGTTTTTGTGTACGAAACTTATGTACAATTTGGATCTGATTTGCCAAGGTCCAAAGGTCCCAACTGCCATCCCAACTGCCATGGATTCTATTCAAAAGTGAAAAGTGTCTCTGAAAATCACCTGCTTTTATTGAATATCATTATTCACAAGGATACTTTTCGTATTGGGTGCAGGATCACGAATATAGTTACAGACATGACTGTAACTGCAGGCAAGTGGTCTTATTCAATTAGAACTTGGTTTGTATTTGCAGGCACAAACACATGTCTCTTCCTATATATTTATTTTCTTTAGCCATATTTCTGTATGATCATTAAATGTGAAAAACACCTTTCACACTTTTGCTAAATTCTTAGAACAAATGAGTTGCATGGCATAATAATTCCACAGGCCAATCACATATGACAAAACCTTAGCATTTTATCACTTTGTATTTCAACTTTGTGTTTCTTTCCACATCCTTTTTCATTTTTCTTCTTTCCTGAAACTGGGAGAAACTCTGGACCTACAGAATCATTTTTAGTAAAACAAAGCTAGTGTACGACTGGAGTTTTTTACTTCATTCTTCTCTTTCCATGGCAATTTAGGAAGATAAAATAATTGGAAAAGATTATTTTTATAATCTGCAGAATCAACAAGAAAGAATTTTTTTTTGTGTCTTTCAGTTTAAATCATTCAAGTAAGGGAAGACTGTTGTGGTCTGGAATGATATATTTGGCAAAAGAATAGTATATTTTAATATTGAATATTATCAAGATTATTAACAGTTTAATCAATGATTAAATATTTAGTTTCACAATGTATTTTTAATATATTGTTACATATTCAAAGGAGTTTTAGAAGCATCATCTATTCAATTCTGTGGTTACTAAAATAATAATTAATTGCATGAAGATATTTCTGAGCTTGATTTTCAAATTCTTTGCAGTGATTTCACATTCAGTCAACATCGCTAGAGGTATGTCATAATAGTGATATAACAAAATGAAGGATAATGCACTAAATTTTTATTTTTATTATAATTATTTAGAGATTCACCAATGTGGATGATTGTTATTTAACTATTTCTTATGCTGAAAGACAGAATTTGAGATTTAACCACAGCAAACGGTGCCAGGTGAGAGCTTTTACATACGGTTGACTCAGACTGGAACACCAAAACCAGACATTCATTTCTGCCTTTCTAAGATTTATCAGTGTTATGCAGCTTTTCTTCTCCTAAAGCAAGTAAAACATAATGAGGTGACAGAGAACTGCAAAAAACAAAAAAACTTTCAAAAAGTGAAATGACAGAGCACTGCTGCTGAAACCTCGTCCAGTCTTACTGCTTATTTACATAACATTACCCTAAAAGCTTTGCCTTTGGATTTTGCTTTAAAACTTGTCTTCTCCAAGGAGGCTCCACAACACTGTCTCTCTCTTTCCAGAACTCACACCACACTTTGGGTCCTGGGCAAGCAGCACAGACAACCTTGACTGGCAATATGCCAATCTAGGTGTGTTTACTACATAGTAACAGGAAGATACTTGGCTTCTGAGTTACTATTTCTGCATTAAATGTACTGTTTAACAGGTTTGTATTTGACAACAACGATAAACTGGTTTTACTGAATGTAGAACCTGATTTCTGAAAGAAATTACTTCTCAACAGCCAGTGTATACTCTTTGACTGAGGAGCATTCAAGCTTGTTTATCTCTGATTTCATGTTTACTGTAAAATTTGCAAATGTCTTGATTGTACATCTTTCACCTTGTCATCTGAGGCAATGATCCTATAAACATTTATGCATTTATTTCTAGGTGCTGGGGCAACCTGAAATCAACAACAGTTTTTCTCCAGCAGAATTCATGTCTGCATCTTTCTTACCTGGAGTAGTAGCAGAATCAGTGATCCATTTTGCATAGACATATCAGTTTCATTTGAGATAAAAATAAATTTTTTCATTCTAGGGTACTTCAACCAGATCCTGAAAATTGCTCAAATATTTTCTAGAACAGTACAGATGTTTCCACTTTTTTATCTTTTTTAACTTGCCTTTCACTATCTTTTTAATATCTCCCTTTGTTCAGCTATATTTTTGCTACTATTTCATTTTCACGACCAAGATTCATTGTCAACACCAATAGGCATAACAATATCATAATTCTGCTCTGCATTTCCAAATATGAAACACATTAGTAATCATTAGCTGTCACTTTTTCCAAATTTCTGAAGTTAATGTCCCCATGGTACCAAGGTCGCCACCAAAAGATTATGACTGGTAGTGTTACAGGTGGTTTGGCAAATTCATATCTATTGCAAATGCAACTTGTTTCAAAAAATAAAAGATTTGACATTGAGATTTAACAGCTACTGACAAATAATTCTGTCATAATTCTTTTCAAATACTATTAGTGACACTGTGACATTGATATAGAATTCCTATGAATAAGAAACAAGACAAAAATCTGATTTAATTTCATTTGAGCATATCTTAAAGCTGCATTTCAAGAGTAATACAACCCAGTAAAGCACAAAAAGACATACTCACACTGAGTCATTTGGGTTTTGTTAGAAGAAAAGGTCTTATGATTCAACAGCTATTTGGAGACCTGAACTAACTAACTAACTCACTAACTAACTAACTAAAATTTGATGCCTCAATTTAGTTCCTACAGGACAGGGTAAAAATTCTGTTCCTACTGATGACAGTATTATCATATTTTCAGATCTGAGGTTTTTCAGTACTTAATATTCAGTGACAGAAATAATCTGATGTTCTGTTTTGATATCCGCTTCCAAGTTCATTGTGTTAATTTCTTTTCCCAATTCTCCTACCTATTATCCATGTTGGTTTTGTCATTGTACCCTTTCTAAAGCCTGAAATCAAATATTCATTTAGCTTCTGGTCTGCACGTATCACATCTTAAACCTCAAATCCATTTGCACTGCTTTCTAGCTCAACTTCGTTTGTTTAATTTGTATTGTTAAATAACCTTTTACTGCTTGTTTTAATTTCCTTTGCAAGGTCTAACTCAGCTTGACTTTTGGGTCTAACTCAGCTTGACTTTTGGAAATTCCCATTTTACCCCTTCACTTTTTTGGCCTCCTAAGATGTAGCTTTCTTTGCTGGTTAACTCCTTTTTATCATTCTCCCTAGAATTTCCCCTTGTTTCAAGAATATCCTGGGAGTGGAAACTAATTCTTGTAGGCCTGGAATACTTCAGTAAAACTTTAATCAGCATAGAAATACCATGATTTGGGGATCATTTGCGTCCTGGGTTTTGAGACATAAGTGTTTACTCCCAAGATCTTTAGCTGACTTGTCTAACAAAATTCCTAATTTCTTAGTAATATCCTATAAGAGTTTCCCCCTTCACATTGTGAAGCTTCTTGTAGAACTAGTTGTTTTTATCCTTCCATGTAAACTAAATCAGTTTGTGATCCTTTGGTCTAAAGATATTTACCTAACTGCTTCCCCATTCACATTTAAAATAGAATCCACTATTCTTGGCTTAAAAAGCATTAGTGCAGAAATACAGTAAAACTCAGCTGGGATTTTGTAACTGGTCCAGATTTTGTCAGCTGATAACAGGAGTCTGAACACCTTATTTTCCACTGGTTGTATTTAAAAGGCAGAATTATTAAGAGAGACTGATTATTCTTATAATAAGATCTTTGTTTTCATGGCTTATATTTTTTTGTTCAGATTGGAATGTGGACTTGAATTTTCCACACCAGGTGTCTGCCTCAGGGTAATCTTCCTCATTATTATCAGCACTAGCAACAAATTCAGATAAAGAGTTGGGCAGATTCCTATGGAGTGAAGTCTGGTCCATTTTGATTACAATTTCCCTAGAGCAAAAGGACTGGATCTTTAGCGTTCTTCTCGTGAAACATGGATGTCAAGATTTTGAGAAATTTGGAAAAGGACCAGAAATTCCTAAACTTCCTTCTCCGTGGCCACCCAATGCACATTGCTCCAACAGGCAAAATATGACTGCCCTTTCATGCTGATTTTCCTAGTATATCCATATTAGCAGTTAATTTAAGTTGCAGAAATATACTGTTGTAGGCTGTAAATTTCCAAACCTCTTGATTGTCACCCTGAGTGTAAGCAAGGTGCTGCATGCTAGATTTTCTGATTCTACTGCTACTTTACACCATAATATCCCCATGCTTTATGTACATAGTTGTAAAAAAGAATCCATTCTATTTGTGCTTTTTGGAGAGAGTGCTACTTGCCATTCAATAGATAAGCTATACAGGGGAAGAAATACAGCACACCACATCAGTATTTTTATAATCAAGATAGGACACAGGAGGAAGATCACAGGCCATAAGTCAGCACTGGAGTAAACCAAAATATTAAATGTGTGCTTGTTAAATGAGAATCCCCAGTCCAGTCTACTCTTTGAGGCAGCTATTTGAGTAATCTCTCCATTTATAATTCGTGATTTATGTAAAAGGAGGGTAAACTGAATTTGCACCAAATGTTTCCAATTTCCCGATTTTTTTTTTCCTATTTGACTTTCACCCTGAAGAACAGTATTAACTGAGGGGTTTATTTTGTGTTTTTACTACTCCTGCTACTCCTAATGTTTTAAATTCAATTCCGGTTTCTTTACAAGCTGGAGAAGTAAATCCTTTTAGCTATTACTAATTGGATCCGGGTTTAGACTGCAAGTTTTAGGCATGAATGAACAGTGCTTTACATATGTCTACTACTTGAAGGGTTACTGACCTGAAGGCACTCTTAAATTTATACAGGTCACTGAAGTTACTAATTTGTAAGGTGAAATTTTGCCTGGTGAAATAAACAGATTCTGCCTGTTACAGAAGTAGGATTTGACTCGCTATTCACTGCAGCTTTCCTTGCAATCTCACACAAATGTTAAAAATGCAGATCTCATCTACACTTGCATAAATAGCTCCTTAAGAGTCAGAGGTACTCAATTTTTCCAGGAGGCCTGGATGTGCACTGTGTATGGCACCAGATCAGCATCATTTTGTGTAGTATCTGCACATATCTCTGCACAGAACTGTGAAGGCACAGCCTGCATTCTGGTAAGCAGGAGAAAAAGTTACAATTTTAGATGGGTTGTGCATTTCATAGTGTTTCAGGTGAAATTTTTTCTCCTCACCCAGAATTCATCCAAGTTAAATTCATCTGTTTTCTTTGGAAGTGCATCCTGGAGCTTTTAGAACAAAGCCCCAAAAAATCCTGATTTGGAGAGTTTCTGTTTTGACTTAACCTTTGATTGACTTCTGTGTAAAGATGAATTACAGGCATGATAGATATGACTTGTGGAGTTCATATTGGTTTAGGACAAAAACTTTCTGAGATATTGCATTCAACTTTTTGAGATGTTTTACTTTTTCCTGCAAAAGTGACCAATGGCATTTAAGGCAACAGCAGCTCAATCTAGATTTGGAGATCTGTAAGGAAGATCGTGCTTATTTCTACACAGATTTCCTTGAAATCTACAGACCACCCTCATCTGAAGCATTTTAGACCACATAAATCTGACAAAAAGTGAAATAAATTAAACCACACACAAATGTTTTTAAAGTATTATTAAGCATTACTCCATTGGAAAGTGTTTCAGCATTAATTTTATATATACTGGCTTTGGCTTAACCTGGTTGTACTTTTTTATAATTTTGACAGTTTAATTTCCTTTTTTGTTGCTATAGGTTAAGATCAGTTTGGTTGTTGGTTTTCTTTTTTTTTTTAATTTTTTTTTTTTTTTTTTTTTTTTTTTTAATTTTTACTGTTCCCAAAAAATCTGTGCAGTTATAAGTGAACTAGAGGGAATGGGAAATTCTTGATGAACTCAAGGCAAATGATGCACTTCAATCAGGATTCAGAACCTCTTTGTACAGTGGAACAGTTAAATTGAAGTCTCTTCAGTAATGCAATACATCTCTATATCTATGGCACTTCATAAATTTTAAAACACAGCAACAGTACCTAACTGTAGGTAAACATTTCTTAGCCATACATATTAACAGACTGTTGTCTGAAAAGCAGGCAAGCTTTTCTGAGTGGTTATTAATAACCTGTAGTTGCACAGGCAGCTAGTTGAGTAATTGGCTACATTGCTTGTCTGAAAATAAAATCACAAGTAAGTACTGGAAAATGTCGTGGTTTAAGCCAGTCAACAAGTCAGCCATGCAGTTTGTACTCCCCTGCCCCCCTACCCCCCAGAGGGATAGGGAGGGGAATCAAAAGAATTTAACTCCCACGGGTTGAGATAAAAACAGTCCAGTAACTAAGGTATAACACAAACCAGTACTGCTACCACCAACAATAATAATAAGAGAAATAACAAGGGAAGAGAATACGATACCACCCACCGAAAACGAGCCTGACAGCGCAGAGCGTGCCCTTCCGGGTAACTCCCAGCTACCTCCCCAGGCATGACATGCTGTGGTATGGAATACCTCTTTGGCTAGTTTGGGTCGGGTGTCCTGTCCCTGCTTCCTCCCAGCTTCCCCTCCTCCCTGGCAGAGCATGAGACTCACAAAGTCCTTGGTCAGGGTAAACATTCTGACCAGTAACTGAAAACATTGGCTTTATCATTATTATTCCCAGGCTGAAAGTCAAAACCACAGCTCTGCACCATCTACTAAGGAGGAGAAAAAGTGACTGCTGCTGCTGAACCCAGGACAAAAGGTAAGAAACTGACTCTGGGCAGCATCTGATATAGGTAAAGAAACCCAAGAAATGTGGAAGTGACATCTAGCAGTCATTCTGTTTTAGAGCATGGGAGTCAATAACCGGTTTTTATTTTCCTTGGTATGCATATCTTTCAAAATCCTCCTGTGATGCTGATTTAAACACCTTCCAATGTAACTAGTTTCATTGCAAAACTGTTACTGGGGATTTTTTTATACCTGAAGTTTAAATTTTCCCTGCTTGGAAGGAAAGCAATTATTTCTTGTCCCAGATATAGTATATGTGAGTAAGAGTGATTATTTGCCTCTTTAATACTGTATCCCACCCTGACTTTCCTCTTTTATGGCTTTTTTTTATGATTTTCCTCTTTTATTTCCTTCAGTCATTCTTCATAAATCTTGGAATTATTTTGGCCTTTCTTGTTTATGTCTGGAGTTCTCTTTTGTATCCAGATGTGCTGAATCCATCTTTTACAGGGTGCACCAACAGTTGATGTGAACTCCATTTCAGTATTCAAAAGAGAATACAGTGACATAATTAATACTCACATCTTACGAATGGTTATATGTATAATTAATGTTCATAGAAGTATTATCCCCCATTTTTTGACACAGCATCTCACCTTTCTGAAATATCTCTGTCAAACACCTTATTTTCCATTCTTTCCTTGTGCAGTTGATTTGCTCTTCCCATGTTTAGTCCTACAAAAATTTTTGTATTCAGATCTGTCTTTGTGGCCTCTCCATTTTCTCAAGATCTTCTTAAATTTCAATGCTGCCTTTCAAAATTAAATCCCTAAGAAGTTGTTTGTCGTTCACAAACTTTCTATGCACATCTAAATTTTTGATTAAAATATTGGATAATATCAAGTCAGTCTTGTGAAGGGCATTATGTAATATATCTTATCCATTCTTCAACAAGCTATTACCAAGTTTTCTGGGCAAGATTTTACAGCAGCTTTGCTCAGATTCTATTTTCCCAGTAAGTTTATGAGTGTCATGTGAATCTGACATCTATTACTTTCCCAGATCTTGTTATTTTGTCAAAAAAAATGAATTACATTGACATGAATTATTTTTGACAAATTCATATTGGTTGTGTTTTGATTTTAGGTGAATACCAATTGATTGTTTAATAATTTGCTTCAGTTATCTTTCTATCAAAGAAAAGCTGACTCTTTGTAGTTTCCTGTCCCTTTTATCTTCCCAGGCTTTGACTTTCTAGAACTTATTCACTTTCCACAAAACTTCCTTATTTCTCCTGCACCTCTAATGAAAGGTCCTAAATTGTTTTGTCTAACTCTGTAAGTACTTCGGGGTGATATTCGTCAAGTCTAATGACTTGAATATATTAAACTTATTTAATGGATTGTTCCATTCTCAGGCTGGATTTCCTATTTCCTCATTAATAATAATTAAGTTAAACATCTGGTCACAGTTAGCCTTTTTGTGAAGACTAAACCAGAGAAAGCTTTAGACGTTTCATGGTTTCTTCAACTGTCCATTAGTTGCTTGGTTTTCTCATTATAGTTGACTCTATTTTTCCTTCATCTAATATTTTTATAGAACTTTTTCCATGGCTTTTATAATTTTAACACATTTTCCATGTTATATTTTTTTTTCCCATATACTTCTGATATTCCTTAGTCTTTAGTATTAGCAAAGGTTTTAGTAATATTTTTATTTTAGTAAGAGTTTCCTGGGTTTTGATTCATATTTAATTATCTCATTATTAGAAAACTATTAATGCAAGCATATAAGTAATTCTTTATATTTTCTTCAGAAGACCAGAAGATCCTTTCAAAATCAGTGTTTAAAATCTGTGTTCCTAACAGAGGAATCTGTTATTGCAGTGTTACAAGCCAAACTCTTCTTATTTGTACCTGGAGAAGAAACAGAAGATGCTACTTTCACTACAGATCAAGCCTGCCTGTCCTCTTGCTAAGAACACTAGCCCTGTGGAAAAGGACTGAAGATATTCTTAAAAGAATATGGCAGTAAAAGCTGCACAGTTTTTCACAGTCTTGAGGAAATAAGAGAAAAACTAATTGCATTTGGAAAGAAGAACTGGGTTGCGTATTTAATAGGAGACTGTTGCTGAATAAAATTAAAGTGGTCTAAAGAAAAATATTGTTAGTCATAAACCCCATTTTCTTTGTTTCAGCTGACTGCCATAAGCATAAAGGTCTTTCTTGCATACTTTCCATCTGCCTCCTTAACTGTTCAATTCCTAACTAGCAAGCATCCCTAAAATTGGCTCTATCTTTTATAAAATATCTCAAAGCCTAATTTTGATATGTTGGCTCCCAGAGAAATGGATCTACAACTAATGATCATTAGAATACCAGTTTCTATTTTTCACTTACATACAACATAATACTTCCCGCCACCACCACCTTCTTATATATTGCTTAGACATGCTTGTTTTACCCTGAGACTGATGAATTTGGTATACAAATTGCTTAACAGATTGTACACTATTCCAGTCCACCTTGGTAAGGAGGTATTGCTGAGGCTCTGTTAAGTCTTAAAAAAAATGTAGATATGTATAAAAATAATGAGCATCCTGTCCATGTATACTTATGAGCATCTTTCTTAGTGGCTAAAGGCTGTTTTCCAAAGGTAATAGGTGACTTAATGAAACAGAAATTCTTGACTTGTATCATTAGATTTCTCTTTTTCAAGAAAATATCTCTTTAATGAGAAAATACAGGTCTCCTACTTTCAAGAGGTGAATTGCATTCTATTCATTTCTATGTCCTGTAGAAGACATAAGGTTAGGTTGGAGGTACTGCAGATACACATTTTTTGAAGTATCAGAAGGTTTCAGTCTTTTTTTCTATCATTGTGTAACATTTTCAGGCAGTAAATTATCATAGCCCATATATTAACTGGCAGAAATCAACATGCTGACATTTCACCAAATCCTACAGTTTGCTTGTAGTACAAAACAAACAGTAATGCTATTAGATTATCTCAATTTGTTATTTAATATTTACATCCCTGTCATCAGACTGGCATGAGCTATGGATCTAATTTAATTAAAACATTATGGGTGGCATTTTTATCCACAAAAGGACAGTATTTGGCTTTGTTTCAAGCACAACAGTTACAAAACCCAAAACCAAACAAATAAAAAAAACCAAACTAGCAAACCACCCAAAAGGCAGAAGATATAAATCCTTTTACCTTTGCTTCCTTTCACACTGAACCACTCTGCTAAAATCTGAAAAGGTGCTTTTAAACATAGCCTTCCAAATAGCTGCTAGTCCAAATTTTCCTCAGTTGCCCTCATAATGATCACAGGGCCATTAGTCTGGCTTTTCCCAGGCTAAATGCCAGCACAGCCCACCTGGTTGTCTTTAGCAGAACCACAAGTATTTGAATAACTGAAAGAGCCCAAGTGCTGGGAGGCAGACACAAAAAGAAAAACGGAATGGCAGGACAATATTCTTTGCTCCTTGTGTAACGTTAATTTTGCAAATCATATTGTCACAATGACAGGATTACTTTTAAAGACCATGAATAAAATACACACACTACAGACTAAGTACATAAATAAAAAGCCAAATAGAACTTACGTTTCAAAGCCTGTTTGTTTTGGGGTTTTTTCCATTTGCTTTGTTGTTGTTGTTGTTGTTGTTTTTTGTTTGCTCTTGGTTTGTTGGGTTTTGGATGGTTGGTTGGTTTGTTTTGGGTTTTTTTTTTCCTTTTTTTGGTTAAAAAATTTCCACATTCTTTTCATACGGAACATCCTGCAGCACAAACTTCTGGCACTGCTGAGGCACTTGGTTGTTCAGTCTTTGAAAACGAATTTGGCACCAATGTCCTGGCTAATATCTCAGGCTGGTAACTTTGTGATTCCTGTTCTGAGTGTCCATAACACAACCTTTCTTTTATCAGAACAATTTTGTTTATAAATCATGCCCTGTACTTGCTCAGCAAAGGCACAGAAATGCAAACGTATTTCTAAATAGCATATCTGGTCCAAGGACTTGACTGGTAACACTGTGTGAGGTGCCAGGCAGTCAATGTACTGGAAATCATAGGCCACCCAAAGTGCTGTAGAAGAGATACTTTCTTCTTATAAAATTAGAACTTAATCAGTCTGAATCTGATCACTTATGTAAAAGGCTGAGGACTCAGGCTAGAACTGATTCTGTTTCTACCCACAAACTAGATAGTTTCCAAAAATATTACTGAATATGCATGGTATTTAGAGTGATATAAACAAGAAAAACATAATAATACATTACATTAGTGCTTGATTTACAGTTCATACAATACCTACAGGACTTCCAGCATGCTTTTTCAAATGTGTTAAGGGCAAATTTTCTTAAAATCTCAGTTTAACACTCCAGTAATGAGAATATGAAAAACAACCAGGTTTTTATCTCATAAGAAAGTCTAGATACTTTTCCATGAGCAACAAATGGGAGCTTGTCGTGGTTTAAGCCCTGGGTGTAAATTAGAACCACGCAGTCTACTTCCCCCCCTAACCCCCAGAGGGATGGGGAGGAGAATCCAAAGAATGTAACTCCCACGGGTTGAGATAAAAACAGTTCAGTAACTCAGGTATAACACAAATCACTACTGCTGCCACTAATAATAATAATGATAAGAGAAATAACAAGGGAAGAGAATATGATACCTCCTGCTGGAAAAAGAGCCCAACAGAAAAGAGGAGCGTGCCCTTCCCGGTAGCTCCCAGTTACATCCCTGGGCATGACGGTATGGAATACCTCTTTGGCTAGTTTGGGTCAGGTGTCCTGTCCCTGCTTCCTCCCGGCTTCTCCTCCTCCCTGGCAGAGCATGAGGCTCACGAAGTCCTTGGTCAGTCTAAACATCAGTGTTATCAGCTCTGTTCCCAGGCCGAAAGTCAAAACCACAGCACTGCACCAGCTACTAAGAAGGAGAAAAACTGACTGCTACTGCTGAACCCAGGACAGAACTGATGAGTATCAGCCCCACCAAACCTTTCCAGTTTGAACATACTTTGACATAATCATAGTCTTCTGTATTCAGTCATGATTTTTAGTAAAATAGGTGTTTAGTGTGGGTGAGAAATACTGTAGATAATTAGTATTTTAAATGCTAAGAATAGTTTTTTTCTAAACAATGCTACAAAACATTAACTGCTGTTTTATACCCAGACTTTCACTTTTTCAAACATAATAATATTAGATTCATACTTTCAAACTTCAGCAAACAAATATGCATATGCTTTCCCAGCCTGTATTAAAGGCTGATTTTGCAGTTTGCGTACCATGACCATTACAAGTAACACTCTCCACCCCAGCCCTCCCTCACTGACAAAGAATGGCACCTTTTCTTCCTCTCAGGAAACAGTCTAGGAATTGCCACAGCCAGTAATGTTTCAGCCCTTCACTCAACAGTTGGTTGCTGTTAAAGCACAGAAATACATCGCAAATTTGAGAAGTACTAGAACCCAGTATTCCTGTTTGCAAAAGCTACTCCAGTCTTAGGCTCAGTTCTGAATACTGCAGTTCCTCTCTGTTCACTCACCTCCAGCTTCACCTCTCCTTTCTCTAGAGATAATGGGCAGCTAGATCATCCCACAGCAAAGCACCCCTGTGCAGTGTTAAGAGCTGCAAAGCTTTCTATCCAGCAGCCACTATCTCCTGCTTCTGGATGTGTCTGGGTTTCCCAGCAGGGTGCCTGGCCATGAATGGTAAATGTCTAAAATCCTCATTTCCTTCCTCCATTCATCCCCACCTCCTCCCATTCATTGACCTTAACAAAGCCAAATGCTTCAGCATGAAGCAGGTGTGTTACACATGTGTTGTTGAACATCTGGCTAATCCTCTGTGGGGGCCAGAGAAGTATGCAAATCCTGGAATGGGCAACACTCCAGGAAAAAATATGAATCACTAGCTCTGTAAGCAAACTATTTCTGATCTCGTTTGAAATCCAGGCTTACTGCTCTGTCATTCTCTGTCAGCCCACTGAATTGGGGTTTTGATCTGCCTAAGTTTAAAGACACAGTATGCATAATGTGATTTATTTTATATATGTTCTAGAAAAATAATTTATCTTATATATGTTCTACAAAAATAACCATTTATGCATATGTTTTCACACCTTGAAACAATTATGGTCCCAAGAGTGGTGTGGTTATAAAGAAAATGAATAAGAGAGAAAATGTCATTTTGGGTCTTAAATACTGCTGTACCCTCTTGTCTTCCTTTGAAACTGTGGCCTGTGTGCATCTGAATAGGTAGCTTACTCTTTCTTTCTATCTAATGTCTAATTTTTATCACACATATACACAAAATATCAGTAATTGCTGCTTCCCTTCATCATGCTTTGTAATGCTTTCATTAAATTTTATTTTTATAGACTTCTGTATAAATCATATCCTCACATTTTCATCCTGCTAGTCCCCTGAGGATTTGTTCCAGATCAAATATAAAACCAGAAGAATGCATTTTCTGAATCTAATAATGTTGCAGCTCATAACTGTGAAAGGTTCATCTGGAGAACTGATCTCAAATGTCAGGATGATAGAAATCAAATGCAGTTAAGGCTACGGCATTTAAAATATTTTTGATGCAATTCTCTCATGAGCAAGTGGTGAGATTTTGATATCATCAAACTGGAACTTTTACTCTGATTTGATCTCTAATCAAGAGCTTCCAGTCTCAATGTAACCTGTATTTAAACAGTATTTTGCTGATATATATGCATTAGTTTTGAAGACATGGTCAGAAACTTAATAGAGGGTTGTGTTCCAGACAAAGCATTGTTTTCATTCCATGCCCTTTCTGAAGTTCTTAAGGCAAGAAGCTCAAAAAATACAATGAACAGTGTAAAAGTCAACTTTTGTGGTGAAAGTCTGACTGGGATTCTGCCTAAAAGTAAGAATTTCTGATTAACATTCTCCTTTGCCCAGACACAAGGTAAGACTTAGTATATAATATTAAATCCTCACAGAGATATGGCAAACAAAAAGTATTTTTCATAGCTGAAAATTTCAGAGTTCTTGAGGAATCTTATTACATTATAAATCAATACAGCTTTCTGCAAAATGAATAATGATAGCATTTAAAATATCATCATATTAAATATGTATAAATATGTTCTTTAATATTTTTGATTTTGCTTTACCAGAGGCAATGTATAATTTTAAAGGATTAATGCATGTATAATTTTAAAGGATTTCTTAATTCTTAAATAGAAATTTTAATGGGGCTACAAAGATGAGATCCTACTGCTTTCAGTAAGTTATTAATTCTTTCTTTTTGAGAACTTGTGGTGGTTGGAATATACCATAAAAAGCTTTTTTCAAATTGCTGTCGTAAATCCATTGAGGACCAGCAAAATAAAGTGAGCTGATTTCTGTGATCTCTTTCATTGTCTCTTTCACAGGGGCAAAGACTAGCAAGAGTAGCAAAGATTACATCATGAAGTGAAAGAATTCTTTCTGCAACAAAGATTGGTGATGGTTTAATGTCCGTACTGATGTCTGCATGAGAAAGTTTTGTATTCTAAAACCAATCAGCCAAATTCATCCTTGAATCAGTAAAAAACCTCAGGTGCTGAAAATATTACGGGCAGTGTGTCTGTCACTGGAGCCAGGATACATATCCTGATGTATTTCTTTAGGCAATAGCAGTAGTCTGAAGATGGGCTCTGTTCCTCAAGATCAGAATACATCTTCCAGACCGTTGCACGATTTGCAGGATGGAGAGTCCACAGTCCTTCTTCCCATTTCCTGTTTTAGAAGATGCATAACAGTGGCTGGCAGATAGCAATCCCCAGCATGCTTTGGACATGGCCAGAAAAAGGTCAGTGAAGACTCCCTAGCTATACTGAGTGACACTGAAGTGGGTGGGGGTACTAAAGAAGTGAAGGGCAAAAAACTGTGTAGTTAAAGGATGTTTTTGAGGAGCTTGAAAGAGAGAAAAAGGGTATAAGGTAAGTGGAAGAGGTAAGATTAAGGTATTATTTACAAAAGTCTTGCTAAAATGAAGAATGGTACATTTCTGAAAAATGGAAACCCACCTGACTCCTGATTTTAATTTGGAGGTTATCTAAAGAACAAACATCTTGGACAGACAAGCAGTTAGCCACAAGTGAAGGGTATACAAACATCATTTGGAAACAGCAGATTTTAGGAAACAGGAATGATTTAAGATTAGGCAGTCTTCTGATTTATAGCAGCCAGAGAAACCTTTCCTTGCCATGTTGTCCTATTGTGCAAGAAACAGGTCAGACTTTATCATTGTGCTTCAAGAGCTGCATTGGATGCTTTAGCAGACGTTCATTTTTTCATCAGGTTCTGTTCATTGCTCTTGGAATGGGAATATTCACTGTTGCAGTACCCATCATTTTTGATGTCCACTAGTGCCAAGCTGCCTGGTACCTCACCCCTAGGCATCAACATTGCTCAAGTTCTCTGCTTCCAATGAACACAGATGTTCTTTTACTCCAGTTTCCCCTCTGCTCCTGATCCAGCAGAGTCTTTCAGGCTCGTTTTGTTACTGCTGCTATTCTTCAGTGTCCTTCTTAAATTGTGGGGCTGAACAAGGTACCACCCAGCAGCCTGGTAACTGTTGTGACACAGTTAAGGGCTTGCTGTCTGGGCAGATCCCTTAGAGATCCACCTCCAACAGCTGAATTCTTTGTAGTTGAAGATAATCTATTTCAAAAAGATGAATTTGGGGGCAAATATGGCACAGCTGCAGTACTACAAAATTCTTGTCACGTGGTGTAGTGTCAGAGCACCACTAAAAGCACACTGCATTATTTGTTAACACAATAACCTGCAGAGTGATGATAGAAAGAATATAAGGGGTTTACTGTAGAAAAAATATATAGCCTTTTCAGAAGGAACAAGCAGCAGACTGCTTGAGAATGACTGTTTCATTTGGATTTCCTTTGATCCACTTGAAGGATCTTGGAGACCTTTTAAAAATGTCTTTCATTCCCTTGAGAGGAATGTAAAACATTATTACCATGAATAGTATGTTTTATCAGTTTTAAGGCTGTCAATACAAAAGGCAAAACAAAGCCCAAGCTAACACTGAAAAACGGAAAAACAGAAGTCTGGAGGACAACAGTGCTCCTAAACCTAAAAGGATTTTAATGGGTTTTTAAAGTGAAAAAAAAATGAATTGTACAAATCTTAAGGTAGATTTCCTTACGAAGTATTACAGTTTGACTAATTGGTCATTCAGTCTTTACCATTTGTTTCACTCTGTAGGTGTTAGTTTATTTAAAGCTATGGTTAACAATGCTATAGTCATACTACACAAACTATGAGCAATTTGTTTAATACTGAAATTTGCAGTGAAAATATGTAGAATTTAAATTTACATGGAAATATGTAGATACATACATATAAATAAAATACAATAAAATAAAACCTTTGAAGACAAAAATAGAAATAACCCTTTTTTAAAAAAATCCTTCAAAAGGCCCTTCACAGAAAATTATTCCTGCTGAGCTCAAAAGAAAGTCCTTTTCATTTATGCTGAAGTACAGCTTTTTGTTTGTCATCGTGGAGTAGAAAAAGTACAAGGAATCATAAGTCACATGAAAACAAATATGTTAGTTGTAGAATGATGCTAATTGTAACCAGTTTTCTAAAAATAGTACATTTGTACAAAAACTATACAGGCTTATTATACTACTAATGCAATTTTGCTTCTCAGTGTTCAGAGCAGTTGGTGCAGCTTGCAGCAGTGTACACGGTACCAATTAATCCTGCTGTGCATAGGTACTGTTCAAAACAAAACAACCTAAGTTTACCAGTATGAAACCTCTGGAACTAGGGCTCTTTATTATTAATAAGCTGTTCTATGTTTTCAAAAAAAGGAAAAAATGCTGCCTGGATGGATTTGTACAATTTCTTGCTACTTTTTTTTTGAAGTCTTGTTCTAAGCCTGTTGCTCTGTTCATTTTTTTAATTTTCTTTTTAAAAAGAGGACTTAGTAGACTTTGAAAACAGATATATAGAACTAGGAAATCATATTAATTCTACATGATATAGCATGAATTTGGGTCAGACAAATTAATTTTACAACATTTAGACCTGAGAGAATATTGTCTTGCCAATTGAATGCAATTAATTTATCTGATAATTGAATGCAATGAACTCATGCCAGTTTTATGAAAAAAACCCAAACAAAACCACCAAAATAAAGTGCATTAGTTTTCAATGTACTTTGAATGCTTCTTCTATTTCACTTTTTATACACTCACTATTAGTTTTAACAATTATTATTATTCATTATCATCACCAGGTATCTGCTAATATCTCACAACTTTTTGATCTCAGATGAAAAGCAGCGTAGGAAATATAACAGAAGACATTAAGGTGTACTTAAAGTCTGTTAAATTTGCATGCATTATACAATCAACTAGATTATAAAATAATAGTTCTGGAGTCCGCAAGCCAGATGCTTGAAATTTAAGAGGTGACAGATTCATAGCTACACAAACCATTCAAATTTCTACCCCTTTGGGAATACATGGAGATAGAAAAATATTTCTTTGTATTATGTTCACTCTACAGCTTTGGAAGCTCCTAGATGTTCTCAGGACAAAGTCAGCAGTGTTGGTGGTATCGAAGCTGTTCACATGGTGGCAACATTCTTAGCCTTGAATGACTGTGTTTTGTTTGTGTGGTTTTGTGTTTTGTTTTGTGGTTTGTGTAGCAAGATTTTAATATTGGTGGTGATACAAGGATGGCTTCTCTGAGAAGCTGACACAGGCTTCCCCTATGTCTGACAGAGTGAATGCCAGTTGTCTCCAAGATGAGCTCATTGCTGGCCAAGGCTGAACACATAACCCCTGGGATAACATAGCTAAGAAGGAGGAAAAGTTACTGCACAACAGCAACTGCTGTTCAGAGAGATGAGTGAGAATGTGAAAGAAACAGTTCTGCTGACACCCAGGTCAATGAAGAAGGAGGGTATTAGGAAGGAAGAAGCAGTGTTAGGGCCAATGTCATTTAATATTTTTATTGATTATCTGGATGAGGGGATTGAGTGCACTCTCAGTAAATTTGCAGATGACACCAAGCTGGCTGGGAGTGTTGATCTGCTGGAGGGTAGGAAGGCTCCTCAGGGGGATCTTGTACATTGGTGGGACCAATGGGCTGTAGCCAATGTTATGAGGTTCAGCAAGGCAAAATGCTGGGCTCTGCACTTAGGCCACAACTTAGGCAATGCTATAGGCTAGGAAAGAGTGGCTGAAAAGCTGCTCAGCAGAAAAAGACCTGGGGGTGTTGGTCAACAGTGGCTGAACATGAGCCAGCTTGTGCCCAGGCAGCCAAGAAGGTCAACAGTATCCTGGCCTGTGTCAGAAATAACATAGCCAGTAGGGCCAGGGCAGTGATCATCGCCCTGTACTCAGCACTGGTGAGGCTTCTTCCTGAATCCTGTGTTCAGTTCTGATCCCCTCACTACAAGAAAGACATTGAGGTGCTGGAGTTCATCCAAAAAAGGACAACAAACCTAGTGAAGGACCCAGAGCACAAGTCTCATGAAGAACAGCTGAGGTAACTGGGGTTGTTTAGTCTGGAGAAGGCTCATGGGGACCTTATTGCTCTCTACAACTACCTGAATAGAAAATGGAGAGAGAGAAGGTGGCTGGTCTCTTCTTTCAAGCTAGGACAAGAGGTAACAGCTTCAAGCTGCACCATGGGAGATTTAGATTGGATATTCACGAAAAGGGTTGTCAGGAATTGGCACAGGCTTCCCAGGGAAGTGGTGGAATCACGATTCCTGGAGGTGTTCAAAAACCATGTAGATAAAGCTCATGGTTTACTGGTGGATTCAGCATCGCTGGTGTAAATGTTGGATAATGATCTTATAGGTCTTTTCCAGCCTAGCTGATTCTATGATTATCCGCACTTACCAGCCACGATATTCTCTTGATATCTAGTGTTAGCACAACTGAAGGAAGGAGATACGAGGGAGCTCTGGAATGATATGCTGTGACTGTGACCATTTGTGTCACACAAGGAATTTAGGTTGAAAGTTTTCTGTGGCAGAACCCTGACTTTTCTTTACGCATACATTTAAAATTTCCTTTTGCCAGAGGATGGACACAGGATTAATTTGGGGAAGGGGTATAATCTGAGTAAAGAAGATAATTCAGAAATTGCCTAGATTGTCTAAAAAAAATAAATTAATTGCACATGCAAGTGTTTGATGGGGAGTGTTTAGTGGTTTAAGAACAGAGATGTAGACTAGAAAAGAAAACTGTATTTTTAATTATATTGTGGAGAAAAGACAACATTTGGAAGACTGATAATGAAAAACCAGTGGAAGAAAAAAGTAATGGAGAAGGGGACACAGGGAGAGAAAATAGGCATGAGAATGGATTGGATACCTGGATCTGTGTGATAATAGATCCAGGATGCCTGATGTTATCAGTTCCTTTTCCTTTTATGTCTCTGTCAAAATGCAAGTGAATAAAGTGTTCTTCTCTTTTACTTGTTCTTTTACATGTTATAAGCTGAAATGCCAGAGATCTCTGAAGCTGAAACAGCATTTCAAGTCAACCTTGACATTTCCTTATGAGCCCTAATTTGGGAAACCTACCCTTCTTGGTGAGGAGCTGTAAACAGGAATGAAGAAAACATTCAGCAAAAGCTATCCTTGCCAACAGAATTCAACTGAATTTTGGCATGTCTGCCCTGTTGAGTTGAATTCATAACCCTGCCTAGGTGTTTATAGTCCCTGAGAAATGTATAGGAGAGTATGGTGCCAAGGAATTGAATTCATAACAGCCAACATTGAATGGGATTGAACATCTAAGCCAGCAAGTGGTGAATACTGAAGTGTTTCTCTTGAGCTTTATGCTCCTCACTGTGCCTGTGAAGCTGAAATTCACAGCCTAAAACTTTCACATAATTTAAGGTGCTGAGTTGTTCTATAGCGTAACTAATACACTCTGAAATAAAATGGTATTAGTAGTATCCAATGCTTGTAAACTTATCAGTTTATAATAGTCTTTTGATTTGAATGCTCACCTGTGAATTGTATTTTCCAGAGGGAGATCAAACCCTCACCTCTAAGAAAAATTCCCTAGTTAAGAGATAAAAGCAAGACTTGTAGCAGACCTTGGGCCAGAGCCCAGAATCTATGGCTCCCAGATCCAATGTCTCTTTTGAGACCCCTAAAAGCATGTTTCTTGCATGAACTGAGCAAAACTGCCATAAGTTTTCTGTTCTTTTTGCATAGTGTCTAGCACCAGTAGGAATGGTGGAACATGTTACACCTTTTTGTTTCAAGACTGACAGTTAGGTCACGCTCCGGAGCACTGGAAATAGTGGTTTGGGACTTCTTTTTATGTATATCCTCAGAATGTTCAATTATCTGTGTACCTCTAAGATGTGGTAGATAAAGGGAGTTTTGCAAAATGCTTTTGCTTTAAAGCTATATTCATATATTAATATAAGTGGTATAATGGCAGTGGCAGTATAAGGATTTTGTGGTAAAAAGGGGAAAAGGGAGTCTAATACCTGTCATAGATGTCTTTTCATCTGGTTTAACAGACTTGTGGGAAATAAGCAGGAGGAGTTGGAGACCTGTGTTAAGTCAGGAGATTATGATCTGGTGGCAATTACAGAGACATGGTGGGACAGCTCACATGACTGGAATATAGTCATGGAGGGCTATGTCCTTTTCAGGAAAGACAGGCCAGCCAGGCGGGGTGGTGGGGTTGCTCTTTATGTGCGAGAGCAGCTGCGAGGTACTGAGTTCTGTCCAGGGACAGGGGACGAGCGAGTCAAGAGTCTGTGGGTGAGAATTAAGGGGCAGGCTGGCAGGGGCGATACTGTTGTGGGTGTCTGTTACAGGCCACCAGATCAGGGTGAGGAAGTTGACGAGGCCTTCTACAGGCAGCTGAGAGCGGCCTCACAGTCACAGGCCATGGTTGTCGTGGGGGATTTTAATTTCCCTGATGTTTGCTGGAAGGACTACTCAGCAACCCAGCCACAGTCCAGGAGGTTCCTCCAGTGTATGGATGATAACTTCCTCATCCAAATGGTGGATGAGCCAACCAGGAGAGGAGCGCTGCTGGATCTCATCCTCACTAACAAGGAGGGTCTGGTCGAAGCAGTAAAGGTTGAGGGCTGCCTTGGTTGCAGCGACCACGAGATGGTGGAATTCAGGATCTTGTGTGGTAGGACAAGTATAATAGCAAGTAGAATTGCAACCCTGGACTTTAGCAGGGCAAACTTTGGCCTTTTCAAGCAATTGCTAGGGGAAATCCCATGGGCAAGGCTGCTTGAAGGTAAAGGGGCTCAGGATAGTTGGTTGACATTCAAGGATTGCTTATTCCGAGCTCAAGATCAGAGCATCCCGACACGTAGGAAGTCAAGGAAGAGGGCCAGGAGACTGAGTTGCTGAATGCCTTCTTTATCTCTGTCTACTCTGCCGGAGGCAGTCCTGAAGAGCCCTGTACTCCTGAGACCTCAGATGAAGTCAGGTCACTGGAGCAGTTTGCCTTAGTCGACGAGGAATGGGTTAGGGACCAGTTGAGCAATCTGGACATCCATAAATCCATGGGTCCAGATGGGATGCACCCGCGGGTGCTGAGGGAACAGGCAGAAGTCATTGCTAGACCACTCTCCATCATCTTTACCAAGTCTTGGGAAACGGGAGAGGTGCCTGAGGACTGGAGGAAAGCAAATGTCACTCCAGTCTTCAAAAAGGGCAAGAAGGAGGACCCGGGTAACTATAGACCGGTCAGCCTCACCTCCATCCCTGGGAAAGTGATGGAACACCTTATCCTTGATGCCATCGTAAGGCATGTCAAGGATTAGAGGGTTATGAGGGGCAGTCAACATGGTTTTACCAAGGGGAAGTCATACTTGACCAACCTCATAGCCTTTTATGAGGAAATAACACGGTGGATGGATGATGGCAGAGCGGTGGACGTGGTCTACCTTGACTTCAGCAAAGCATTTGACACAGTCTCCCACAGCATCCTCATAGCTAAACTGAGGAAGTGTGGCCTGGATGATCAGGTAGTGAGGTGGACTGCGAACTGGCTGAAGGACAGAAGCCAGAGAGTTGTAGTCTATGGGGCAGAGTCTAGTTGGAGGCCTGTATCTAGTGGAGTGCCTCAAGGGTCAGTATTGGGACCAGTATTATTTAATATATTCATCAATGATTTAGATGAGGGAATTGAGTGTACTGTCAGCAAGTTTGCTGATGACACTAAGCTGGGAGGAGTGGCTGACACGCCAGAAGGCTGTGCTGCCATCCAGCGGGACCTGGATAGGCTGGAGAGTTGGGCAGGGAGAAACTTGATGAAATATAACAAGGGAAAGTGTAGAGTCCTGCATCTGGGCAGGAACAATCCCAGGTTCCAGTATAGGTTGGGGAACGACCTGTTAGAGAGTAGTGTAGGGGAGAGGGACCTGGGGGTCCTAGTGGATGGCAGGATGACCATGAGCCAACACTGTGCCCTTGTGGCCAAGAAGGCCAATGGCATCCTGGGGTGTATTAGAAGGGGGGTGGTCAGTAGGTCGAGAGAGGTCCTCCTTCCCCTCTACTCTGCCCTGGTGAGACCGCACCTGGAATATTGTGTCCAGTTCTGGGCCCCTCAGTTCAAGAAGGACAGGGACCTGCTGGAGAGAGTCCAGCGCAGGGCGACTAAGATGATTAAGGGAGTGGTGCATCTCCCTTATGAGGAAAGGCTGAGGGAGCTGGGTCTCTGTAGTTTGGAGAAGAGGAGACTGCGGGGGGACCTTATTAGTGTATATAAATATATAAAGGGGGAGTGTCACAAGGATGGAGCCAGGCTCTTCTCAGTGGCAAACAATGATAGGACAAGGGGTAATGGGTACAAACTGGAACACAAGAGGTTCCACTTAAACTTGAGAAGAATCTTCTTCTCAGTGAGGGTGATGGAACACTGGAACAGGCTGCCCAGGGAGGTTGTGGAGTCTCCTTCTCTGGAGACATTCAAAACCCGCCTGGACACATTCCTGTGTAACCTTATCTAGGTGTTCCTGCTCTGGCAGGGGGATTGGACTAGATAATCTTTTGAGGTCCCTTCCAATCTCTAACATACTGTGATACTGTGTGATACTGTGATACTTGCTCTTTGAGAGTAGAGCATAGATAGGAAACTGCTGATAGACGTCAAAACATAAACATGACTGGTTTGTTGGAAATAAAATACTGATTACGCTATAGTTAACATAGATACTGTTACCTGAATGATATTACCTGCAAAGGTAGAAAGGAGGCAAGCCTTTTGTGAACATGTAGGGTTAACACTAGAGAGATTAGAATTAAAATTCAGTTAAAATATAGCTTAATAATTTTTTGCTGGCTCTAAGATAGAAGCATAACTTTGCTTTACCTTCCAGAAAGTCACAAGACATTTCAAAGCGACCTCAGAAAGTATGTCAGAAAGAGGTGTACCATAATAGTGTATTCTAATATAATGGTCGACCTTGGGTCTCAATAGGATGTCTGTGGCACCAGTTCAACATAACATTTAAATGTATGCAGATGAAGAGCCTGATCCACTGCTCAGAGACATCCTTGGAAACATTTCCAAAGGACTTTTGGATCAGGGCAGTTTTAAAAGCACTGCTGTTTTGTCAGTCAGGACTTGAAGATATTACTTTGAAAATAACCTCCAGAAGGAAACTTCAATAATCAGCATACTTGGAACCTTTGGAGCTATTTAATTCCCTGTTATTTCTGTGGATTCTCTTCTTTGGTTATTCACTGTTAAGCTGTTGCATATCCACAGTATGCATCAACTTGACCACAGAAAAGTTCTGCAAACACGTAAGTTTTTTCACCCCAGATGTTGCTGAAGCTATTTATACTCTTGTTATTTATTTATAGAAGAGTCCATTTGTACCTTAGTGGTAGCATCTTCCCTCTGAACAAGTCTTAATCCACCTGCATTCACAATGAACTCAAAGGATTGCCTCAGATGTCGGGTGATTCACCGCAGACTATTATTTTGATATTGGCATACTTCCTTTGTGAAGACAGATAAAAAAAATATGAACAAGAATTGCATGCTCTGCTGTCCTAGCAAACCACTGTTGAACTTGAGAAGTATGTGGGGCAAAAAGAGAATGTATGTTCAAATTGGTAAGCCGTGGCTAAGTTGCTCATCATCCAGTTATGAGTAATTTGCCGGGAGAGCACCAGCTAGTCAGTTTCTGCATCAGAAGAGGAAAAGAATTAAGAAGTTGCAGTATCAGATAGAAAATACTATGTAGTGGTCAGCATTAGTGAACTCTTTTCCTCCAGATATGCAGATGTGCAAAATTTTTCCCAGTAGTTCGCAATAAGCACATTGTTCTGCTTTAAGTATTCTCCAGACCTGTTTCACATACAATAATCTATCATTCCCACACATTACTAAGTCATGAGAAATACTAATTAAAAAAAAAAAATTTTTTTTTTTTTTCCCAGTGGAGTACAGCTACATTAGCTGTGGTTACTGGTTTGATTTCAAATCCAGAAACCACAATAAAGGCTGTTTTCCTTACATCAGATGTGGTGATTAATATGTGGTAGACTTGGGCTCCAGATTTTTACAGCTCTGTTAATTGATCATAAGCCAGAGCCTGGGGCTGCATAATTAAGTTAGCTGGAAAATTAATGCAGGAAATGGCTTCTAGATTTGATTGGTTTAAAAAAATCTATGAATACACTTATTTAATCCTTTTGAATTAAACTTGGTGCCAAAAAAATTATGTTAACTACATCTGCAATTTCATAACTTCAGGGCAGTATTCTTTTTCTGCCAGTGATGTTTGAACAAAATAGTCATCTCAGACCATCCAGTAAAAGGTCTCTGCCACTGGTTAGAGATGCTGGATTGTCCGTGCCTTTGGTCTGATGCACATAGGCACAGACATTAGATTAACTGTGATCTAGGGACCAAATATTCTTACTTAACAGCTAAACTGTGCCTGTTTAAATGCCCTCTGAGGTAAAACAAGTTCCATGTGGGTGCAGTTTCATCTTGTGCATTGCAGGATGACATGATCAGAGCCTCATTAAACATTAACTGATCTTAGGTATTGTGCCTTTAGGATGGGAAAGTGGGTATGTACTCTCATGGTATTTTGAGGTTGAATGAAATCTCCAAACAAGATAAGGAAAATATTATGGTAAAAAGATCCTTGAAAGAAGGACAAGGAATAAGCAAATGCTCTCTGATTCTGAGCTCATACATTCCCATAACTCAGGAATAAATGCAGTCAGTAATTATACTGAAGTCATCATAATTAAAGTCAGTGCAGTAAGTCAGTGTAATGCAGGAGATGGGGAAACGAAGTTTAGGCTTAATAAATAGATGAAGATGCCAACTGTTTTGAGAAAAGGTGTTTTGTTCTGGTTTGGTTTAACTCTGCAATTAATGTGCACTAGTTTAGGTCACACACTATATTCAGCTTGATCTGTCTTGGATTTGTCACTTGATACCACATTAAATTATTTACTCAACAAGTTTTATGTCTTCATAGGATCATTTTAGGGCTTCTTTTTCTCACAGATGGGAGGTGATATAAAAGCAAGGGAGAAGGAAAACCATGATGGACAAATAAAATTGAAACAAGAAATAGCTCTCTCAGGACTTTCTTGCACTTTAATTGCACTTAGATTTGTCAGAGAGAAAGAACCTTAATCAAGGGATATTTAATGGTATATATGTGGAGTATAAAATATTTTGTTAGAAAAACACAAGGTAAAAGCAAAAGCCCATTACTGAAAATGCACCAGGCAGCAGTAATAAATAAACCAAGACTGAACATAATTGGGGTGAAGGGTTATGGTTGTACAATTAAAGTTGTTATGCTAAGGTGATGTCCTAACATTACTAGCACTGCCAAGAGGCAATTTTCTATTCTCACTTTTAAAAGCAAACTACTGTGAAGGGAGAGAAATCTTTCACTGCTTTATTTCCTTTATTTGGGAGATGCAGAAATGCTAGACCAGAACTGAGGTTGTCTTAGCTTCTTGTTATCTAGATGGCAAAGCAAAATGAGAACTCACTATGCATTGCATATATCTGCATATCATCCTAATGCACCAGCAGATGATCAAATAAGGAAAAGGAAATACTGTTGCTCTGGAAATTTAGCTTTTTTAGTGTTATCACTGAACATGAACTAAAAGCCTCTACATTCTTGAATTCCAAACCAGCATTTCAATAATGGACCATAGTTAAAGAAATCTCTAATTAACTTATTTATCAGGATAAACTGTTCTGAAAGGAGACTTTTTGTAATTTTTCATGCAGCCTTGCTCCTGTCTTCATGAGTAATTAATCAAAACCTCATAAATTATAAAGATTCAATTAAGAAAATCCATATTTATTTCAAGAAACCATTCCAGATTTTGCACTCCTACAGAATTATGCATAGTTCAAGTAAATCTCAGGTATATCTGCTTCCAGATATACTTCTTCTGTAAAATGAACAGATTTAATGTAAGAATCTGTAGAAAGCACAAAAATATAAACAACATTTCAGACTTGACAAGTAAAGTTATGTCAAACAAATCGTTAGCAGTGTTTGTTTTACTACCTTCTCATCTATTTTAGTCCCTTTGCAAGTTCTTCTTTTGACTTACATAGGCACTACCTTCCTTCTGGTAGGAAGTTGAGGTTTCCTTTCTTTGCCATCATAAATAGTGGTAATAATTAGCTAAACAAGAATATAAAATAGCAGCTTGTTTTCCTTCCGCTGGTGATGACTGAAAAATTGCAACAGGGACAGATTCTTTTTCTTCTGGTATTATGTGCTGCCATTTACATCTTTATGAAAAGCACAACCAGTGTCATTATGTTTAATTAGCATTTACCATGTACTTTGCTCTGTTGCAAATTACTATATGAAATACACAGCTTGAGGGAATCTGTGTCAGCACCTTATCCAGAAGTATATGGTTTTAAGATTATCACCTTGAACACACAAGGGTTTGCATACGAAGGATCCTGTGGTTTTTATTCAGACATAACTTCTATCCAGCTCTGTGTGAAAATTTCAGTGTTAGCTCTAAAAAGTTTTTCTGTTATTGGCTGTTCCAGTAATGCCAACACCAGGGGCTTCAAGTCAGATTTTTCATGCCCCACACAACTGCACATTATGTTGTCTGTAGAAACATCTCAGGGCTGCTTTTCTTCACAGTGGAAGATTGTATGTAAAATTCCAATGGCAAATAAAGATGAAATACAAACTGTGACAACGGTATTTATTAGGAACATCATCCATGTAGGTTTCCATGAACACGTCCCCTCTGCCTATCTGAATGTGGTTTCTGGGCAGAAATTGATAATTTTGGATATTTCTGAAGGAAATGCAGGCTGGATCTAACACCTCTGCTGTGCCTGAGCTCACAGGGAATCTCATGTGCAAATCCAACGCTCTACACAATACTGGACCATATAATTCTTTGCAAAAAGTACTGGGCAGAATATTTCCAGGACTTCCTGGCAGAAGTCTGTATATTTGTTGTGTCTTTCCTTGCAGTTCTCTGCTGTTATAATTACCAGTGAAGGTTCTAAATTGGAACTCCTTGATCCTCACAGCCTTTGCAGTCTTGAAGAGAAGAAGAATAATGAGAGTAGGTAATAGCACTGAAGATTAATTTGAGTAAGATTCCAGTGTTTGGTGACTTTCGTTTGGTCAAAAATTGTGAAACTAGCATTGGAACTTAAATTTCATTCCTATATAGGGCCGTAGTAAGTTTTGCATCTTACAGTTATTAAAAAAATACAATGATGGCACATGGAACTACAGCAATCTGTGAATTTCCTAAAGATACTGGGATAATTCAGTGAATTGCAGCCTCAGCACAGAGCAAGAAAATAGAGGATGCTGAGGCTTTTTGGCTTTTTCACCAAATAACACCCTTCATAGGACAGGTGGGTAGTTCTCCACCTCTGAGGTTACAGTTACTGACATTTCCAGCCCCTTGAAGGCATCACATGGGGACCGGCATGAGTGGCTCTAATATTGTTCCAAAAGGAGCAGTTTTATATCATATGAAGAAATCTCTGTAGGCAGGTGAAAACAATGCAACACAGTTTCCAGCCCCTCATTTGTACCTAACACACACTGTAGAATCCAGAAGACCTGGTGTTTGTAAATAGTTTCGAAGGGGAGTGCAGAGTGATGACAGTGAAACTGAAATTCCTCACCTATTAAAGATTTAACTGAAATTGATCTAGGAACAGTGATGGGTGCTCCTTCTCTTCAGTAGACATGTCTGAATTTTAAGCCACTCTCACTGGTGTTCACACTGCCAGTCGCTTCAGTCAGGGGTAGTATTGTGGAGGAAGTCTAGAGCTGTAGGCCTGGTAAAGCAGGTGGAAATAAGGCAGTGCTTGTATTGAACAAAAGGTAGTTGAAACAGTTGTAAGAGTTATTTTGAGTACCTGATTGTAAGCACTTTATTGCAGTGGGGATCTAAAAAAACCCCTAAAACACTACTGTAGGCAAGGTGAAAAAGTGCCTTTCTTCTATCTATCCTAATGTATTCATCATAACAACTCTGATGAGCCCTCTTTTGTAACTTTTGTACCCTGGGGAGTTAACAGAAGTATTAATAACATGGATATCAAAAGACTCATCTTAGTGCCTCAGGTCCTGGTCGCTGTTCTTTTCAGGAATATTAGTGACAGCACCACTTAAAAGCACAGCACTTCGGTGATAAAGCTCCCGCTCAATTTGACACATGAGAATTGTACTTTCTGCATTACTGCAGACAATGGAACCATTAACTCCCTATCAATCACCCAGCTCGCAGCACAACCTGCTGTCTAACAATGAAGCCCTGGGGCATAAGTTATAAATAGACATAAGTCAACCTCCTTGACCAGTTGCAATTGTAAAAGAAGAATTGTAAACTGTTTTTGGGCCTCTGTCTGGGCTTTCCAAAACATGCCAGCATGCACGTGGAAACTCATCTAGGGACGTTCTGTTTTATTAGAAAGCTCTGAGGGATGGATCTAGAGCTAGGTCCCTTCTCCTTTCCCAAGCAATTGTTTTAGATGTCTTCAGTAGCTCTGGGCCATTTGAGAAAGCTCTTTCTGTTGTAGCAAGATGGGTTTACTTTAAGCTATTTTGATTTTCTTTTGCATTGTGAAGCCTAATCCTCTTTGTTGTTACACTGGCTGTATTGGGGATAGCTCCACAGGCAATGAATGTATGGGGGTAAGGAATATGCCAAGAAATAAGGTGCCAAGGCAGAGAATAAATTTACATTGTTGTGAATGTCAGGAAAATTAAACCTAGATAGGCCTTCAGAAACAGATTTTTTTAATTATTATTATTATTTCTTTATTTGCAGACTGGTTGGTTTGGTTCCATGAGAGCAGTAAAATATCTGGATTTATAAAGTACTCTTCTCCCTTTTACTGATTCTCTTTCATGGGAAGTGAATGGAAGCTATTTTAATTGCTTTTCTTAGAGTGAATGAGATCACAAACAAGCTGCAATCTCCTTTTATAGTTGTTTGTTATCTGGCATGAAGGGCTAGTGAGGGCTTTTAAAAGTAGGCAATTCTAGCATAAAAGTAGGGTGGTCAAGGTCTGTGATTCTTCAATGACTTCCACTGACAACTTTATCAAAATTAAACTGCCCACTCTTCTGTTCTGTAGTGCAAATCCTGAGAGAAGGTAGCAGTGAAATAACTCACTGTTTTCAGCTGAAATGTACTCCATCCCTTATGCAAAGGGATTTGCTCATGTAAAGAAGTATAATTTACACCTTCCTGTGACGGCCTTTGTGATTTCAACCTGGGAAGTAGAAAAGAATCCAGGCGCATTTACTGAAGTTGGCTATAAATAGGCTTAAATGCAGTGGCTTATCTTAAGGTTAACAATAAGTTGTCTTTACAGTGCTAACAAACTAGACCACACAGTTTTGTTTTGATTTTTGCCTGAAGTATAGACCTGTGTGGTCTAGATGGATGGTATCAATTACATTTGAAAGCTTGATAAAATAGAATGCAGGTGATTTATCTAGCTGATAGCAACCTCTCAATAAAAGCCACAGTATTAATAAACCTTTGTGTATATATATATAATTCTTATTCTTGTGAATGCTTTTTTTTAATGCATGCATCTTCCTTACTTTCATGAGCTTTTCTTAGTGGTTGGGGACAGCGTGTTATGATGATTTTTCTGCAATGTACTGTGAGAAGTAATCAAAGCATGCTCTGCAGATAGCTGATATATTAATCAGTGTTGCATACTCATGCACACTCAATCACACACGCTTCCACATAATTCTTCTGTCAGCTGCTGAAACTGAGAAACTTACAGGCTGAGAAAGTATTTTTATCAAAATAAATGAAAAATGTTGCCTAAATCTCTGGTTTTGAAAACAGGACCTTCAAAAGTCTAAAGCCCTCAGAATTTCAGGTAATTGTGCATTGCCCTGTTTGTATACTGCTTTAAGACCATGCTACTGTAAGTGAATAATTTAGCACTTAGGATGCTAAAATGTATGAGTGCTCTAAAATTATTATTCCCTATGTTATTTCCCTATGTTTTTACAAAGTTTTGTGAAGAATAGGCAAGACATGAAAACTCTTATGACAGAGCATGGTTTCCTCATGCTGCAGAAACTAATTTGAAATTGGCTGGAAACAAAAACTGAAGCATGAGTGTGAAGAAGGAAGTCATAGGGACATTCATACGTCCACATTAAGTGAGAAACATTCTCTGAAAGTCCCATGTTTGGCAACACACACATGGACATATGCATAGGTATTTCTGAATAATAGACACAATGAAAATGTTCCTAGCATGTTCAATGAGATATAAAATTCTGATTACATTAAAAAATGTTAGGGAGAAAAAGTTGAGTTTTGTATTTTAACAGTGTTTAGGTTTCTTAAATGCCACCTTGTAACAAATTGTGATTTCTAAATTTTGATGTTGGAAAGGTGGAATTACTGAATATGACCCTTTTGAACTTTAAATACACACCTGCAATTGAATTATTTTGGCCCAAATTGGGGTGGGAAGGATGAGAGAAATAAATTATTGCAATTATTTAAGATTTAAAAATTTCATTTTCTAGGGATGTGTTTTGAACAATCATTTAGGAAAGCAGGAAGCATGAGTTTCTGGAATGGAAAAGGCTTGTTTAATTTATTGAGGTGGGAATTTATTGTGTATAAGAATCTCATTTGCAGCTGACATTGCTTAGCATTTCTGGTGCATCAGGCTGAAATTCCAGGTGTGTGAAGAACAGTAATGTAATAGTTTCTGAAAACGAAATTTTGGAAGAAAAGTTATTACAAGTCCTCCTTGGATTTAATCTCAGGAATGTGAATCTTAGGTCAGAGGTCCTGGGTTTAAAGTTACCATTGGGCCAAGCTATAAAACCCCATTTGTGCTATATATGAACATTTTAGTACATGTGTCACTTATCACTCTGCTAAAAGGTCCAAGTATTTTCTCTCAGTGAATTCACTACCACTCATGACAAACTGAGAATCACTGGGGACCCAGAATTCAAGCTTTGGCTGCTGAGGTGATGTGATTCAAGGCATTGGCAGAGGTCTAAGTATTCGTCGCTCCTCAACTGCATGTGTTTCACAAGGCTTGAAGAGCACAGCCACATCTTGCTATTTTAGAAAGCAAGCAAGCATTATTTTGCTTATATTGCAATTAGATTGTTGACATTTCTAGCAGAGCAGGGGTCAAATTTTGTGCAATGTTTCATGTGGTCAGAATGGAAAGATGACAAAATGATTTTATACTTTCCAGTTTCTGGACTGTTCCAGAGGTTGGTGTGGCTTTTCTGATGGATGACATCCTTTCATTTTGCTTACAGCAGTTTCCTCCATCCCCTGATATTCTCTCTTCCTCTATGTCCCTCTTCTCAGATCAAACTGCTTTTTTTAGTGCCTCTACGTTGCCAAAGGGAGCTAATGGAAACAGAAAAACTGTATTCCTTTTCTCTACAGACCAGAGTTACTCTAGCTAAGTGTAATTTTCATCTTGAGATTTACACCTAGGCTTAGCATAAGACCAACAAAGTTGTGTGTTTGCAGTTTGTGTAATGATGAGCTGCTGGAGAAGAACTATGAAGAAACATAAGGTTCCTCATAGCTGAGAATGTCTAGTACCTGCATAAGCAATCACAACTGCTTGCATCAGTTTTTCACATGCAGACTACAGAGAGTCTGAGGGAGAACTGTGTAAAAGCTGGCACACAGCATATGATGTGTTCACGGCTGCTTTCTAAAACTCCTTGTGAATGCATTATGGCAATGACTTTTAACTGCATGACCACAGACAAACAGTTTTGCAAGGACACCACAGTTGTACAAGCAGGAAATGATATAAGAGGGGATGAAAGTGCTCTTCTACATAATATAGCAGATAATATCCTAGGCCCCAGGAGAGCTTTTTTTTACCTATTCAATTCCCACAAGATTCCAGTGTTGCAAGCAAGAAGGAGCAGATACAATTATTTTGATATTTCACAATATCACATTGTTTGACTTTGGAGATGTAGTGTTCTTTTATAATGTAGTTACAGCTCTTACTGTAACTGTCTCAGCTGGTATCCCTTGTCCTTGGCTCTCCAAAACCAAAGAGAAATATACAGCTTTTGGTTTTGAATGACATTACATATTATATTCCCTCCCTTCATCTTCTCCACCAGAGCTTCCAACACACTTCTTAAAGCAAGAGTGAAATCAAGGGATATATAAAAAAACATAAGCAATAATAAAATGACAGCCAACACAAGGTTTTCTTCAGATCATTGTTCTTGTGTAAAAGGATATGTATGATCCTCAAGAGCCCAAATTTCTTGACTACCACAGACTCATCCTTTTACAAGAACATAATTTTTTCCTTTAGCTTGAGCTGTAGATTTTGCTGGATTGGTATTACTGATCAATGCAATGGTCAACAAGACTCTTAGCAGAGATGCTGAGGCAGCATTCTTTCCTTCCAGGTAGTAGAAGGAAATAAACATCTCAAACTCTCTTCCTGTACAGTTTTAATATGGGAATAGTAGTGGAAGGCCTGGTTTTGCAAGAGGGAAAGATAAACAAAATGCTGCTTTCTGAAGCAGCACCTCCCAGTTTCTGCTGCCTGAGAAGCAGCTAAAATGAAGTAGTTTTGACACAACATAAGCTTGTTTTCTATCAAGAATGTTTCATTATGTAGGCCCTGCTGATTTTTAAAATCTGGAATTTTCATATGCTTAACACAGATGGAGAACAAAAGGAACACAATGATTGATTTTACTCAGTCATTAAGGAATTTTTGACATAGCTCATTAATGTAAGGTGGACAAACTAAAGATTGCTTTTAAACGAAGACGTAAACTGATAATAAAATTTTATTAGTACACCTTAAGTCTTTCTTTAGGTTATCATGAATCATCTTCACAACGCAGTCTTTAGGATTCAAAACTGGTAACTGAAGTAAAAATTGTATTTTTTATATATTAACCTGACGTGCTATTTTTGAAAAGTATTATTTTATAACTAAACTATTATATATAATTATATAATATTTTATATTATAATATATTATATTATATACTATAATATAAATTATATTATTATATTATAATATAATAATATAATTATATAATTATAATAATTATATATTATATGTTTTATATTATATTATTTATATTATATATTATATATATTATATTTATATTATATATTTATATAGTATATAAATATATAATTATAGAATATAATTATATAATTATAATATTAATTAAATTATATTTAAAATTAATAATTAATTAAACAATTAATTAATAATTGTAATTACTTAATTATAGATATTTATAATTATAATTATATTTTATAATAATATAATTATTAATTATAATTAATTAATTGATAATTATTAATAAATTAATTAATAATTAATATTAAAATAGTAAAAATAAAATAATTAATTATATTAAAATTTAATTTAATGTATTAAAAAATTATAATTAAATATAATATTAATAATTATAATTAATTATAGTTATTAAATATATATAAATATATATTGTTTTTATATATTTATATATTATATATTATAATTATATTTATATTATATATTATATATTATATATTATATTATATATTATATTATTTATATTATATTATTATATAATAATAATTATATATAATAATATAATTATATAACATAATTATATATATAATAATATATATTTTATAAATTATATATTATTATTATATATTATATATTATATTATATTATAATATTTAATATTATAATTAAAGAAGAGACAAAAATCTGATGGTTTAATTGAGTTTAAGGGACATGAAGATGTCTGGGCTGTGACTATATAACAGTGTTAACGTAACGTAATGTAACTTAATGTAGCGTAACGTAGCAATGTGATGTATCAGTATATAGTAATATATAACAACCTGTGCAATAACATAAAATTATTATTGTATCTGCCATAAGTGAAAAAGTTCGAGTGTTCTATAAAATAATTAAGTACATTAAGTAAAATTTTTGTCTGATTTGAGTTCAAATACAATAATCTCTTTATAGCATAAGAAAATTTGCTTATAACACAATAGATGTGTGTACACTTTAAATATATACTTTGCACACAAATATATCATGTGCACATATATTTATATATTTACACATGAAATTACTTCTGGAAAGTAATAACATGCCACTTCTGGCATTATTAGAGAAAAATATCTATTTATGTATAGAAAACATTCATTGCTGGAGCACACACTACTCAAAATACTTTTGTCACAGATGCTTCTAAGAGACTCTAATCTTGTCGATCCTTGGGCAACTAAAGACCTCATAAAATCCAAACTTGTACTAGAAATGCAACACAGACTAGTAAAGTACAAATTCAAAGAAACAACAACAGGAAACAAGTTCCATTTGCTTTAGAAGTATCAAAGACCTTGACTAACAGAACTGATCTAAAGTCTATGGAATTCAGTGACAGCTAATTGTCATTTAATTAACTTTGATGACTCATTCATCAAACCCCTAATTTACACTGGATCTGTGGACTCCTTTGTTTTTCAACATAGATTCATATATATTAACACCTCCTGAGTCAGTCCTCCTGTAAATTTTCTGTTCTACTGAAAAAGCTATGTTTGATCTGGCTTCCAGGGAAGACATGGAAAAATACAATTAGAATTTAAGTTTTGTTTGGGAATTCTATGCACATATTTGGAAGGCCATGAATGTAGCACTAAGCAAATAAACAGATCAAATAAGTTAACATGTTATTAAGTTTTAGAGAAATAAATGGTCTGCTGAGTAGCAATCAAAGATTATGAA
The DNA here is from genome assembly GCF_963264785.1 of Psittacula echo. Lineage (NCBI taxonomy): Eukaryota > Metazoa > Chordata > Aves > Psittaciformes > Psittacidae > Psittacula > Psittacula echo. The sequence continues at coordinate 90,466,260 of NC_137738.1, forward strand.
AAGCAAACCAGAATCTGTCTATTTAAGATAATATTATTTCAAAGCCAGACTGTTATATTCAGAGCTGAGTGAAAAAGTTTTTCAAATGAGACTGAAAAAAACCTTTCTGTGGTCATATGTTATTTGAGTGAAATTTTCTTTGGGGAAAAAGAAGAAATTAAGAAGATAAATGGAATAGTATGAAAATGTTAAAGTTGCTTTTTATCTTAAAAATATGTATTGAAATTCACTCTAGGTCATGTCTTCTGTGTCAAAAACTATACTTGATGATTCATTTTATATCAGAATGAAAGCAAAATTTGATATAAATGAATGTTCCATGAACTGAAATTCTACTTGTAGTCTAAATCTGTCTATATTTATGTAAGCTAGAACTTTGTCTTCAGGCAAACTGTAAGGCAGGGAGCACTGTCTGATGTACTAATCTCTCTGTCAACATTTTAAATTAGAAAACAAAATTTTGGTTGGTGGGATATTGTTGCTTAGATGTGAAGTGGGCAAACATTTATAAGGTGGTGTGACTATTTTAGGGAATGTGAGTCTTGTTAATGCTGCCTTATACACTGGAAAGTCACATTATAATTTTCCTGTGGTGGAATAACTTTTTTATACAAATAGCAGTGGATACTCTGGAAACACTATTGTTTAGTGCTTGAACTATAATTACTTTCTGGTCATTAGCAATGCTTCCAAGAGGTACTGCAGAGCATGTTCTCTGAGAAAATGACCAAAAAAAAAAAAGAGAAAAAATAAGCCAGCAGCTACAACCAGATCTTTAATTTAGGGATATTTGATTGTCACCATATCGATCTTAAAAGCCTAAATCATCAAGCCCACTTCCATTTAATTATTGTAGCAACATATATGATATGACTGGCAACTTCTCAGGGGTTCAGATTTCTAACTTTGCTTGTGCAGATTTGCTGTTGTTATCAAAATTTTTCCATTAATAAAGGCTCACGAAAACATTTCATTTTTTCATGAATGTTATGGCAATTTATGCTGTATACATGAAAGAAAATGTTTTTCTTCATTGGTCCTACTGCATGTTATCTATTTGAAACATCTGTTTTTCAAATAATTAATTTTGAAATGTGTTACATTAAACTATTTTAAGATCAGTATTACTAATAAAGGCATAAGCTGGGCAAAATATTTGAAAGAAATTTTAACTTTATGATTTTGGGATTTTTTTTTTTTCAGACTAATCACTTTGTGAATTTACATCTGGTGAGTTCACTCCATTTCTCATGCAAAAGGTTGTTGCAATCAATAAGTATCATTCCCCTGACTTAGATGCACTTTGATTCAGTGCAATACCGTACCCCTGCAATGCAGCCAAATAATTTATATAAAAACCAAATAAAACCATAGGATATAAAATATTTATTTGCTTCATGTGTTTGGTATTGCAATGTGGTAAAATGGAGAAAATATACAAATATAATATTTCAGAAAACCGTGACCATACTTACAGAAAAAAGGGCAGATATATATGAGAATTTCTTATATTTTGCAAGGTTTTGACAGATATTAGTGTTATTTCAGTGTATATTTCAAAATCCTATATTAATAAAGTTGATTACATCAACATTGTGATATATTTACTAGACTGCATTTGCATTGCCTTTATGTGGGAAGGTTTTTTGGGGGAGACAGGGAGTTGCAGGTGTGGCTTCTGCAAGAAGACACAAGAGACTTCCCCCATGTGGGACAGAGTCAGTGCCAGCCAGCTTCAAGATGGATCTGCCACTAGGTGGGTCTGGTCAAAGCTGAGCCAGCTGGCAATGGTGGGAGTGCTTCTGGGATAACATATTTAAGAAATGTAGCACAGTAGCAGCTGGGAGAGAGGAGTGAGAATATGTGAGAGACACACCTCTGTGGACACCCAGGTTAGTGAAGCAGGAAGGGAGAAGGTGCTCTAGGCGGTGGAGTAGACATCCCCCTGCAGCCCGTGATGCAGTCAATGGTGAGGCAGGCTGTGCCCCTGCAGCCGATGGAGGTCCGCGGTGGAGCAGATATCCACATGCAGCCTATGGAGGACTCCACACCTGAACAGGGGGCTCCGCTCTGGAGGAAGCTGCAGCCCATGGATTGCCAACACAGGAGCAGCTTCCTGGCAGGGTCTGTGGCCCTGTGGAGAGAGAAGTCAATGCTGGAGCAGGTTTCTTTGCACCAGGACCCCATGCTGGAGCAGTCCATTCCTGAAAAACTGCACCCCATGGGAAGAATCTACACTGGTTGAGTCTGTGAAGAACTGCAGTTCATGGTAAGGACCCTCACTGGAGAAATTTGTGAGAAACTGTGTCCCATGGGAAGGACCCCACAATGGAGCAGCAGAAGAGTGTGAGAAGGAAGGAGCAGTAGAGATCATGTGTTGATGAACTGACCACAGTCTCCATTCACTGCCCCCCTGTGTAGCACTGGGGAGAGGGGGTAGAAGAGCTGTCAGTGAATTTGAATCAGGAGGGGTGAGGAGAAGGTGTTTTTTAGTTTTGTTCTTGTTTCTTACTATCCTACTCTATAATTCACTGACAATAAATTAAATTATTTTCCCCAAGTGGACTCTCTTATGCCCATGATGGTAACTGGCAAGTAATCTCTCTGTTCTTATCTTGATCCATGGAGTTTTTGTTCTATTTTCTCCCTCTGTCTTGTTGATGGAGGGGAAAGTGATAGAGAGGCTTGGTGGACACCTGACAGCCAGCCAAGGTCAACTTACCACAGTGTTATAACAATATTATGTCACTTTGGCATTGTTAGAATGTTCAATGACTTGGTTGCTCATCAGTACGTGAATGAGTTGTAAACTCTGTTACAAATGTTATATACTGTTAGATACCTTTTTCTTTCTTTTTTTCCTTTTTATTTTAGTAACATACTCATCTGACTTACATGAGAAATTCAGATGTTTCAGTCTGCATTTGTGAAAATACTTGTTTAAACTTCAAGCCCTGTATTAAAAGCCACTGCGACCACACGGATTTGTAGGTGTAATCAATTGTGATTCCCTTTCTGAGGGGGTACTGAGCATCAGGGCCTGGACGTGCCACCTAATGAAAGGAATAATCCATGAATAATCAACAGCTGAATAACGTCTTTTGAGTAGAAGAGGGAATGAGAAAAATTGTTGGAGGAAACCCAAACCAGCATAGGTATGTGATCAAAAGTCAGTCTGTCTATGGTTATGGGTGGGACGACTGAGGGAAGGAAAACAATAAAAAAAAAAAAAAAAGAAATGGAATTTTTTGTTTGGTTGGTTGCTTTTTGTGGGGTGTTGATTTTTTTTTTTTTTAAGAAGAACACTTTTATGTTGTTTTTGCACTTTTTCATTACCTTTGACCTGCTGAAGTGGTTGTGAAGGAATAAAAAAAAAGTGAGATTTGCTCCATTAAATAAATCAATGAATAATGGATTTTATTTTTTTTTAATTCCATATTAGATTACTGTTTTGTTTGCACAGTCTTTTAAAACTACTTGGAAACTTCACTTTTCATATGCGATCTGTTTAAGTGTTTCATCTTGTGGGAAGCTGTCCACGTTGCGTGTCATTTCATGTCTAGTCACATTTATAAGGGGATAGGTTTTTCTCTACTAATCATTCAATAAAAAAATGTCCCATAGGACTTTTTTTACTCCTCTGACAGTGAAATAGAAATACAGCTTTAGTTCATGCAGCAAAACTCCATTTTTCTCCTGAAAAGTATTTTTGAAAAATCACAATAACTGCTCGCATGGCACAATGGAAGAGTCTGGGGTGGTTTTCTGTTTTAGGGTTAGATTCCTGGCTGTTGTAAGTCAAGATCTTTTTACTGAAGTTTCAAGACACCGAATAATAATAAATTGTTCATAAATCACTAGTGTGGTTTTCCTTTCTGTCTTTTTATTAAAAAGCATTTATACAGTCAGAACAAGGAACACAAAATTGCATGTAGAGTTAAATGGCATAAATGTCACATAAAAGACTGCCACCAGCCCTAAAAACCTAATCGGATGTTGCTTTTTGGAATTAAGAAAAAATGCATTATTTTTGACATTATAACAGCCATTTCACATTTCAGTGGTTTTAATCTTAACATAGGAAGAGTTTAAACTGTTATTCTTTCAAGAAAGACAAATTTAGAATACTGTATAATTATGCAATGCATCCTTTGTAATGTTTGTCAGTTGTATTGTTGTCTATAAATCAGAACTATAAAACCTACTAATGTCAAATAATATTCATTATATTGCTACACAACAAGTCTATTGTACTATGCTAATAAAGAATATAAGGCTGCTGCTAGAGGATGTAGGAAGGCAGCTAGGATGGCTAAGGCCTCCTTAGAATTAAATCTGGCAAGAGGGGTCAAGGACAACAGAAAGAGCTTTTTCAAATACATAGCTGATAAAACTAACACCAGAGGCAAGGTTGGCCCACTGGTGAACGGGATGGGTGCCCTGGTGACAGAAGATACAGAGATGGCAGAGTTATTGAATGCCTTCTTTGTCTCAGTCTACTCTGCTGGAGGCAGTCCTGAAGAGCCCTGTACTCCTGAGACCTCAGATGAAGCCAGGTCACTGGAGCAGTTTGCCTTAGTCGATGAGGAATGGGTTAGAGACCAGTTGAGCAATCTGGACATCCATAAATCCATGGGTCCAGATGGGATGCACCCGCGGGTGCTGAGGGAACAGGCAGAAGTCATTGCTAGACCACTCTCCATCATCTTTACCAAGTCTTGGGAAACGGGAGAGGTGCCTGAGGACTGGAGGAAAGCAAATGTCACTCCAGTCTTCAAAAAGGGCAAGAAGGAGGACCCGGGTAACTATAGACCGGTCAGCCTCACCTCCATCCCTGGGAAAGTGATGGAACACCTTATCCTTGATGCCATCTTAAGGCATGTCAAGGATTAGAGGGTTATGAGGGGCAGTCAACATGGTTTTACCAAGGGGAAGTCATGCTTGACCAACCTCATAGCCTTTTATGAGGAAATAACACGGTGGATGGATGATGGCAGAGCGGTGGATGTGGTCTACCTTGACTTCAGCAAAGCATTTGACACAGTCTCCCACAGCATCCTCATAGCTAAACTGAGGAAGTGTGGACTGAATGATCAGGTAGTGAGGTGGACTGCGAACTGGCTGAAGGAGAGAAGCCAGAGAGTTGTAGTCTATGGGGCAGAGTCTAGTTGGAGGCCTGTATCTAGTGGAGTGCCTCAAGGGTCAGTATTGGGACCAGTATTGTTTAATATATTCATCAACGATTTAGATGAGGGAATTGAGTGTACTGTCAGCAAGTTTGCTGATGACACTAAGCTGGGAGGAGTGGCTGACACGCCAGAAGGCTGTGCTGCCATCCAGCGGGACCTGGATAGGCTGGAGAGTTGGGCAGGGAATAACTTGATGAAATATAACAAGGGAAAGTGTAGAGTCCTGCATCTGGGCAGGAACAACTCCAGGTTCCAGTATAGGTTGGGGAACGACCTGTTAGAGAGTAGTGTAGGGGAGAGGGACCTGGGGGTCCTAGTGGATGGCAGGATGGCCATGAGCCAGCAATGTGCCCTTGTGGCCAAGAAGGCCAATGGCATCCTGGGGTGTATTAGAAGGGGGGTGGTCAGTAGGTCGAGAGAGGTCCTCCTCCCCCTCTACTCTGCCCTGGTGAGACCGCATCTGGAATATTGTGTCCAGTTCTGGGCCCCTCAGTTCAAGAAGGACAGGGACCTGCTGGAGAGAGTCCAGCGCAGGGCAACTAAGATGATTAAGGGAGTGGAGCATCTCCCTTATGTGGAAAGGCTGAGGGAGCTGGGTCTCTTTAGTTTGGAGAAGAGGAGACTGCGGGGGGACCTTATTAGTGTATATAAATATATAAAGGGGGAGTGTCACAAGGATGGAGCCAGGCTCTTCTCAGTGGCAAACAATGATAGGACAAGGGGTAATGGGTACAAACTGGAACACAAGAGGTTCCACTTAAACTTGAGAAGAAACTTCTTCTCAGTGAGGGTGATGGAACACTGGAACAGGCTGCCCAGGGAGGTTGTGGATTCTCCTTCTCTGGAGACATTCAAAACCCGCCTGGACACATTCCTGTGTAACCTTATCTAGGTGTTCCTGCTCTGGCAGGGGGATTGGACTAGATGATCTTTTGAGGTCCCTTCCAATCTCTAACATACTGTGATACTGTGATACTGTGTGATGCTACATTTTCTTGGAGGCTGAAGAACACCTATTAGCTTAAATTATTTACTAATGCCATTAGGCATCCTTTCTTTGAGCTACAGATTTGCTGCTTTCAGTTTTAAGAGGTTTAAGCTGCTTCTGTAATGTGTCAAGAAATGGAAAAGGTGCAATGCACTTAGATTTATAAAGTTACGTGGTAAGCATTTACAAATGTTCTTAGGCTTGAACTAAGGTAGCTTAAGCTTGAGCTCCTATAAAGACAGCTTGTTCAGCCACTGTTCCTTGTGGAGTGACTTCTATTGATACGAAGCAGCTTTCTTACCGTGTGGGCTGTGACACCCAAGGGTCATAGGAAATGTCAAAAAGAGACTGGAAGGGTGAAAAAGAGGAAAGCATAAGCCTTTATGTTTTAAATGCTTAATTATAAAATTGACTTGGAAATGCAGTTAAAATGAAAAAATTGCAAACAAATTATAATGATTTATAACTGTGAGCAACTGAATTCCTCAGGGAAGGGTAATGAGAAGTGACTGTAGATGTTTAGTTAGCAGAGCTAAATGCTTTTAAATGCTTAAACAACTTAATTCTTTGAGGAGGGAGAGTGAACTTTTTAGTCTGCCACTAGTAGTTACAGCCATCTTTTGGTCTGTCTTTATGAAAGGAATAAGGAACTGTTGAATGTTTCTTGTCCTTGACTAGTGGTTGCATGCAAGGAGGGAGAAGTTTATAGGAAATTCAACAGGAGATAGTATTTTCATTATTTGAAAAGTACTGATGCAAAGCAACTATCATCTGTTCAAGTAAAATTCATAGATACTTCTCTGCAGGAGTAAAGGTTGTAGAATCTGGCTTTTTTTGTATAACTATAAACATGTGCTTCTGTGCACATGCACATATGTGTGTATCACTGTAAACATAGACAGCGACAAGTCTTTCTGTATTGTATAGGGATTTCTCTGTGATGATGAGTAACAAGAGAACATCCAGAGGAAACTGGCCTCAATAACATTAATTCTACTTTGCTAACACTTCAATGTAGTGTATAGTCTTTCCTTAAATAATCCCATATTGTGCTTTCTTCCCTTCACAGGTTGTCCTCATTTCAGAACTTTTACTTATTGTTTTTTATCCTTCCCTCCCCTTCAGGCAAAATAAAAGTCAAAGGCTTTTGAGTTGCTTCAAAGGCTTTTGAGTTGCTTATAAGTACTCATTTGAACATACAAGTGCTTCTTGCTATGGTAACCAAGTCAAAACTTAATCAAGTGTCTGTGGGTTTCCACTTTCATGCTGGAAACTTTGGAACAAATTCATCAGTGAGTTTATGTTAACCTTGTATATTAAAAAATCAAGGCAGAAAAATTCAGTATTAGAGTTTGAAGTATTGGTTGATGACACATATAGACTGAAAGCAGAGCTCAGCCTAGTTTCAAAAGTGTAAATTACTGAAACAGAGTTAGGATTTCTTAGTATCACAGAATGCTTTGGGTTGGAATGGACCTTAAGTATCATTTAGTTCCAACAAGTGCAGTGAAGGACTAGCCAGGACCTTTTTTCAACTACCTCTAACCCTGTATTTTAGGCAGATGTGGTGAACAGTCACAGAAGGCAAATGGAGCACATGGGACTGAAATCCTCCCTATTCTCTGGTTACCATAATCTCAGGTTTAACACAGCTTCCTGTAGCAGATGTGTCTTCAAAATGTAAGGGGAAAAGCATGAGCAACTTGTCTGTTTCTAGTGACACAATATCCTGCTAGCTGCATATTTTCCTCTTACAAGTTTATGCTTTATATTAAATGAGAACTGTTATGATACAGTAGCATAATTGAAAGTGTGAATAAAAAAAGGAAATTACAAACATGTCTATTATTTTTTAAAATAATAGCACTTGAAAGAGCTGAATTAAAATATATACACAATATTAAGACAGAACTGATGACAGAAGGTCATAAATTGTCGTATACTAAATGTCCTAGTCAGTTCAAATAACCTCTAATTCAAATGTGGTGACAAGTTCTAATATTCCAACTGTGAGAGTAATATGGCAAAAAGACTTAGGCATGGAAATAATTGCAAAAGACACAGTGAAAGAATGCTTTCTTCCATTCAACTAAATAACTTTTGATTGTAAAGTTAGTTGCTATCTGAGTTTTATTTGTGTTGTGATCAGTGGAACATGGAAGGATTATTACTGGGAAGTTCTTGTGTTGTCAGTCTCTGAGAATGATCCCCTTGCAGTTAGCATTGTCTATACTCATGAAGAACAGATTTGGCTGCAACCACATCCACATTCTGTCTCCAATGGTGACCATGAACAGAAGAAATACTGTATATATTTCTCCCCTACAGTATACTTGGTAAGGCTCTCCAGATCTGCTGCCAGCTGTAGGAAGGACTGTTGCCTTTTGATCAGCCTTCTTCCTAGAGCCCTTATTTGGTAGCATGTTGTTTTGGAATAGTCTGTGACCAGTCAAACCCTACAGACACACATAAGTCACAGTTTTGAAACCTCCTTTTGTAGACTACTTAAACCTGTCTATTAAACAGATTGAAGAGTCATAATTACCCAGAGGTTCCTTGTAAAGAGGCCATTTCCTGCGTTTGATCATCTGGTCATGCAGAGAGACTGCAAAACATAGTTGATACCAAGCCATGAAAAAAAAGATGATAGATGCAAAGTGAAAAAAGGCTTCAAGATCAAAAAAAATTTGATACTTCTTGTTGCCGTGAAAGCTGAATTAAATATGCAGTTATCTGGAGGCAGAGACTTAGGAAGACATAAGTGAATGGAAAAGGTGTGAGAGAGAGCAGATGACAAGAAGGTCACAGGGCTAGGTACAAAGTGAAACTGATGTTAAAAGACAGTAGAGAAATAGCTGGAGAAAAAAGGTAACCTTGGCAACTAGTTTTGTATGTCCAAATGTTCCTGACTTGATCACTCCTGTGGCTTTTTCTGTCCTTTGGGATCACTGCTTATTTGATCCTGCAGCCTTTTTCTTAAGATGACTGTGCTCTTAAGACCGCAGTGATGCACACAGTGCACTTTAAACTCTAAATCGAATTAAATTTTTAAATGAAAAAACAAAATCTCATGTTCTGTGTTAGCGTCTTCAGGACACGAATCCAGTCAGATTCTGGAATCCTTTGCTTTTTTCATTGCTGTGGTTATTAGGTAATGAGTTTGTCTGAGGTTATTTTTCATCCTGAGGAAGCTGGCTGGTTAATGTAATTTTGGTCAAAATGCAAAGACTGTTTTTGAAGAATTCTTACAGGTTTTCTTTAAAACGTTCATATCCTAGACTAGACTGATCCCTAAAATCTCATTTCATTATCCCTGAGGCCAGCTTGCTACATTTATGGTCTCAGTGCAAGAGAGCTGATATTGCAGGTGTTGCCAATGCTTAGTTAGCGGAAATGTTTTTCAAAATTATAATTAGAGTAACACAAGAAGAGTGTGGTAAATATTAAAGAAGTCATGATTTGGATCTGGAAGCTTCAAAAATCAGTAAAGCACAATGAATGCTACTACTATCTTACAGCTAAACTGAGGCTCTAGAAATTTGCTGTTATGCAGATTATGAAAGTTTTCATTTCAGTATCCCAGAAGGAGACAGCATAAGATTGTTCAGTACCAAACTGTCACATAGTAGAGAAGGGAGAAAAAAGTGAATTCATTTGGAGAAGATTTATTTGGTTTCTGTAATAAGAAGTGTAAAACAGAAAGAACCCAGTTGCCTAGCTGTCACCTGCCTCCAGGGTACAATCAAACACTGCCTGTGAATCAATACCCTAGGAAGATTTTTTTATATAGTTGGATTTTAACATGATTCTGTAAGTGCTCCAGGTGGCAGGGTCATTTGTTCAGTGACTTTTCACAATAAACAACTGTGGTCCCATGACATGACAAAAGTAATTTGCAGGGGAGGGAGGTGAAAAAGCAAAGAAACCCCCAAATCCAGAACTCTGAAGAAAAAGACCTCTGAGAAAGTCCTGTAAATCCTAAGAAATGCTAGTCAAGAGGAGCAAGGAGTGCAGTAAAAGCCCATTATGTTATTCAGTTGCAGCCTAGCTGATCCACTTTATAAAGTCCTTCCTTAAATTGCTTTTCATTAAAAACAGTCTGGTATCAATACTCACATTACCCTGTGTGCTTCAGGCAGAGATTTAATTTTTACAGTGTTTTATATTCCTTTTTTTCCCTTTTCTTAATACAAAGCCTCTAGATGATCTGAAGGATGGATTCCAATGGGTACTGTGCTGCTAATTTATAAGATCTCTGCCTTTTAGAGATTATTTTGTTGAAATTAGTGTAAGCACTGGCGATGCAAGATAAGAAGAAAAAGCATTACACTGCTTATGTATGTCTTCTGAAGTTTGAAAATCCTATTTAGAGACCAATTTTAACATGATTTAAGACTTCCAGCAGTGTTCCTGGAAGTGTAATAAGTAACGTTTGAAGTTGTGAAAATGAGTGCATCTCAGCTTTCAATTTCATTTGGGGAGTGTGGAATGTAAAAGTGAAAATCAGATTTGACTGAATGTAAGGCTTTGGTGTTTGGCATTTGCTGCCTGTCGGCCAACAGCATGACCACATTTTTAAAGTACATACTAAGAGAAAGTGAAAAAGGCTTATTGAAAGTGTATTGTTATGGAGTTGAGTTTGATTCTTTAATACACATTAAATAATCAATAAATAATCATTTTGGGATTTGCTGTTAAAATAAATATTTGTCTTAGTTATGTTACTTTTTCATTAAAGCAACCAAATACCAGATAAGTGTTTTCTAAATACTTTTATGTTCACCTAATGCCAATTATGCACACTGGATAGCTTGCTCTGCCTGCAATTGAGGTACCAAGCTCTGTGTATCTCTGAACAGAACTTTATGGACCAGCAGCTTTATAGAACTGGTAAGCAAATGGTAAGTAGCACTTAAAGGTTCCATGTCAGTGCCATTTATTACAAAATACTGCAGTAAAAGAGGCTTGACCTGCTCTTCTATTATTCTGTTATGTGGGAAGGGTAGGAAGGAAGGCTGTTTTACCCTCTTATCCAGCAGGTATCTTTCAGAAAAATCTCTTTACAAAATATGTGTAAAACTTGACTGTTGAACCACTCATTCATCTTTTTAAAGTTTTTCTTATGTGTCCCTACTGGTTTCAATAAAGTTTCAGCTGAAGATAAATTTTGGTCTTTAGCCTGTGGCACAATGTAAATAATCATAATACCAGTGTGCCTTGTGTTCAGTTATCTCTGTTCTTAGATTGTTCGTTACAATAGTTTATCTTACACAAGAAAGTGGTTGAAGTTTTAGCCACTATTTACATTGGACACACTTCAGGAACATTTTAAACATGCGTTTTATTTTAAGAATGTGAATAAAGGAGATCCAGATGTCCTCCTCAATCTAAGACATTTTCATTATCTTCTTAGTTTTTACACTGAGATTTGAAATGCTCTATTCCTTAAAAATCTCAGCTTGAAGAATTTTAAGGGCATGTACTGGAACTATGGTATTTTTCTTACCTGCTAAACTTTTCAAGGTATTTCAGCAAGAATTTACAAGTTTCATTGGGAATGTAATTTCTGAAACAGGGAAGACTTTGATATATCCCTGAGTATAGAGCAATCCTTAGATTAGTGCATTTATCTTGAGGTCTCACTACTTCAGTGGGTATTATTAGACGTGCTGAGTAAAGTTTCTTCATAGTATCATGTATGGGGCTATGAAAGCAGTGTTGATAATTCAGGGCTGTTTTAGTTACTTCTGAGGGGTACTTAAACAGAGTCAAAGTCTTTTCTGCTGTTGATGACAGCGAAGGGTAAGCAAAGGGGCATACACTTGTGAAATAATACCTTTCCACCATGCAAAACCACGGAGCTATTTTGCCTTGTATTTAGGATGTATAGCTCTAGAATAATACTTAAAAAAAAAAAAAAAAAAAAAAAAAAGAAAGAAAAGAAAAAAGAAAGAAAGAAATAACATAATATTTTAGTTATTTTAATTTAGTCAGGGAGTAAATGAGAAAGGTAAGAGGCAGACAGAATACACATCTTTGAAATGTTATGCAAGCAATACCTAATTAATCCTCACAGTGGGCAAAATGCTTTTTCTTGGAAGCAAGCCAAAAGCATTTAGATATAAATTAGATCTGAAGAAAAACAAATCAGAGGTCAAATATCTTTAACAAATACTTATTTATTTTCTGTCCAATTTAGCTCTTTGACAGAAAACATTTCTTTTTTAATGCAGGAAAATATATTTCTGCATGATATGGTCTTTATGTGTCTACGTTTTTAATGTAAAAATTTTATTTCTCTTTCAGTTTAAATAAACCTTGCAATAATTCTCTCCCATATATGAAGATGTTAAAAGTCAGAAAGATAATGGTCTGAACAGCAGTCAAAAATTCATTACGCAAATGGACTGGTTTGGCAGATAAGTCGATATCATGTTAGCTTGGTGACTACTGAGCTGGAAATCAGGTTCACGTCAACTTTCAAAGAACTTAAGCAGCAGCAAACTGAATCATCCCACTTGCATTAGGAAAACATGCAACTTTATTCAGAGATGAGGGAAAAGTCAATTCAGATTTAGATTTTACAAGAACAAGAAAAGGACCAGAGGCAATTGCACATTCAATAGACAGATTAGGGTTGAACTTTTAAAAGATAATTCAAGCTAGTCTTTTAATCAATTACCTTAATATCAGACAACAGTTTTTGCGAGATATTACCAGGTTTTGAAATTTGTTGGGGTTTTTTGGTTTTGTTTTTGTTTTTTTTTTTCCTCGCATGTCTGTTCAAGGAAGTACTGGATCTTGCACAGGTTTTGCTAGTGATGATGGTGTCTGTGTGTGGCTATGTGTGTTTGTGTAGTAACAGTTAGACTAACCAGAAAGGATGCAGTCCTTGAAATTTAGGTTCAACTTTTAAAAGTTTATTGGAAATTCTTCTCCTAACCTTAATTTCTTAATTTCTTGCCTAGAAAAAGTGTTATGCTGTAGTCTATGAAGTTTCACATTTCTACAGCTTCCAGTGGTCTCACTGTTCTTTAAGGTATGAAGCTGTCATACACTACCTCAAAAAAACAGATAGAGTAAGAGAAACATGAAGTAAGGGTGTTTAGTAAGCGTGAATTGTTGTACTTATGAGTCTTATGAGAATGAAAAAAATGTAAATATTCAGGTCAATTAGATCAGAGACCATTAATTCTTGAATTTTATCTGACATCTTTGAAAATATTGGTGGAATTGAAAGCTTTAAGTATGGAATAGTCAGCAGCTTTAAAATTATAATCACCCCTCTTGCTTGTTAAAAGTCAGTTTGGATATTCCTTTACAGCAAACATTGGCATTTCTGAATTATCCTATAATATAAGAAATTACACTCTAACCCGGAAACTTTTTTTTTCTTATTGGGTACCTCCAGTGTAACAGGTCAAGTTGATGTGACTTATTTGCTGGCTTGATTATTTCCTCACTTGACAGAATTAACGTATGTCTCCCTTAAAATTAGTTCATCTGACCAGCTGAATACACTGATGATTTCCTCTTATTTCTTGGATATTTCTTTTATATTTTTTAAATCTTGAGATAATTTTTTTTGGGGGGAAAATGAATATGACCAACATTGGTTAGCCTAACGAGAAGTTGTATTGTCCCCTAACTGAGCATGAACATACATAAAATCCAGCAGTACTACATTCTAGCTTTTTCCAGGTCTTGAATACACTTCAAGTACCCTATTGCTTGCTAATAGACTTAAAATACAAATGGTAGCTCTTGTAACACTTAGAAATACTTTTTCTTATTCTAGGAACAGATTGAGTAGCCTGTTTCAAATTTGATTAATTTTGGCATTATTTCTTGATGATTTGAAATTTTTAAATACAGAAGGAACTAAATCTACTTTCCACTTCCAGCTCCAAGCTTATTCAGATTATTCTTTAAAGTACAACCTGGCATACATTTTATAATTTTGCACTTTGTGGTTCCTTTACATCATTCGGAGAAACAGTCATCTGCCAGTTTCAGACCAGGATCTTGAAAGATTTCTCTCAAAAATAGCTCCCTAAAATGCAGCTTTTATCTCCAAATCCGTTATTCTTATCCCCAAATAATTATTTTTATTACAGATAATTCTTTATTAATGCCAACATTTAGACATTTAGGCTTTTTCCAACGTTTCAAATGTCAGAGATATATTAGAAAATCAGAGTAGTTCTCCCATTGTGAAATAAAGACAATGACAACAGGGAATACAAGATTCTTCTAACTATGCAATAAAAAAAATAAAAAGAAAAAGTTCTTTTAAAAGATCTTGTCCAGAACTATTTATTGGTGTATTTTGTTTCTGTTGCTTGAATTACAATGACAATATCACATAAATCTATTTCTTTCAAATATTAAAACAAAAAGATGGCTCATATCCTGAACAGTCTATGTAAGGTATGACATAACTGACATCAGAAAGTGAGCATGTAAGATAGCAGAAATGTGAGGATTTAAGATCAATCAGCATAACAGGTTGTCGTGGTTTAAGCCCAGGCCGTAAATCAGAACCACGAAGTCCCCTTCCCCCCCCCCCCTTTCTTCCGTCCGCTTCTGGAGGGACGGGGAGGAGAATCAAAAGAATGCAGCTCCCACGGGTTGAGATAAGAACAGTTTAATGACTAAGGTATAACACAAATCACTACTGCTACCACCAATAACAATAATGATAAAGGAAATAACAAGGAAGAGAATACAACCGCTCACCAACCGGTACCTCACCCCCACCCTGCAGTGTTCCAGCCCTTCCGGGCACTCTCAGTTCTACATCCTGGGCATGACGTGCTGTGGTATGGAATACCTCTTTGGCTAGTTTGGGTCAGGTGTCCTGTCCCTGCTTCCTCCTGGCTTCTCCTCCTCCCTGGCAGAGCATGAGACTCACAAAGTCCTTGGTCAGTCTAAACATCAGTGTTATCAGCTCTGTTCCGAGGCCGAAAGTCAAAACCACAGTGCTGCAACAGCTACTAAGAAGGAGAAAAACTGACTGCTACTGCTGAACCCAGGACACAGGTTAACAGCTTCTCTGCAAATCATGGAAAAGGAGAGTTTGAGAAATGCATTTTTCAAAAGATAATAATGTGGTATCATGGATATTTATGGAGATTTCTCAATCACAGAAAGCAGAAACAGAAAAGGCAGGAAAGTATTTGTTCAAATGCTGGTGGCTAACATTTCTGGTTGTTGGACACAAGGGTCCACATTTTGACACTGAACATAAATGTACTGTTATGGGATATTTAGGATAAAACCTTATTTCTCTATGTGTTTTTGTTTTTTTTTTTTTTTTTTTTAGGGATTCTCAAAAATAGAATATTCACTTCTAAAGTGGCTTTCTTTGATAAGAAACTTTATGAACGTTCTTCATGGTACATTTTTCTTTATGTGGGAAATTCAGCAGTGAAACAGACTCTGGTATTTTAGGTGAAGTTTCATATGATGGGACAAGAAAAAGAAACAGCCTTGAAATTCAGAGGGGCTTGCAATAAAATATTAAGATAAGCAACTGCAAAACTTTGAGGGCCAAAACACAATTCCAAGAAATCAGATCCTAAGATCTCCTTAATTTACCAGCTGTGGGTAAATTAAATAAAAAATCAAAAGGATTGTGTATGAGTCAGAGAAGAAAAATGATATGGAGATCTTTACTCCTGAAATGTATCATGACATTATTTCCACTATCATCACATAGATTTGTGTTTAAAAATTCAGTAACTTTAAATTTGAAAGTATTTGGAGGATAAATTCTTCCTGATGTAATTTGCCTCTGATTTGAGGTAAACCTTTTTATGACTCAATAGTTTGCATTTAACTTTTTCGTTATATTTGGTGAGGAGGTAAAAGTATGACTAAAAGATTGCTTTCTCTTTATTAGAGTTTAATTTTTTTAAATTCCTCTCATATTTAGAGGGTTCTTAGTCCATCAAGAAAATTTAGCTTCATCTTTTAGCACTGGTAGCTAAATTAGTTCGTTTGAATTCAGAATGCTTAGAACAAAACAGAAGATAGGGAAACTGGTAGACCACTAGTTTGAATTCACTAATCTGCCTATACTGAAATGCAAGCATCAGGCCATTAGTTTCTTTTCACAGTGCTGTGTCTTGACTGGAACAAAAGGAAAACTGTATTACTGTAGCATAGTTTGGCTGTTCCTATCTGCATGCAAACTATTTTCATTCCACTTTTAGAACGTGCAGATTAATACTATATGTTTTAATAAATATTGCAAGGCTAGTCAGTGCTGGTGAATTTATGCATACTTATGTACAGATATTCATCTTAACTGAAGACAGTGTTTTTGCAATGCAATTTATAATGGAATCAAATTTATAAGTACCATGGAAACTAATCAGAGCAGAGTACATGTTGAAGCCATTTCTCTCAACAGCATGAGCACCAATGATGTGAGGATGAAGAAAGCAATTTAAAACCTCAACGATCTAGAGATATGCTCATTGACTTGTACAGATTCAATAGCTTATTCTTCCCCCTTGGCTCTCTCTTGAAACCCCAGTCCAGTTCAAGTGAGTCAAATTAATGTAGCCTTATTTTGATTTGAGTATTTGCTCTATAAAAAACAGCTAGAAAATTATTATATACACCCCCAACAGGCTATTTAGATTTTGATTCACGTGATACTTATGTTCTGTTCAAGTACTTTGTTATACATGTTACTGAAGAGCAATCTGTACTGTATAATAAAAAGATACAAATCATTTTCCCACTGAGAACAACTAATAGGTCTTTCATCTTTTTTATTACTAGACCTTTATTGGAAAAAATAAATTCCATGCACTCAGGTATAATTTTACCTTATGTCTTAATATTTGTTTGTTAACAAAATATAATTGTCCTTTCCATCATTTTCGTAGACTGTGTGGGGAGAGCTCCTGCCTGCCATCTCCTGAAAACTGAGAAGGCTTTTATATATTTATGAAAGTTGCAAAGGCAAAAGTGTATTCACCTCTCACAGTTTGAATTATATCACACTGGAAGTTATGGAAATGAAAATACATTGGTCCATTTACTGAACAAACAGCATGCATTTTTGTCTTCTTTCACAAAGATCCAGAAACACAAGAGTTCATTTTCAGTTACAAGAAACAAAATGGTTAGATTAGCACTAAATTCCTCTCAATGGATACAGGCTGGAGAAATGGGCCACCAGGAACCCTGTGTTGTTCAACAAGTACAAAGTCTTGTATCTGAGGAAGAGAAATCCTATATAACAATATGAGCTGTGGGCCACCTAGCTGGAAAGCAGCATGGCCAAAAAAGACCTGGGGCTCCTGAGAGATATCAAGCTGCAAACGAGCCAGGGATGCGCCTTTGCTGCAAAAAAGGCAAATGGTATCCTGGGTTGCATTAGACAATGCATTGCCAGCAGGTCAAGAGAGGTCATCCTTCCCCTTTTTTAAGTGCTGGTAAGACCACACCTGGAGTATTGCATTCAGTTTTAAGCTCCTCAGTACAAAAGAGGCATAGATATACTGGCATATTAGAGAGAGTTCAACAAAGGGACACAAGCATGATTAAGGGACTGGGGCATCTCACATGTGAGAGAAGGCTGAGACCTAAGACCATTCAGCCTAGAGAAGAGAAGGCTCAGGAGGGAATCTTATTAATGTTTATAAGTACCTGAAGGGAAGGTACAAAAAGGACAGAGCCAGGTGCCTTTCAGTGGTGCCTTATCACAGGATCAGAGGCAATGGGCACAGGCTGAAACACAGGAGGTGCCTTCTGAACATCAGGAAACACGTTTTTAGTGTGAAGGTGATGAAGCACTGAGAGCAGGTTGCCCAGGGAGGTTGTGAAGTCTCAATCCTTAGGGATATTAAAAAAAAAGTCCCAGAAATTGGGTTTAGGTGGTCCTGCTTGAGCAGGTAGGTTGGACCATATGACATCCAGATGCCCCTTCCAACTTCAGCCATTATGTGAACCTGTGATTCATACACAAATACATACAACTTTTATCATAGTTATAAAGTTTAGGATTGGAGTTTCCATTGGCTTACAGTGGTATTATGCTTCAGCTCCTAGAGATGCTTTGAAAATCTCTCCCATTAATGTTAGATCAACACTGACTGTTACCTTTTTTTGCTAAGTTTTCAAAATTTGCATTTAGGAGTCTATGCTTTAAAACTTTTTTTGTGTCCTCTGCTTTTTATTTTATACTATTCATTTGTGGGACTACTCCATCATAAAACTACATGAGTGGCTGCATTCTTATGTCCCAAACCTCATCACAACTGACAGGAAAGAATCGCAGAATCATAGAATGGTTTGCGTTGGAAGGGACCTGAAAGATCAAGTTCCAAACACCTTGCCATAGGCAGGGGCACCTTCCCCTAGACCAAGTTGCTTGAAGCCCCATCCAACCTGGCCTTGAACACTGCCAGGGGTAGGGCAGCCACAACTTCTCTGAGCAGCCTGAGAAAGCTTTACATAGATTTTAAATGTTCCATGAACAAAAGTAAATTCTTGCAAATGCTGTGATCTTTGGAGGTGATTCTGAGGCAAAAGAGACTAACAGTAATAATAGCAATATAGAATCATTGCCTAGGTCAGGATTCATCTAATGATGTTAGGTATAATAGGATCAAGGATCTTTTGATAGATACCAGACATGAATCCATCAGCTTGTAGAAATTTGGAAAGTGCCTTGAAACCAAAGAATTACCTTTGAATTACCCCATTCTATTAATTCTTACGTTATATTTTCTGATAATTAATTATGCAGTGATTATAAAACCGTGGTCCAGAAATATATTTTGGTGACATATGATGTGTTGTGTGATGTTGGACTGACTTTTCTTTTTTGTATAAAATTATAACTCTTCTCATTGTTCTCTGTAGCTTCCAGAAGATGGGAAGTGGAGGAGGAGGTGCTGAGATTTTCTCCCTGGTACCCAGTGGTAAGATATGAAGGAATGATTGGGGAGGTCTAGACCAGACATTAGAAAGCATTTCTTCACTGAAAGGTTGGTCACACACTAGACAGCATTCCTGGGCAGGTGGTTAATGCCCCAAGTCTGTCAGTGTTTAAGAGGCATATGGACAATGTTCTTAATTATGTGCTTTGATGAGGCCATGAGAGGTGGGGGTGGCAGTTATACAGTGTCGATCACTATAAGGGGGTAGAAGAGGGGTGGCTGTGTGTGGAGATCATGAGAGGCAGTCATGAGGGGAGATCGTGAGGGGAGATCATATTGCCCTCAGTGACATGGTTTAGTGGTGGACTTGGCAGTCTGAGGTAATGGTTGGACTTGATCTTAAAGGTCTTTCCCAAGCTAGCTGATTCTATGAATATGTGGAGGGATCAGACAGTTGAACTGGGTGATCATTGTAGGTCACTTCCAAAAGAAATTATTCTACCTTGTCCTGCCCTGCTCTGTTCTATGTTTTCTCTAAAAATATCTCCTCTGCTTCTATTACTTTCATAGATGAATGGTTCCTAAAACAGCCAGTAAGACTGTTAAATAAAATAAAATGTTAGCTATGTGGTCACAGAGAGGACAGGATATAGGTCTTGATGGAATTTCTTTTGATATGTAGACCAGTTTATGAAAAAGTTCATGGAGAATGGTATTTGCCATTCTCTACACCAAATTTCTGTTCATTATTATACTATATATACTATTAATATAGGCCATGCTATATTTTATGTGCTCCAAAAGTGATCTTGGTCTGTGCACATAAATCTTCATGTATCAAGGCTTTTTTAAGATCTTCCTACACAAAGTAAGTCCTTTATATTATGTTTCACTACTGTTTTGTCAGGCAGCAAATCAAAAGAAACACCTCAGAAAAGAAAAATGTTGTTTTGGCTGAAATAGTCATCTGGGATTTGACACTTTGCCTGATTTCCTAAGGTGCTGTAGTTTTTCTTCCTGCACAGAAAAACTAAAAGTAAGTAAAGAGTAAAGTAAAAGTAAACTCTGTAAGCCAGAGAGTGTGAGCTTCTGTACTCTAATTTAAGACATGTAAAACATCAATGCATTGTTCAAGCTCTAGAAAGTAATTGCATTCAAAGACAAATAGAAGAATATTACCTTCTGGATGTGCTTGTCTTTATTAATTATAGAAAAAGCGAAGAATATTAGCTAAGACTAAATATCTAGGTTTTTGACGGCAAAAATTAGATTAAAGCAAACCTACTTGCTGTTTCCTTGATGCAGCTTTAGTCATGGACACAGGAGAGCTAGATGTGAGCTAACAATACCAGATTTCTGTTAACAGACACTTTCATATCACAAAGTTACTGAGCTGCTTTTGATTTTTACTTCTGGATGAGATGAACAGTACATACGAGGTAAGTGTCTAGATCTTTCCTTTTACTATGAAGGAATATAGATGACAAGTTATATACACATCTAAATGAGAGGCATCTTGCTAAAGCTGATTTCTCAGTTTTACCTCTAGAATAGTATTGAGGATATCTTTCTTTTTTATTACCTTTTTTATTTTATGTTAGCTTTTCAAAGACTAAGTGTTTTTCAGAAGGAGGTGTCTTTTATTGCACATATATATCTTTCACCTAATAGGAATAGTTTCATGTAAACACACAATCCAAATAAGAATTAATATAATAAATTATTTGAGTCTTCCAGCTCTCTCTTCAGAATTTAATTTAAGTTGTTAGAAATTATTATTAAGAATACAACAATAAAATTACTAAATCAAGAATTATTATTGTTGTCTAATAATGAATTATTCCAAGGTTATTCCTGTAAAACTTTACATAGGTGATCTTGAGTTCTGCAGAAAAGATTCCCAAATTGCAAGAGCCAACCACAACCTTCATTTCCATTTTCTCTGTATACTAAATTCTACACTGTAATATAAACGTGCAGACCCTACGTGCCAATATAAACTCACACTGATTGCTTTGCAGGCTTACAGCCAACATTTGTATTATCAACAGTGAATATCACAGAGAGGCTGTGTGCAGTCATACTTCAAATTAGATTAAGAAATTAATACTTAATATGTCATGATTTATAACAGTGTATTTTCTTGACAACAGTGTTAAGCTAATTGTTTCAATTAGCTTGGCATTCATTGCTTGTTACTGGGAATTCACATTGATTAAGATATAAGGTACAAGAAAGTATGCAACAGTATTATTGCTTCCCAGCAGTAAAAAAGATGTGTCAGTTTAAAGAGTCTTCCAGTGCATATCAGTATTTACAACAGTTTTTCAAAAAACCTTGCATACTCAGTGATTCTAACTGAATGTGTTTGTGTTCACTGACCAAATAACGCATTTTGGAGGATTCATAGAATATTAAATTTGAAGACTGGGATGATAAAATCATGTGTAATTAAGGGCTGCTTAATAAAAAGTATATTACTAATTCAAACTATGTCTGTCAAAAGGTCATAATAAGTTGGTTTTTTTTTTCCCCTTAATGTAGTTGCTAATGAATTTAAACTGTTGATACAAAGCCAGGATCTTAGATGAACAGTTTCTTGAAGTGCTTGTTGATATCTCTTCCTCCTAGCATCTGGCTAAGGTTTTTTCTGCCTATCCTGTTTGCTGGAGCTATGTCTGTGCCTCTCTGATCCTGTTTCTGATGAAGTCTAAGGAATAAAGAATGGGCTTTGGTCCTTTTATTCTTTCTTACACCTCCTAGTTTTTAAGTGGAATAAAAGAAGTAGTGTCTCTTTCTCTTGGACAACTCTTAAGACTTTTTTTTTTTTTTCTGCAGAGTCAGCCTATTTAGTCGCTAGAATAAATAATAAATATGTATATACAATATTTTTCAGTGCTTGATTTTTTTTGGTAGCTTGTGTACTTGATACTGAGAATTTTGAGTTATGATTGAAAAAATCAGTTAAAACCAGCTTGGTTTAAGTTAATGTTTCACATGTGCCATAATGGGGGTGGATACTGCAGTTTCTCTTGTCTCCTTGTGGGTTGTATCACTACAAAATATTCTTTGAAACTTTATTTTACAAACAAAATCTTAAACTAAAGGAGGGTAATTTGAAATTAGTTTTTCAGAAAAATAATGAGAAACATGTTGTGGATTCTCCTGGTAGCAGAGTTTCTTTCTCTGGCTGGTGGTGTCTTGGCTCATTTGGCTTACCAGAATGCCACTTCTGTACTGAAGCCTCCTTTTAATTCTCTGAAAGCCAAAACTTTCACTGCAATTGAATGATGTAGGGCACACCCTTCTTTTAAGGAAAATATGCAAGTCTCTAATACAAGGAGAAATGCCATCTTCTTAGATTATAAACTACCAATCAAGACACACCTTGACCTAATTCCTTTGATACCCATAGAATTCCCAATATATGTGGAGCAGCAAACACTGGGGATCTGCATTTTGTAGAAAATTTGTCTGTGGAGGAAGGTGTTCATCTGCCAGTCTTCAGTCAGTCTTTTGTCAGTTTGATAACACCTGGACCCTGACAGGAGACAGTCTTTGAAACAACACATTCTTTGAAGGGTGAGTATAACACTGTGTCCTGATGGGAGAAGCAGGGAGGTAACATGGCCCCCCTTTGGACTGCTGAATAATAGACTGGATCCTGTGAGAGTGCATCTTTTAGCTTCTCTCTTACATTTCAGGAAGCTGTGAGGCAAAACAGCTCTAAGACTAAGCCTTGGCCTGGGCTGCATTGTATGCTGGGCCCTCTTAGAAGACATGTGACCTCCCAGATGGCTGATTGGTACAATGATGTTTCCTTCTTGGAGAAGCCATTCACTGGATGCAACTGATATTGGGTAAATACTTGGGGGGTGTCCAGAAGCAGCAGATGTGCAGCCACAGGTGTTGCATTAGGAATGTGCCATATTCTGGGAAGTGCCATGTGATCCTTGAGCTAAATGCAAAGTACAAGACCTGACAGACCTGATTAAGCCATTAACTTGTATCTTAAAATAGGAAGACAAGAGAGCAAAACTTGTTCATTCAATGAAGAATTATTTTTTTTATTCAAGGTTCAGTACAAGATGAGGAAATATTTGTCTTTATGCAAATACTATTAAACATATTATTATTTGTTCTTTAAAAATCCAATCTAATCAAAGTGAATACTGTTATAAACAGTGAGAAAAAGTATGAAATTTGGTACAAAATATTTTTTTCTTCCAAGGATTTACTGTTGACAATGTTTATAGCCATGGACTTTTAATGACTTGCATGAGATATGGATTCAAATTTCTTTAAACATAGCAAGAAAAACCTGACTATGTTAAAGAAAATTAAATTTAAACACCATGATTCTTACTGCCAATGGGTGGAAGCTCTTATAGAGCAAAGCAGAAAGCAATCATCTTTAGGCTTTCCAAATTTACCAAGTGTTAAATTGTCATTTGTTGCTGCTTTTGCATACAGTGTCAGAGTCAATTGTTAATAGTTTGCTGGGTATACTAGTTTGCTGGGTATACTACAGTAAATCTTGAAATTAAACCCTGTGAAAGGTTTCGTTGCTTTGCCAGTAGGTAGCTATTTACTACATAATTCAAATTTATGGTAGACTTCAAAGGCTTTTAATTTTTTTTTATAAAAATAGAACCCCACAATCTACAGAGGTGCTTTGCTTGCATTTCCAGGCTAGGCAGTTGCGTGTTGCACAGTCTTCACATTTGACAGCTGGTGTTTCCTCTAATTGAGGAAATCATTTGAAATGTGCCTTTTTTTTTTTTTTCTTTTTAATAGAGGAATAAGCATTTTGGCACTCCTAAAGAATGCTGACAAGAATATAATGTCTGCCCACAGAATAATGCTCTTAACAACTTTTGCCTCCTACTTTAGAATCTGTCAATATATTAGGGCCAAACTCTGTTTTTGAATCACCGGAGGAAGACTTTCCAGTAATGCATAAGTTCCTCTATAAAACTGCAGAAGCCACAGCTACCAGCCCCCTGAGACATCCTGGGAAAAAATATTGTTAAGAGTCAAAGTGTTAGATGAATAAAATTGTTCAGCGAACAGTCTTCCTAGAAAAGTTGGCCTCTAAATCACCAGAAGGATTAGAAATATGTAAACTAGCTCTCAACAAGCTACATGGCTTGCATGATAAGTCTGCAAGATAAAACTGTCTAGGCCCATATGAATTGAATGCCCTGCGCTCAGTGTCTTCCTGCAAATCGGGACCTCACAACAACATTTTACTTGTAGTCATCCTAAGAAAGGCTAAAGTCAGTCAGCATATGATTCCCATCTGACCTTGCAGTAAAGGGGTAGTGAATCTGGAGCCTGGCCTTGGAACCACTCTCACACAACAAAGGATCATAGAGATCAAGCTGTCAGTTTAAAAAAAAATAAAGCATCTCTTTAGTGCCTAATTGGTAGTACTAAATTTAGTCTGATTTGTTTTCACTCTAGAGACTAAACTTTACCTTGACTAGAAAATTTGCTTCTGCATGTCTTACTTCAACCCTTGATCTTTGTCTTAAAAAACTCATATGATATCCCTCATATGATATCCTTACCTGATCAAGCATCATCAAAACTGGCTTAACAGTCTATCCACTTATTCCTGTCTCTCAGTTGCAGTAAAATGATGGTAAAAAAATTGTGAGCAAATGTTTCTTGACTTAGCTTAATGTTCAGCTAGTATGATTGGTGAGGACAAGAACTGATCCTTCAGAAAGACAGTAGGTTACATTAGGGATGTTACTTAACTTAAACACACCACCATTTTACCAATGCACTCATATGTTTTACAAGCTTGATAACAGAATAGTGTTTTTTCTCCACTGAAATTTTTTGCATAGTGTTTGTCAAACTGTGCATTATAATAGGCTGTGTGTGAAAATTAAACAACCATGTCAAATCATTTATTTACACTGACCACTGTTTTTTTATGAGAGGATTTTTATGAGCATGTAGTTATTTTTTCTCCATGTATTGAACAACAAATGTATATAGAGGAGTTCCAAACATGTTTCAGAAGCAATTTGTTCATCAAAAGCTAACTGTGACAGATAGTGTTTCATTAGCTAAGATGTCATACCTTGACTGAAGAAGTTTTCAGGATTGAAAGTTTTAGAAAATACCTCAGGATGCATATAAACTCAGGACATCCTCAATGACTGGAGAGATTAACAAAGAATGCTTTTACCCAAGCTGTGGTCCATGCTTGAAGGCTATAATCAGGTTCGTTGGAAGTTTTGATATATAGTTACTAAGGTTAAGGGAATACCAGGTTCCTTAATGAGCACAAAGAAGATCACAAAGTTAAATTATAATATGGATAGACAGAAAAAAAAAATCTGTTATCATTTACTTTGATGTGATCTGAATTGTAAAAGTTATCTTTTTTCAGCTGACCTCTTTTTAGGATCAACTTAATTTTATTTCGGCATTAAATTGTGAATTTTTGCCATACTTGTTTGGCAAAAAGATTGCTGATGAAATTTTCCAGGGCGCCATATTGCTATTAAAGTGCCAGATGCCATGATCACAGGGAAGTCCAGGAACAGTGAGAACTTTACTCAAAAAAGCTGCAAGAGTTAGGTTGTCAATTGATGCCTTGCTATCCTAAGTTTGGCCAAGGATTCACTCAGGACAAATATTGACTCTCTAGTAAAGAAAAGTAAATAAGAGTCAAGACTGAAAATTCGCTTTTGAATCTTCTTAAAAGTAGTTAGTTTACCATCTCAAAAAGAACTATTCATATCTACTGTGTGGAAAGTCAATTGGACAGAGACTGGAGGGTGTTT
The DNA here is from genome assembly GCF_963264785.1 of Psittacula echo. Lineage (NCBI taxonomy): Eukaryota > Metazoa > Chordata > Aves > Psittaciformes > Psittacidae > Psittacula > Psittacula echo. The sequence continues at coordinate 90,492,145 of NC_137738.1, forward strand.
CATAGAGTCTACATAGATATTGGTAAAAGAGAACTCAAGAACTTCTGCTGTTTGATTTTTTGAATGGTCCTAAGCATTGTCCTAGCCCAGGCTGACAATCACAGTCTTAAACTAGTGTTTGGCACAGGTTAGGACCTAGCATAGACAGGGACCATTTCCAATTTGCTGTTGATATCTGAATGTTAACATACTTCTTCTTGGTTAATATTATCTTCCCTCTTTAAATCCCTATCATGCTTCTAATGATCAGAGCAGCCTAACAATTATTTTAGATGTCAGGTTTTTAGCAAGTTCCTCTGGAAATACGGATTTTGAGCTAGCAGTCCAGATTTATACCTAGCAGTATGAATATGAGACCATGGGTTGCATGTTTCAGTGTCTAACACTTTGATCTCAACAAATTATTTCTGAAATTAGGCTAAGGGCTTCAGCCCCTGGGGTAAAGATAAGAGATTATTTTTTAATTAGGTCTATTCTGTGGTAGTCTGAAAAGTACAATCTGATTGAACATTCAAGCAAAGACACTAATAATATGTTGATAACTGCAAAGATACCTTAGCAATCTGATAGAGTAACCAGATCCTCTTACACAGAACGCATCACAAACTTGGATGGCTTTTAACTTCATTCAGCTTCTTCCTCTATTATTTGTAAATAATTAGTCTTGCCCAGAGAACTCAGCAGAGAAACGCAAGTGGCAATGTGAATGTGTCCTTTAAAACTCATTATGCTGGTGTGTAGATTTATTTTAACTGTAACCACTGTGAGCCCTTATCAGCAGGTTTGTATATTAAGGAAACAAATGGAATTTTTCTGTGATCACAGTGCAAGCTGTTTCTTAAGTCAATATAAATGTGAGTATAAACTTGTCAGAAAGCTAAAAAAGTTACACTAATTAATCCCTAAGAGAATAATTAGTAGAGCTGAAGATATAAAACTTAAGCCTCCCAGGTGGTTTTTTTTATAAGAGTCCCATAGAACACTAATAAAAGTACTACACTTCTCCTAAGAGCTAATGCACTTGTAAAACGACCAGAGCATAAAACATTTGTGCAATAATCAGGAGATTGAAGCAAGAAGACTATTTAAATAAATACCACTTGTCAAAGGGTGTAATAGACTCTTAGAATGGTTCCCTCCTTTTCTCCTTTGTTAATATTTCTAGTTATTATGCTTTATGACTCTGTTTTATAAAACACGATTTTTTTTATTGTTTGTTTGGTTTTGAGACAGAATGAATTAAATTTGCATTTCGACAGACTTTCGTGCACTAAATTTAAGTGAGGTTTCAAATGTGTTCAAAGTTAATCTGAGTGGTTCCAAAACTGAAAAAGAAAGTACAACTGAGAAAGGAAGTACAACAAACAAGTACAACTGGCCAGATTTCATTTGGTCTTTTTTTAAAAAAAAAAAAAAAAAAAAAGAAAATAACCCAGCTTTTTATTTCGATTGAAATTTCCAATTACATAATTCAAGATTTTAAAAAAAAAGAAAAAAGCAACAGACTAACACAACTATCAGAGGTACTTCCTTTTGGTTTCTGGAATCATCAGAAAAGAAAACATTAAAAAAAATTTTCAAATTGGATATTCAGTTTTTGATTGGAAATATTATTGTCTCAATTGTCTCAGAGATACTGTTTGTTTTCAAGAGGAATCAGTTAAGACAGCATGTGCAAATGGTTTGGATACTTAAACTCATCCAGTGAACCCTTAATATTTGTTTAATCCTTTACAAAAAGCAGATCTAAAACTATCAGGGTATCTCAGTAAGCTTTCGTTAACCTGCAGGAAATTTTGTATGACTGCTTTTAAACAAATCATATTTTTCAGACCTCATCTTGTTCCTGAGTATGCCTTCTCACTGCAGTTTTTATCACTCATAACTGTGTATGCCGAAACATCGGACAAAACAAGAGCCCTAAAGACCTCTACCCTGTTTTGATTATTCTGCAGATGTAAATTTCCCTGTCTTTTATTAATTTGCATCAGCAGTTTCTGCAAAAAAGACAGTCTCAGCAATGACATAAAACCTGATAATTATAGGTATCTGAGTCAAATACTTTCAACATGAACTGGCCTTCAGGTCCCAGTTTGTGCCTCTGACTAACTGCACTGAAACCTGAAGTGGCATGGCATGAGGTAATTCTGGATGGTATGTGACCTCCATCCCCTTATATGCTATCCTCACATAGACTACGAAACAATATTGCATAGGCATATCTCTAACGAGTGTGGGTTTGAGATAGCGGCAGTAATTATTACTCAGCACATGAAAAGTGTACATAGGTTAAAATAGCCTGCAATAGCTCTGGGAAGTCAAAACTTTGTACTTCTGTTTACTGATTTGCTCATGAAGAAAACCAAAAGCAAAATGTCTGACCAGATGCACGTATTATATACACTTCCTGAGAGATGACTCTTAACAGCAGCATGGTGCCGGCTAATGCATTAGTATTGATTCATGGTTCTTCTGAACTGCTCTGTAATTTTCAAATGTTTTGACAGCTGTCACACATCAAGGATCTATGTATTACCTGGCAAAGGTGGGTGTAGATTATACAAGTAGAAGCTGGCTTTTAAGTTACTTTTCTCCTTTGTAGATGACTCGTGCTGCTTTTTCATTGAATGTCTTAGACATGCAGTGTTTAGCCCCAAAAGAAATCCCCTTAAGCCTAAGGAAGTAGGAAGGAAGAAGTAAGGGGGTGTTTTTTAATGCCATGAATATCTGGTGAGCTACTACTGCGTTTTGTATCAGCATTGCTTTAGTTTGCACTCCTCAGCATGTTTTGGCTAAATATAGGAAAGTTCAAAGTCTGGGGTCATATTACTGCCACAGCAGCAGGGGCAGCAACAGCAGACTATTAAAACTTCCCAGGATTTACTGAGACTATAGAAGGGAGAAGACCAAAGAGTTCTTCTTCCTTCTCCAGTCACACTTTGAGTAAATCTGTCCTAAATAAATAACAGTAATAAATAAATAAAAAAAAAAAAAGCTAGTGAGCATGAAGATTGACTTTTTCCTTCTGGTTATCTGTGCTTTTAACAGAGATGCTGCCTCATAGGGTTTTGCCTTGTCACAATCGTCTTCCTCCTAGGCTGAGCTTAGACATTTCTTCTCAACGGGCAGTGTAAAGGGTCCCATCTCTTTCTGGTAAGGAGCTTAAGTGAAGAAACAAAAGCTGTGCTGTGTCAGGGCCTTAGAATAAATTTTGACCCGTTTTATTTCTGGTACAGATTCAGGCTCTAAAGATACCAAATGATATAAGGGTTGTTTTGGGCTATTCCACACACTGCGTATTTATTCTCTCAACTAAACTCTGTCATAAGGGCTCATTCTCTTTTTCTAGTTAGAGCAACATAAAGGGGGTGAAGCTCTTTCAAAGTTGAAGAAAGGAAAAGTCACAGCTAAGTTTATTCTTTGCCTCCTGCTTCAGAGAACCATGGCCACCTCCAGCCTGTGTATCGAGCATTGTTTTCTCACGTTCCATAGTCAAGTATATGGAGGCTAGGATATGTCTCTACCTTTTGTACAACTGTAAGTCTTCACTTACTTGAATACATTAAATTTCACTGTGTAGTTGTATACCATCTTTTCCACAGGATCCTTTTCTTCTCTGTTAAGTATAGCTGTACAAATGAGCATATAGGTTGCCTACCTGAACAACTCTGTCACTGCTTAATTTAGAAATTCAAATTGCCAACATTCATCACAAAATCTTTAACTTTACAATAGTATTTTCTGTACACAGTCTTTATACACCCATTAAATACAGTGGTCCTGCTTTAAAAACAGTGTTTAAAGTGTTATAAATTTGATTTTCTTCACTTATTTAAGACCCACTCCAGCTCTACCCATGTGTTAAGGAGTTTTCGTTAGTCTAAATGGCATGCTGAGGAGCCATAGGAAGATGGAAATTAATAACCAATCTCTTGCGTTACACCTTCTTCCATCTTCTAAGCACGTAAATTATAAGAAGACTACCTTTCACATCAGTTAAGTGGCTGTAATTAGACCTAAGTGAGTGGAAGTGAGCCTAAGTTATAGTTCCTTATACATTAATACTTAAGTTGGCACACTTTCAAATTCATCTGATCATCACATCTAAGCTTCATATCGTTACATCTAGGCTTTGCACAAGAGCTACAAAAAAGAATGAATTCTACATGGGTTTTTCAGCAGTGTTTGCCCTGCAACAGAGAAACAGCTCCTCTCCTTCCCACACCCAAGAGGTGCCAGGGGACAAAATTGTTTTCACAGATTAGCTAGTGATGTGGCCTTGGTGATAGGGTGTAAATATCACTTAATGACCATATTTTAACAGTAAAAAGAAATGCCCCATCTCTGGAAGTGTTCTTGGTCAGGTTGGATGGGGCTTTGAGCAACCTGGTCTAGTGGAAGGTGTCCCTGCCTGTGGCAGAGGGGTTTGGAACTAGATGATCTTTAAGGTTTCTTGCAAACTAAACCGTTCTATGATTCTATGAAATTATCAGATGTGAAAACACAAGAAGGCAGTTTGTCCTGGAAAAGAATGCCAAGTGTTCTGCGTTTCCAGTTGGTGCCACTGATCAGGATTTGCAAAAGCAAACAAATTCTAACTTATGAAGAAAAGCGTTGTCCACGTGGACATAAAAGGTGTTTTCCTCTTAAGAATATATTTCAAAAAATGGAGAGGAGGACATGGTAGAAGTAATATGAATCTGTGCTCAGTAGAATGAACTTTTTATTGAAGGTCGGGTTCACTTAACTGTGCTCTCTTGCCCAGGTATCATCAAAAGCATAAGTAAAGGTTTTTAATGAACTGACTATTCCACAAATGCATGTTTGATATTTTCTGCACAGATATAACAACGTTTATTGCTGCTTTTTGTTATGCTGCTGGACTTGTTAGTACATTGTCCTGGAGACAGCCTCAGTGGGCTAAAAAATAGCTCCCCAAAGCATTTATGTTTCTATTTAATTTGGATCATTACATTCTTCTAGTTTATAGTGTATTCCTACAAATGTTTTAATCAGGATGAGCAGATGTGACAATGGAATGAAGAAAATGGTTAAAAATATTTACTGATAGTAAAAAAAAATAATGCAGAGTGATGAAATTTTATTCACAGGAATTGTACTGTGTGCTCAAAGATTTGCCAACTCACCTTATTAGGTGATATCCATGTGATGCATCATTTTTGTTATTCAATTCTTGCTTCTGTAGAGTTCGGTTTGCTCAGAGAACTTTTGTTGTATTCTGTGTAAAATGTGAAGGACATGGGCAGCTGTGCATGTCTGTCAGCCCAGGAAACCTTAGTTGCCTATGAAAATGTGTGTGTCTCTCAAGATAACTTGACACTCTACAGTTTTAAATTTTTGACCTAACATGCTCGTAATTTTAGTTAGCTACCTAAGTCTTTTTTGTATCTCTGCCCAAGCTCTTGGTTCAATATTTGAAAATACAGCAGTGTAAGCACTGACTAAACATAACACTGAATCAGAAACTCAATTTTAAACAGATACAGACATCTTTTCCAGGCTGGAATAGCCCCGACTGACTTCAGTCTGTTTTACGTTTGTTCTTGAGTGCGCTACTGTCTCAAACACAGAAAAAATATTTCTTCAACCAACTTTGTTGAAAAGGTAAATATGTAACTTGAAAAAAAGCCCAAATACAGAATCTTCAAAGTCCACCAAGGCTTATTTAAGTATTAATATTCTTTAAAATCTGAATTCTTTAAGACTAATAGTATGTTTATAAACCACAAATTGTCCTAATTCTTTTACAAATATTGAATTGTCTCTCAGTTATATTTCTGTGTTGAAACATCTGTCTGAATTTATTAAGACTACTTTTGCTAGGTTCAGGCATTCATATTCTCTTTTAAGCCAGAATCTGACGATTTGAAAAAGGCATTTGGGTATTTTATTGAGTCAATTATAAGCTAACCAAATAGTGCTTACCATTTTATGATCTCAAGTTTCCCAAGCTAGTGGTTTATTTCGTTTTGACTCTGATAAGAGTTTTTTATACTTATTGATTGTTATTTGCTTTGTAACATGTATGTCAACATCCTTGAAATGTAGTGTAAAGAGCACAAGTATGTAGTGGGCACCATGTGATAGGAGATTCAATATTCCAGCTGCCTTTTATGTTCATGAGGGAGAGAAGAGAACCTCTGGATTCAGCAGACCCAGAGGTCTCAAACAGCTGTTAATAAAAACCAATACAAATAATTAAAATTAACTATGCTCCAAGTAATGAGGTATATGACCACAGGTTAATCAGGAAATGGATGATTGCATACTTTAAAAGCTTACTTTTAGTTTCCATCACTGTTGTCTGGTTTCAAATTGGAGTAACTCTATTGCCTTGAGTGGAATAACATGATTTTCACTGATGAAGTCTAACCTGGATGAATATCACAAATAACATCTAAACAGTCCAGTCCTTTGGTAACATAAATGGGAACCTTCTCTGTGACAGTGCAGCTGCAGCACTGTACAACAGTGCTTAAAGCTATGACATTTATTTGCCTATGAAACTCATGCAATTATCTTGCTTAAAAAGCACGGTATTTTCTGTACCACTTTTCTTCTTCATTTTCTACAGCACAAGTTCAGAAATTCCTAATAGCACAGGACCATTTCTAGAAACAATACAGTGTTCTGGAAACTGGGATCTAAGCAGCACACGTTTTAAGAGAAATAAATGATTCCACTTTTCATATATATTTGCAAATACATATCATAAGAAGAGAGCAAGAGGAAGGGCGAGAGATAATGTCTTCCAGATGACAGGTTTTTGGGTGGAAGCTGATGTCTAAAGCAAGAGAAAATTTTCATTAACATTCAGATTACATGTCATTTTGATTCACACTCCCTAAGCAAGCTAATTTGGGCTGCAGCCAACCTTCTTACAGTGTGATGACAACACAACAAGCTTCACCGCCTCTCTTTCATTGCTAATGATTCCTTGAGTGACAGCCATGGTCTCTAAGCTCAGCATGACATTTTGCCCTGCAGCAACCTGCAGTGTCAGATCTGCCTCTGTCCTTGGCCCCTGATGCGCTTTCTGCTGCAAGGACACTCCACCACATGAGGACAAGAGCAACAAAGGGAAAGGTCTGCTCAAGACTGCACTTGGAGAATGTTTTCTGTGCATATTGCAGTGGTATAATAGCAACAGTGGGTCATTTGACTTCCTCTCAGTGCCCCCACCACTTCACACCGAAGGAAAAGGAGCAATAGAAGCAAAGTTCACGTCAGCACTGGCTTCTTTGTCAAAATAATAACTGTGATGTGCTTCCCTCACAAATGTTTTCAGTAATCTGTGGTCTTAACTTTTATAAAAGATTTTAGTCAACATAGCCTTGATGGAACTATGGAAACTTAATGCTGACCAAATATTGCAAATTGTTAAGGATTTGTTTCAAGATTTGATCACATGGGAAATACCTTTCTCACTTGCTTTTGTGTATAGCTGCTGTAATATCTGATCTGTTTAAAGATCTTCCCTCTGTGATAGGAGTTCAGTCTGAGGCTTGTTCACCTATGTCTAAAAGTATAGTTATTCTGATAATTCTTAAGCTCACATTTATAAAAGGCAGGGAAGGTTTCAGAAACCTCAAACATCTGATTGTTCATTTTCATTTCCCTGTTGAGAAAACCTGGACATAATCTTATCACATTTGGCAAATTTAAACTTACGTGTAGATTATGAAGAACTCTATCTAACTATCCCTGAAGGGACTGAGTCTTACTGGAGGGCTGCTGCAATACCCTTAAAGATAATGGAAATGCATGCGCTGTTAATGATGTTTGAATTGATTATATATGTATATATATGTATAATGTCTCCCCCAACTCCATGAATTTCAGTGGAATATTGCAAATATGAAAAAACATAGTCTCTAAAACTGCATATTGTATGCTATATCAACTGTTATGTGGGCTAGATGCCTGCTTGAACATTTTGAACACTGTATTAAAAATTCTGGTGACAAGAGCAGAGACTTGACTAGAGCTCCAGCACACAAAGGATAAGACATGAAAAGGTACATACCCATAGTACCTGAAAAAGTGAAAAATATTTGTTTAAATGTCTTCTTGAAGTTCGCATGGGTTGGGCTCCCTTTGAGGCACACATGTGACTTGTGCATTAGCAAACCAAACAGTCCTTGGACTTATTTTCTGTTCCTAATAATAATTACTTTACTACCACAGTCCATCCTATTTTAGCTTCCACAATATGAGACATCTTCATATCCAAGGAATCATCCTTGGGCCATGCTTAACTCACCGTATATGCCAAGTAATTGTCTGAGGGGGTATAAGTAGTCCAAAAAACTCTGAGATGCCAGTCTAATAATTTAGGTGTGCAGATGATTGAAATCTAGTGCTCTTATGGCTCTTAACACTAGGGAATTTCTTCATATATACATGCGTGTATATGCATATATCCAAATGTATAGAGACAGTACCTATATAAAGGTGAAATCAGTAAAGAAAATAAAAAAGAACCTCAGACAAAGTGAGGACAAAGTGCATGTCTTCGTTGAGTGTGATGTGTAAGGGATCTTTTCTACTTGTTAGGAAGCAAAAGCCCTTCCATGCCTGTGGAAGCATCACAAGCTTCTGATATGCTGTCAATAATAGGCAGACAACTAGACTGTTTTTAACTCTGGCTGGTGTTACTATGAATTTCCCTAACAACATCAATGGTTTTACAATTTATAGGTCTCTTCAGAAGCAGTGTCTGCTTGGTTATAGATGCAACAGATAGAGTATTATGTTGAACACCCACATGAACTATCTGGGAGGTCCACTGAGAAGAGCTGAGGACTTGTATTTAAGTACAAAAAAACCCTTGAACACTGGCTTCATTTGTAAATGTGGGCAGGTGAAAGAGCAGTAGAGACTCATCAGATGATGTTTACGCCATGTGGAGCACAATCATGTATCAAAGCCTTTGCTTTTCTAAGAGTGTGATGCTATCTTCCTACTGCTTTTGCTTCTTTTATATCTGGCATGAACAGCAGGATGTTTTAGCGTCATACCTGGCATACGAAGCAAAGGTGGAGCAGCTCCAGTGTCAACACCCAAAGGCAGATCGACACTGAGAACTGCTGCAATTTACAGTCCTTATCAGCACCTGGCACGATCCATAAAGCAGCTGATTATACATTATAATTCAGTCATAAAATACAACCCATAAAAATATTCTGTTAATTGTAAATGAAAGATTTTTTATACATGTAATAGAAGAAATCTTTTTTTTTATTTGCATTTGAGGAGGGAAGCCTAACAAGGAGTAGGCTGGACAATTCTAGTGTTCCTAGGCCAGGTCATGATTTTCCCATGTATAATACCTGCTAGGTAAAAGTGGCTGTTCTTACTACAACTGACCCTGACAATCTTTGCTGTGAAGTTTTCTTACTTAGAATTGGGAGTTTAATTTTGCAGCTTCTTTCATTTCCTTTTTTTGTTACAAATATGCATAAGCCATTTCTGTGTGCACAAGAATTTTGGCATAACAAAAGCACTAGGGTGAATTTCTGGTTACTGGAACAGAGCATTAGTTTCATCCATTTCATATCAGGATTTAAAATGTGGATTACTTAAAAATACATGTATTAAGTCTGACCTAATTTTTAATCTTCGATATGCCAGTTTTGTTTTCTTACTGCATGGGGAGCTTCAAGGTCTGCTTCCTCCTTACTCAGGTTGCTGTAATTGGCATAAGAAAATAATGTTAATTTGCAGTAGGCAACATCCCTCAATAAACTATGCAAGGGCTGGGAACTGCCAAGTCCTCAATTTAAGTTTTGCTGGTGATACTCTCTTAGAGTGGTTGTTAAGCTTTTCTGAATCTATTTGCAAGCATGAGGTTTCACATGTATATATTTGCAACTGTGCTAACAAAAACTGACTTTGGGTAATGCTAGTCATGCTCAACCTTCCCTCAAACTAAAAATGTGCAGAATCTGATTTACTATTATCTCAAAATAGAAGCAGCTTTCATAAGTCTTACAGAAAATTATTATGGTATGAATGAGATAAGTACTAGAATTATTGAGATAGGAAATTAATATTGGCGGTCATTTACATTCTTATTAAAAGAGAAACAGAAGTAATAACCAAAATTTATAATGTCTGACTAGAAAAAAGAAAACAGTGACCAAGATTAAAGACAGTGATAAGTATTTAAGATGATGAAATACTGAATAAAACTAAAAAGGAAAAGAAATGAAAGATTGCTACTACTGAATGTAATGTGAAAGCAAAGTTAGGCAAAAAATTGTGTGCAGGTCTGAGATGTGTCTTAGTCATTTAAATAATAGGAAGATAGCGCCTTTTAACAAAATTTAGGCCAGTATATTTTTAAGCACAATGAATGATATCACTTTTCTGTAAAGACTGAGTGGCTGTTATTGAAAATCTTGAATGCATAGTGCCAGTAGCTGATGGGATGTTATTTCTCCTTTGCTGGAAAATTATCATGGAACAGTAGTCTTTATTAATAATGAGCAGATGGAGAAAATATTTTTGGAAGTTAGTTTGAGTTTTCGAAAAAATACAGCCAAAATGTCTCTGTAATGAGATCTGAGGTTTACCAGTGTAGACACTTGAGAGAAGCAAATTTTAAATTCACATATACAAACATTTGTTGAAACCTTATCTTAAAGAATCTCAGATAACCACATATACATGCTTAGTATGATCATATATGTATTTGAAATATAATTTCAGTACTTTCTTTGAAACCAGCACTAGTTTCAGACAACGGAAAAGAGCCCCTTGCCTTGTTCCTGAGCTTCACGACATCTGTTTGTTGCCAACCCACCTTTCTGTGTCTTATACATATGCCCTGGTTGCTTCCACGTATCTGATTTCTGGAAAAAACAAATGCTCATAAGCTTTCTAAGAAGATGTGCTACTGATAGAGCAAATGGGATTTGAAGGAAACCTGAACCCAGGTAATTCAAGTTGTCCTTAAGGTCAGTAAGACAAATGGAGTCAGGTCTAAAGGACATGCTTAGCCCCAACTCTCTTCCCAGAATCTGTTACTTCAGAAAAGATCTGTTTTGGGGCAGTGGAGCACTTTCGTGCAATGGCGTTAGTGTTGTGTAAATGGCTGTCACTTTTGCAAAAGAAAAAAAAAAAAAAAATCAGCTTAAAGGATGTTTGCCAAATATCCTTAATGAGCCTGAATCCATAAAATTGAAATATAACAACAATGTAGATGAATATTTTTAAGCAGTTACCATGTATATATGTAAAGAATACCTGTGAATCTTCTCTAAAAGAGAATTGGGTGCCAGATATGCCGTGTATATTGTCTGAAGGCATTCTTCACTTTTTAATCTGACTTTTTACTGTCTGTAAATTTTGTGAATTTTAGAAGTATCATACCTAAAAACATCATTAACAGTAGTTGGTACACAGGATGGTATATATAAAAGTATAGAGAAGGGTTTCTTCATTTATCTGGTTTTGTTTTGTTTGGGTTTTTTTTTCTGTCTCAAATAGTAACTAGGTTGTTGGGCTGCAGTGTTTTTGGATTTTATATGGCGATAGTTGGGAACAGCTTGTCCTTAGCCTTTCATTACACGACTGTCAGTATTGTTCACCACATGAGAGCACTATCAGCCTTATTTCACAGCTCTGTTGTTGATGAGTGTTCAGTGACTCATGGTTCAGAAAGAGTGATGTCTATTGTTAACCTCATCCACTCTTCCGGCTGCTCATTGAACAAAGAATTTATTTGAATCTATGGTTGACTGGAGCAAGTCAAGAAATGAAGTTAAAGCTTTGTGGTGCCTCAGAAGTGAAATGGTGCTTCCTCTAGATATAGTATGAGCTCTAGCTCCCATAGATACATTTGCTTCCATATAAGGACCTCTGCAGTGAAAAATACAAGGTCTAACTATCACGGTGAGATATAAAGTCTAATACAGGACATATGCTAAAAAGGAAAGAGGTTGCACTGTAGCATATATATTTAAATAGACTGAGAGTTCATTCTTATGAAACTACTGTTGGTTGGAGTTGCACTATAACAACATATGTAACCATCAAAGCACTTCTCAGCTTGCTCATTCTGACACAGGGTATGTGGCAAATATACAATCTGGTCCATAGTAAAAGGCAGTGTCTTTACTAAGGTGCAGACATAGCAGTTTGGTTATGACTGCATGCTTCACTGTTCAGAGAAGAAACGTGTCAAGTGTGATTGCAATCCTTATGCCTACTGCAATGCTTTAAATGCTTGAAATACATTTGCTTCTTTTTTACAGTCATATAATAGAATTTTTTTTTAATTTTAGTATATAACACAAAAAAGTGCATATGTTAATAATATCCACAACATGTTTTTCTCCTTGTGTCATTATAGCTACCAGTGAATTTCAAAACAGATAGCTGTACATTATCAGAGGTGAGGAGGGAATAGAAAAGCCTAAGCATTTACAGGCCATGATACTGCAGTTGCCTAGTAATTAGTAACCAGAATTCTTCATTTGGATGATGAAAAATCTAATTCACAAAGATCCTGGAAAAGTGACTGTGTTGGACTCTCATGCATTTTCTGTGCCAATAAAGCTGTACTTTGTTTTAAGCTCCTTTTTTTTTTTTTTTTTTTTTTTTTTTAGCAGAGTTCCTGAATTTGTAATTATTGCTTGTGCTTTCTACTTTTATGACTTGCCGAAGACACCAAGCTGTGTGGTTCGGTTGATATGCTGGAGGCAAGGAATGCCATCCAGAGGGACCTTTACCCTTGTGAGGTGGGCTGATGCCAACCTGATGAAGTTTAACCATGCCAAGTGCAAGGTCCTGCACCTGGGTTGGGGCAATCCCAGGCACAGCTACAGGCTGGGCAAAGAGATTCAGAGCAGCCCTGCAGAGAAGGACTTGGGGGTGTTGGTCGGTGAGAAAATGAACATGAGCCGGCTTCAGTGTGCGCTCGCAGCCCAAAAAGCCAACCGTATCCTGGGCTGCATCAAGAGGAGTGTGACCAGCAGGTCGAAGGAGGTGATCCTGCCCCTCTACTCTGCTCTTGTGAGATCCCACTTGGAGTATTGTGTGCAGTTCTGGTGTCCTCAACATAAAAAGGACATGGAACTGTTGGAACAAGTCCAGAGGAGGCCATGAGGATGATCAGGGGAATGGAGCACCTCCCGTATGAAGATAGGCTGAGAAAGCTGAGGCTGTTCAGCCTGGAGAAGAGAAGGCTGTGTGGAGACCTCATAGCAGCCTTTCAGTATCCGAAGGGGCCTACAAGGATGCTGGGGAGGGACTCTTCACTAGGGACTGTAGTGACAGGACAAGGGGTAACAGGTTCAAATTTAAACAGGGGAAGTTTAGATTGGATATAAGGAAGTTCTTTACTGTTAGGGTGGTGAGGCACTGGAATGGGTTGCCCAGGGAAGTTGTGAATGCTCCCTCCTTGGTGGTGTTCAAGGCCAGGTTGGATGAGGCCTTGGGTGGCATGGTTTAGTGTGAGGTGCAACCACCACGGCAGGGGGGTTGGAACTAGATGATCTTAAGGTCATTTCCAACACTATTCTATGATTCTATAGGTAAAAGTCATGTCTTGCATATATACAAGTGGTAAAGATGAATTTGACTATGACATATCAGAGAGAACATGAAGGAATATGTGTGTGCTGAATGAATGGAAGCAAACAGATTACCTGAACTTGAAAACAAGGTGTCAGTGCCCTAAAGGAAGAATTAAGTCCCTTATTTCTTGCATATACTTTGGTGAGATTATCAGAATTTCTTCAGTGTTTATGTCAGGACCTTGAGATTGATAGTTTGCTTGCTCTCTCTTGTTCCAGTAAGATTATGCTAATAGTAATTTTGACTTCTTGAAAGCCCTGTTTTCTGGAGGTACAACCTCATGAGAGCTTATAACACAGGCACATGTATTTTTTCCTATAAATCAGGAAGTGATTGGCTTAATTTTATAGTTTCTGTTACCAAATGGTTTAGGTTGTATCACCTCAGGTTTGCCTATTTTATCTATTTATTCATTTTCTACAAATGACACTGTAATTCATCCAGTATGCAAACTGAAGGAAAACAAATATACACGCCTTCCTACTTTTTTTCCCCATAAACTTGTCCCTCTTTCTGGCACTACCCCTTGCGTTTTGGGAGAAGCCTGTGCTGGAAATGTCATTTTTAATTCTTTCTCAAGCATAAAACTCATCTGTTTAAACATTTTGCTCAGCAGAATATGTCTTAGACCTCAAGAGTTAGGAACTGTGATCTCGTTCTTTTCAGATCCAGGTGATGCAGGAACGCTTTAAATCTATCCAGAGCTGATCAGTGGTCTGCCAAAGGAGGAAAGAGGGAGTTAAGGCAATAGGTTCCATATTGCTTGCTTGCAGGTTCTAAAGGATCTAGAGAAATATCCACTCAGGAGATAAAGCAAGATAATCCTCACGTAATCCTCCTGAGACCTAATATGTGATCAGTACTAGGGAAAGGAGAATGATTCAGTAGCTTGACAGCTCTTGTTTCTCTGAACGTTGCCATCTTGGAGAGTCTATAAAGGACTAACTTAACCTAATCAGTCCTCTTCCCTCTACTGTGCTGCAGTAATGCTTGGTTCTTTGCTTAGGACCATGCTGAAAGCTACAGTCTCAACCTCAGGAAGCTTTAAAATAGATTTCTCTAACAGGAATATAATCTTGCTTTCTAAGAAACCACTCACAAATTCAGGAGACTGTCCTGAAGGTCTGGAAAGCTTCCTTTCTAAACATTTTCCTGTTTTGCTACAGTGTACTAAGGAATACCAGAGTGGGAAGTTTAGGCTATAGAATAAAAGTTTGTAAGCTCAGAGTAGATTAAAACCTCATTGGTAGTAAATGAGTCCAGAAAGGAAGAGAGAAAAAATCCAACCCAAAACAAAATATATAAACTATTTCTAAACATTTAAGGTCAGTAGCAATAATAACTCAGTAGGAATCTTGTTTATTTTCAGCTTCCACTTGCTCAGAATCTGTGTCTAATCAGTGACTAACATTGCTAAGCACTGGAAACCTCATTTGCAACAACACAGCTGCAAAGGAGCTGGTACAAAACGCAAGCTCAGAAGACAATGGAGTTTATGCTTTGGCTTTCTTTTGGGTTGTTGGATTACTTTACTTCAATCTGATATTTAGGTCATGATCTGTTAATGGTGATAGCAATAAAAAAAGAAACACAAAAGAAGCCATTTTTTATCTATGGCACTGAGGAAAGATGTTCCAGGCAAGCAGAAAGCAAATTTGCAGCCAGAAAGGTTACTGTAAGTATTTGGTTCCTGGAATAGTGTAACACTGTTTACTCCTTTGTTGCTGATTATGTGGAGTTCTAAAACCAATAAGACTGAAATTGACCTCCTTTTCTGCTAGGGTCCACACCTTAATGCCCTAATTCCCCATCTGAAGTAAATTCACACAGTGGTATAGAGATTTGCACACAGGAAGCACAGATTATTGAACACTGCTGTGTGTCCTTGATCACCACTTAGTTTCAAGTTTCAAATGCATGGATAATAGTCAGGTAACGCATTGTACAAATTTTATCTGGGATAAAATTAGTTTCCTTCATAGTGAATTCTATGCTTCTATTACTTTGGACTTCTGACCTAACCAGTATTAATAACACAAGGATTTTTAGTTGTTGCTGAGCAGTGCTTGCACAGGGTCATGGCCTTTTCTGTTTCTCACACTACCCTGCCAGCAAGTAGGCTGATGGTACGCAAGAGTCTGGGAGGGAACAAAGCTGCAAAAGCTGATCCCAACTGACCCAAGGGATATTCCATCCCATATGATGTCATGCTAAGCAATAAAAGCTGGGGGGAGATAGAGAAAGCAGAGACATACGGGGTTATGACATTTGTCTTTCCAAGTCACTGTTACAAGAGATGGAGCCCTGCTTTCCAGGAGATGGCTGAACACTATAGTAAGCCTCCTTGGTTATTTTTATTTCAATGGCCATTTTGCTATCCTGGATCTATTCTTATTGTGAAATGCTCCAAGGTGTTGCAGGTAGGAAGAGATCAGAACTGGAGGTGATTTGTACTGAATGACAGCTGTTTGTTAATTCTGCCTCTGAAATACTAGTGCCTCAAACTTGCACTTTGTATTCCTCCTTTTGACTTGTATTTTTCATTACTGCGGGTTAACCTCAACACTGGGGCAAGAATGCCCAAGCACAAAGGTGAGAGGGTGGTTGTCGGATTGGCAGTAGTGAGATGGCAAGCCCAAATGTTTTTGCTATCACTGTGAGGTCTTTAGTCTTTTTCTACCTCTTCCCCAGGGTGCTTAGGCTTGATTCCAGAAATCTGTCTTTCTGAAGGGTGATCTGGGAATCATCCCCGGTTTCTTCATGGTCCTCTTCCTCTTATTGGGCTTTTTGGTAATGTGCCAAAACTAGTTGTTTCTCAGAGTGGCATACCTCTGGTGCAGATACCTGTGGCCTTGCCTAGAATATAGCTCCACAAGGGCATAATGGCACAGATCCTCAAAGAGAGCCCCTAAAGGCTCACACAAACAGTACCAGAATAAGCTAGATTTGGTCTGACATGAGAAATCAATAAAGTTCATGAACAATTATTTATCAGTACAAAAATATATTTATAGATTTGACATATAGTTATTGAAAACTCTAGTGAAGGAGTTTTCAAGGGATGTGTTCACTGTCTCAGATCTCTTTTCCACAGCTGCCCTGCCACAACTAGAGTTCACTGAGCCTCAGGGTATAGATTAATAGAGAGATTCTTTCCTGAGTAGGTTTGAGAATGACACACATATGAGGGATATATTACTGAAAAGAAGCTGAGAAGCTTGGTTTTCATATAGACCAGCTAGCTATTTAAACTCACATTTCTAAAGGAAAACATCTCTTGAAGTTGCTTACTTAAGAAAAAAAAAAAAAAAGGATATCTGATATCATTTTAAAGAGGTAAAGGGCTGCATCTTTGGTCAAGATGTACATGAGATGCAAAAATAATTAACCATATAACCATTAGATCATTACATTTTGCAGTATTAGCACACATCTTTCTCAAAAATCATCACATTCATCATTCCTTCACAAGGGAGCATCCCTAGTGTCTATGAGGAAACACAATGTGACCATTGCTGTAATTCTTAATTATGAGCTGAAAGAAAAGGGAATAGTGAGGAAAATTCTAATTTTGGATACTCTTCTCAAATCGCTATAACTCTCAAACAGAGCATATGGGCTCACATGTCTTCAAGGAAATGCCCTTTCACTGCATGACCCAGTCTTAATTATCTAATCCCTCTTCCCCCCCTCAAAACCAACTGTGAATGACATGTCTTTATAAAAGTACTTTCCCTATGGGTTGATTTGGGCTGATAATTTATTGGTCTGGAAAAGGATAGAGGCAGACAGAAATCAATATATACATTCCATCAGGCATCCAGATACTCTGTGTCACTAATGAAATTTGGTTTAAAAAAAACCCCTGTATGCCCATTAAACATCTGCCCTGCTTAGAGGGAGCATATATCAGACATCCTAACCTAAAGACTACCTTTTTGCATCAGACTTATTATACATGGCCATATGACTTTTGATGGTGCCTGGTCCAGGATCTGTCAGGTGGGGAAAAATCTTCACACCAAACAGATACAGGATAATTTGATCTTTTTCTCACAAACTAATACAAAATAAATCAGAAAGTTTTATATTCCTGATAGGATTTTAAAATAACATTAATGTTTTCAATCTGTACTTTTGCAACATGGGCCATTCTTTCTAATAGTATAAATCTTTAATGCCTCCTTAAAGATTGTTAAATCCCTGGACTTTCCACTATTCTGTGGCAATGAGTCAAATGCAAGTTCAAATCCACAAGCTCAGGAATAGTGGGAGTTGAAAGAACAGGCAGAAAAAGGATGAAAACCAACATCACATAATATAATTCCTTCATTAACTTATATCTATTTCCTTATTGAATAAATGAGTAAAAAGTTACAGGAACAAAATTGCCGAGATGGCTTGTTCTGATAGATGTTGGGTCTGCAGGTAACAATTATTTATGAAAAGATTCAAATGTCTTCATGAATTCCATAGGTTCTGTTAGTCCACTTAAAGAGCAAATGCTAGTCACTGTCCTAATGTAGTCATTTTAGGGTCTATTAGACTTTCTATACTGGTGAAACAAGTCTTCAAGCCTTGTTGTAGTCATGAGAGCTTTTTGGAGTAATACAAAATGTGGATACAGTGTTTGCCCATAACACATCTTTAGGAATAAAGCATAATTTTAAAATCAAGTAAAATATAATAAATGAGATTAAAATTAAACAGGTGAAAACCAGAAGCAGTTCCAGTATCCCTTATTTTTTTAAAATTGACCAACATTATAGCCTTCTATGAGGAAGTAACTAGGTGGATGGGTGATGGTAGAGCGGTAGATGTGTTTTTTTTTTATTTCAGTAAGGCATTTGATACTGTCTCCCACAGCATCCTCATAGATAAGCTAAGGAAGTGTGGGCTTGATGATCAGGTAGTGAGGTGGATCAAGAACTGGTTGAAAGGAAGAAGGCAGAGTTGTGGTCAATGGGGCAGAATCTAGCTGGAGGTCTGTGACCAGTGGAGTCCCTCAGGGGTCGGTGCTGGGACCAGTGCTGTTTAATATTTTCATCAACGACCTGGATGAGGGAACTGAATGTACCCTCAGCAAGTTCGCTGATGACACTAAACTGGGAGGAGTGGCTGACACACCAGAAGGCTGGGTTGCCATTCAGCGAGACCTGGACAGGCTGCAGAGTTGGGCGAGGAGAAACTTGATGAAATTCAACAAGGGCAAGTGTAGAGTCTTGCATCTGGGCAGGAACAACCCCAGGTTCCAGTACAGGTTGGGGGTTGACCTGCTGGAAAGTAGTGAAGGGGAAAGGGACCTGGCGGTCCTGGTGGATGGGAGGATGACCATGAGCCAGCAATGTGCCCTTGTGGCCAAGAAGGCCAATGGCATCCTGGGGTGCATTAGAAAGGGTGTGGTCAGTAGGTCAAGAGAGGTTCTCCTCCCTCTCTACTCTGCCTTGGTGAGGCCGCATCTGGAATATTGTGTCCAGTTCTGGGCCCCTCAGTTCAAGAAGGACAGGGAATTGCTTGAAAGAGTCCAGTGCAGAGCCACAAAGATGATTAAGGGAGTGGAGCATCTCCCTTATGAGGAGAGGCTGAGGGAGCTGGGTCTCTTTAGTTTGGAGAAGAGGAGACTGAGGGGTGACCTCATCAATGTTTACAAATATGTAAAGGGTGAGTGTCAGAATGATGGAGCTAGGCTTTTCTCAGTGATATCCAGTGATAGGACAAGGGGTAATGGGTGTAAACTGGAGCATAAGAGGTTCCATATGAACATCAGGAAAAACTTCTTTACTGTGAGAGTGACAGAGCCCTGCAACAGGTTGCCCAGGGGGGTTGTGGAGTCTCCTACGCTGGAGATATTCAAGGCCCGGCTGGACAAGTTCCTGTGTGATGTACTCTAGGTTACCCTGCTCTTGCAGGGGGGTTGGACTAGATGATCTTTTGAGGTCCCTTCCAACCCTTGGGATTCTGTGATTCTATGATTAGTTTAACGTGAACTATAGATTTACCCAGAACTCCAAAACATCTGCTCATATGCTTTACTAATTATTTAAAGCCATATCACATTTTTTAAATTACTTATACCCATAAATATGCAAAGTAGCATTGGACACAGTGTTAGAGGCTGAAGACAAGTAGGTTGACATACAGCTAAACAGTAAAGTAAGACCTTGCTTCCAGGGAAAATACGTGATTTTAGATATTTATTTAAATCTTTTATGTTGTTATACTAACAAAAAAGTAAATTACCAGCCATTTTCTTATCTTAAACATACAACTCTGGCCTAAAATGCTTAAAATATAAACAGGAAAATGAGACGTGCTATGTATTACAAAAACATCTTATCCAGTAGCAAAACCTGATGAAACTAGCCAGAAGGCTGGAACAAAGATCAAAAAGCAAAATATAAAATAAAATATAAGAAGTTTTCTCTCTCATCATCCTGTGTATGGGATCAATGGTTTAGTAATCCAAAGTTCAGACTTGCTGTCTTAGATCTCCAGTTTCACTTCATCTGGAATTTAAATTCTAGTGGTGCACTCTGGCAGGGATGAAGGCCAACAACATCCTGAGCTGCATCAGTATCATCACAGGCTGTAGACTGAAGGTAAAGTTTCCTCCTCTTTTAGTTGCCACTTGTTAGACTGCATCTACAAACTGTTTTGGGACCCCAGTTCAAGAAGGCCACTGAAAAAGTGGAGTTTAACCAAGATCATCAGGAGGCTGGAGAACTTACTCTGTGAGAAGAGGCTGAGGGATCTTGTCTTGTGCAACCTGGAGGAGAGAGGGCTTTGGGGGGACCTAACAGCAGCTTGCCAGTGCCTCGGGAAAGTTATCAAGGAGACATGTATTTAGTGAAGTGTGAAGAACAGGAGACAGTCATCAGAAATTTAAATAAGGGGACGTTCTGAGTATAAGCACTGAAAAATGTTCACTATGAGGATAATTACACAAAGGACCAAGCAATCCAAGAAGCTCCAAGATCTCTGTTTTGAGAGGTCTCCAGAACATGACTAAACAAAGCTCTAGGCACCATGGTCTGCATTTGGTGCTGACCTCCCCTAGAAGAGACACTTGAAATAGATGATGTCCCAGTGTCCCTTCCAACATGGATTATTCTCTGGTTGGCTGCTTCTAGAATTTGCTGCTTCTTTCAGGACTGCTGAAAAATATGCTATTGCATTTTGCGCAATACTTCCTTAATGCACCAAGTCCCTGAAGTAAGGAACAGAATCCACACAGTCTCTTGGCATTGCTCCTTAGCCTTCAGTGAGTGGGACAGTTCTTGTAAAAAAACATATTATGCTAATTATGTAATTGAAGTCTGTGTCTTAAAGCAGACTTTCATATTGATTCACATAAATCATGGTTCTTCTTGACTTCCTAACTTCAGCCAGCATGATTGTGTCACTTTAATATTGTAATTTAATATTGTCTTTTTTGTGTGTAATTTCTATGTTGTTGAAACAGAAAAGCCTAAGACCAGATATATGGAATCCCCTTAGTGAATTGCAATTTGTGAGAGTCCATCGGTTTCCCAGCACAGACCTTTGTCACTCCAGCTAATTAAAAGGATTCTTTTGCTGACAGCCACTAGGAGGTGATGACACAGTCTTTGCCATTGGGTTTTACAGTTCTTCACTGAGAGCAGAGAAATGATGACACTTGGAACAGCAATAAATCTCACACTTGCCAAATGCTAAAGCCCTATGTCAGAAACCTGGGAGCATTAGTTTAATGAGAATAGGATTTTCACAGCCTAACAGGATTTTGAACACTATATATTCCTGACTTCAGTTTTGGAAATAGTGGGCTGATTTTTGCTGAAAACTGTCAGTAATACTCCTTTTAAGGTTTCCTGGGAAATCTTTGAATACTTGAAGTCCAAAAAGTAGTAACAAAATCACAGGATGAACAAATTTTAGATAGTATAAGCAAAACTGACTCCACATTTAACTTAAACAGTTAAACAGATGATGTGCCAGAAGATGGAATTCAGTAACATGCAATATTTCAGAATTTTGGACCATTTAAATATCTGCATGAACTCTGTAGGACAGTTCTCTGCTGTGGGTTTTACATCTACTATTGAAAATTTTCATAGTTAATTACAAGGTTTCTTTTCACTGACACACTTTGTCTATACTGGGTTAGGACTTGGTTATGATAAGTGTTTTACTGTCCTAAAATAAGGCATCAGGTGAAAGAAAGTGAGAATATAGGGGAGCAACACGGGATAACAATAGAATGTGAACATTTCTTTTAGAGACTATCTCACCAGAGAGGCCTACAGTCTCAGTGGATGAATTTTAGTCCTACTTAGGGCATTGTCAGTGGAATAGTTATTGTCCTAATCAGGAACTGTAGCAGACAGGTGGTTTGTTAGACAGGTTGTAAAGGATACAGGATGCCTAGTAAAGTCACCAGAGACCAGACAGTGTACTGATGGTGATGCTAGTGCTCTTTCCAATGCTGCCCTATGCATTGAAAATTGGGGTTTATCCCTCTGATAAATATAATCCTAAATGTATAACTGTAACCTTTGAACACCTATGTTAACATACAAAACACTTCCATTTGATGCCAAGATAACATAAAGAGCCTTACAAGAAGAGTGTTACTATTTTAGTCACCTGCTGAATATTAATGCAAATATTTACGTTGCGCCGGTGACTATAAGTGTTGAGTGGTTTATATGCTGACCACTTGGACCCAGTTATACAAGCTGTTATGTGCCTGTATTTCGATTTAGGAAGAATGTAGGTACCTCACTGTAACAGGAAAAAACCCTCCAAACATTAAAATTCGTCCAATGTCCATAATGATAACATTTTTCATTACATGGTTTCTATAAGCAGAATTAAGTCTTGGTGAGCCATGGTCCGGGGTTGGGGGGGGGGGGGAGAAGAGGAAGAGGCAGTATTTGTCTTTTATTTAAGGCTACCTGAGATTTTCCAAGTAGATCTCCCTACAGCTAAGCTCTCCAATAACCCAATCTACTCAGAGCTTGCTTAACATACATTAATAATGATAATTTCCGCAATTGCAGCGGTGGGAAAACTGAACTAGTAATACATGCCAGGGAGCATGGATTCATGTGCTTTTTCACCCTGAGTACAATTATCCTACAGCTACCACTGTCCTGCACATTGCTTACACTACTGAGTCACAGGTAGCACTAGTGACGGTAATTTTTGCTGCTTTGTATCATTATTGCTACAAATCACATAAGATTTATTTTGCATGAGATTGCAACAGTAAACAGAGGGAATGCAGTTTTGCAGGTTACTGGCACCAAGCTGAGGAGTTCTGGATTCTCAAAGATTCTTTTATTTAAAATTTACAGAAAGTTCCTGACATGGAAAGAGGCAATTACCTAGCTAAAGAAGCTTTCCATAGGAAATACTACTTGTGTGTCTCTATTGTTTTTTCTGATTTTCTTTCTCAGTGCATTTTGTTTCTTCTTGCCTTATTTACCTTTTTCTTTCCCCTCATTCCTCCTTCGCCTGCTTGTGTCAGATACTCATTTTTTTATAAGGTTTGAGGCTCTAATCTAATAATAGATATTACCATCTAAGTTTGGCATTGAGAATACTACTAATTCATTTCTAACATCACTACTTAGTAAGGTTCCATGGGATACAGCCCTAGAGGGCAGGAGGGCCCAAGACTCTTGGTTGTTATTCAAGGATCACCTGCTACAAGCTCAGGAGTGTTGCATCCCAACTAGAAGGAAGTGCAGCAGGAGGGCCAGGAGACCTCCTTGGATGGATAAGCAGCTGCTCAGGAAAATTCAAAGGAAAAAAGAGGCTTATAGAAGGTGGAAGCAGGGACAGGCGGCCTGGGAAGAATACAGGGATGTTGTCCGGGAAGCTCGGGACCAGGTGAGGAAGGCTAAGGCCCAGTTAGAATTAAACTTGGCTACGGATGTTAAGGATAACAGGAAGGGATTCTATAGGTGCGTAGCGAGTAAAAGACAGACTAGGGACAACGTAGGCCCCTTTCGGAAGATATCGGGAGAACTGGCTACCCAGGATTTGGAGAAGCTGAGGTTCTTAATGACTTCTTTGCCTCAGCCTTCACTGGCAAAGTCTCTGACTGCACCACCCAAGTCTTGGAAGGAGAACGCAGGGACTGTGAGAGTGAAGACCCTAGGCCCACTGTAGGAGAGGATCTGGTTCGAGACCATCTTAAAAACCTAAACATACACAAGTCCATGGGACCTGACAACATGAAGTTGCTAAGCCACTGTCCATCATATTTGAAAAATCATGGCAGTCAGGTGAAGTTCCCGACGACTGGAAAAAGGGAAATATAACCCCCATTTTCAAGAAGGGGAAAATGGATGACCTGGGGAATTACAGACCAGTCACTCTCACCTCTGTGCCTGGCAAAATCTTGGAGCAGATTCTTCTGGAAGAAATGCTAAGGCATATGAAAAACAAGGAGGTGCTTGGTGCCAGCCAGCATGGATTCACTAAGGGGAAATCCTGCCTGACCAGTTTGGTGGCCTTCTATGATGGGGCTATGGAAATGATGGACAGGGGCAGAGCAGTTGACATCATCTACTTGGATTTGTGCAAAGCGTTTAACACTGTCCCACATGACATCCTTGTCTCTCAATTGGAGAGACATCAATTTGATGGGTGGACCACTTGGTGGATAAAGAACTGGCTGGATGGCCGCACGCAAAGAGTTGTGGTCAATGGCTCGATGTCTGGCTGGAGACCACTAACGAGTGGTGTCCCTCAGGGATCGGTGTTGGGGCCGGTCTTGTTCAACATCTTTGTCGGTGACATGGACAGTGGGATTGAGTGCACCCTCAGCAAGTTTGCCGATGACACCAAGCTGTGTGGTTCGGTTGATACGCCGGAGGGAAGGAATGCCATCCAGAGGGACCTCGACACGCTTGTGAGGTGGGCTGATGCCAACCTTATGAAGTTTAACCATGCCAAGTGCAAGGTCCTATACCTGGGTCAGAGCAATCCCAGGCACAGCTACAGGTTGGGCAGACAAGAGATTCAGAGCAGCCCTGCAGAGAAGGACTTGGGGGTGTTGGTCAATGAGAAACCTAATGTGAGCCAGCAGCGTGCGCTCGCAGCCCAGAAAGCCAACTGTATCCTGGGCTGCATCAAAAGAAGCGTGACCAGCAGGTCAAAGGAGGTGATCCTGCCCCTCTACTCTGCTCTCGTGAGACCTCACTTGGAGTATTGTGTGCAGTTCTGGTGTCCTCAACATAAGAAGGACATGGAACTTTTGGAACAAGTCCAGAGGAGGGCCATGAAGATGATCAGGGGGCTGGAGCACCTCCCATATGAAGAGAGACTGAGAAAGCTGAGGCTGTTCAGCCTGGAGAAGAGAAGGCTGTGTGGAGACCTCATAGCAGCCTTCCAGTATCTGAAGGGGGCCTACAAGGATGCTGGAGATGGACTATTCATCAGGGACTGTAGTGACAGGACAAGGGGTAAGGGGTTCAAACTTAAACAGGGGAAGTTTAGATTGGATATAAGGAAGAAACTCTTTACTGTGAGGGTGGTGAGGCACTGGAATGGGTTGCCCAGGGAAGTTGTGAATGCTCCATCCTTGGCGGTGTTCAAGGCCAGGTTGGATGAGGCCTTGGGTGGCATGGTTTAGTGTGGGGTGTCCCTGCCCATGGCAGAAGGATTGGAACTAGATGATCTTAAGGTCCTTTCCAACCCTAACTATTCTATGATTCTATGATTCTACTGCATCACTACTTATGGTTAGATTTCTTCCCTTGCCATATTCATACTGTGCTGGCTTAAGAAAGGAGAATAGGTAGGATGGACCCAGCAGAGCAAATTTATCTTTATCCTGCTAGTGTTGCAAAGAATGTAATCCATCTGACCCAATGTATGTGGCAGGGACGGGAACATGTTAGGGAGGCAGCATTTAGTACAGGAAGGTTGTGGCCTTGAAAACATGGCCCACAGAGATTAGAATCCCATATCCCACGTTCTGACTTGCTACTCATCAGGTTAGGACATTTCAGGAGCTTACACATTATAGAATGACAAAATACATGAGAAATAAATATTTCAGATAAGGTCATTGATCATGGCTTCGAATACGGTTACATGGAAAACAGCCAGCCTCTGAACAAGAATGAATGAACTGAGGTAAATTTCTTTAATTCATCAAAATCCAAGAATGTTGTGCCACCTAGCCTCTTTATATTTCTGACATTATTTCTCAAATTATCTTTGAAATTATGTCATGTTTTCCTTACTTTGAGATGTGGTTCCCCTGCTTCGCTCCTGGCTCCCTTCTCCCGATTTCTCAGAGCTACATCACATCAATAAAACTGCTTGGCCTTCTATCTTGACGCTGAGACCTATGGGAAATCAGTAAATCACCTAATATGACAGCAGACCATTCAGCTAACATAGGGGAAACCTTAGGTAACATAAATCCAGCATACCTATCTTCTGAAACCTGATCTGGCTCACATCCATCAAAGATGATGTGTAGAGAGTGTGGTCTTGCAGACAGATGTGTCCAAGCTGGTGGAATAATTTAAGGAACGATTCTTCTGAGATAAATGACACCAAGGGCTGAATGAGAAAC
This sequence comes from Psittacula echo, assembly GCF_963264785.1. Taxonomy (NCBI): domain Eukaryota; kingdom Metazoa; phylum Chordata; class Aves; order Psittaciformes; family Psittacidae; genus Psittacula; species Psittacula echo. The sequence continues at coordinate 90,518,330 of NC_137738.1, forward strand.
AATATGTTGTTAGTACTATAGAAGGCAGACAAGGAACTGGGAGCCACTTTTATAGTGAATTCTGTGAGAGTCTAATAGCAGCAAAAGCCTAAGAAATACGAAGTGGAAGTAAGTCAGTCTTTTTACAGGGACTAATATAACCAGAAGCATCACTGGGGATGTGTCTAGAGCTCAGGGTCCAGGGCAGAATTCAAACAAGAAGAAGTATTTAAACAAATTTCCACACTGAAGTTGATTTAGAAAAAGCTACCTGAACTATCTGGCATCCAGAAAACTTGTCTTTACTATGAAAGACTGAGGAAATCCAGTCTATTTAATTTATCCTCCTGGGGTTTAGAAAGTAACTTATTAATGGTCTACAGGTGTCTTCTCTCCTATCAGAAATCTTTCTTCTTCTTGCCATTTAAGGATTCAGCCTAGGAAATTGAAAGTGTTTGTGTCTAAGTAGAAAAAGTGCTTCTGATATAGGACATCTTTTTAAAACAGGAAAGTAATAAGGCCAAATCTCACAGCTGGTTATTGGAATCTAGAAACAATTCAAATTGAGATAACTTCAAGGAACTAGAAAGTGATGTTTTTCAACCAAGATTGACTATCAGTCATGATTTCTTCAAATGTTCTAAGTAAACCAGAAGTAATATAGGATCACTAAGCCAAATCTCAAATGGTTAAAGAATGACATGTTAATGTCAGTATTGCAAATACATAAGTGGTAGATGTTTAATTTGTTAATTTCAGTTTACTATATCAACATACAAGGTAGTACCACCAGTTAGCTATCAACAGACCATTACCTACCACTGACTGCCAATCACCCACATGTGGATCCTTGAAGTCCTTCCCATTAATGCATCAGCAAGTATTATAGAAGTAGTGTATAGCAGTAGAGGAGTAAAAGTCCTGTATCATCTCCAGAGTCAATGGTCAGATGGACACAGAAGCTGACAGCCTCACCCAGTGTGACTGGCAGACAGTTATTATTTACATACAGATAGTTTCTGTGTGGTAAAAAATCTGATATGTGGTTGTGAGGGTCTTATAGTGGCTCAGTTGCTAAGCAAGAGATTTTTCTTTGATGCAGATAATAAACAGCTGTTTACACAGCATGTTTGCACATGCTCTAATAGGAGCACTTTGCTTATTTTCCTTTTTTCTACTAGGTGCACTGTGTTAACATCAGTCAAACAGCAAATAGCAATACCTGAAATGAATGAATATTAATGTAGATGTTGTTTTCATCATGGGAAACACATGAAAGCAAATCTCATAAAAACTTTTATATTTTATTATATTTTCTCATTGGAGGGTAATTATCTATGCCTTACATGATTTCTTCACCTATATGTACTTATGAGTGGTTTTATCCCTTAACTCAAAAGCAGACTTAGCATGAGTAACCCCTAAATTGTTTAGTGATTTCTTAAGTCTTGAGGCCACATGTTTTAATCATGCTGTCACATCTGGCACAACACATTCCATAGAATTTCATTAGCCAGTTCGTGGACTTATGTCATGGTTTAAGCCCAGGCCGTAAATCAGAACCATGCAGTCTATTTCCCCCCCACACACACCTTTCTTCCCCCCGCTTCTGGAGGGACGGGGAGGAGAATCAAAAGAATGCAACTCACATGGGTTGAGATAAGAACAGTTTAATAACTAAGGTATAACACAAACCACTACTGCTACCACCAATAATAATAATGATAAAGGAAATAACAAGGGAAGAGAATACAACCGCTCACCAACCGGTACCTCACCCCCACCCCGCAGTGATCCAGCCCTTCCGGGAACTCTCTGTTCTACATCCTGGGCATGATGTGCTGTGGTATGGAATACCTCTTTGGCTAGTTTGGGTCAGGTGTCCTGTCCCTGCTTCCTGCCAGCTTCTCCTCCTCCCTGGCAAAGCATGAGACTCACAAAGTCCTTGGTCAGGGTAAACATTCTGACCAGCAACTGAAAACATCGGCTTTATCAGTATTATTCCCAGGCCGAAAGTCAAAACCACAGCGCTGCACCAGCTACTAAGAAGAAGAAAAACTGACTGCTGCTGCTGAACCCAGGACAACTTATTTACATCCTCTGATCGATCTAGAGCATATCTTCTGAGAAAGGTACAGCCAATATGGTATGAAAGCTGTCAAGTAGTGAAGAAAACACTGAATCCATAACAAGTTCCAGTGCTTAATCACTCTTGAAGTGTAAAAATCTGCATTTTAATTGTAGTTTCAGTTTAGCTCTGCTTTCAGTCATTGAATGCATTTTAATGCATTTTAATGCCTTGATCTGAAGGTAACAAATTAGAGTGCTAGTGTGTGGCAATACAGCTGGAGGTACATCATAGCATATTTGTGCAGCTTTTTGGAATTTTAGGAAGTTTTAAAATTGTAAGTTTAAGAGCTTTCATCTACAAATCTTTCTGGAGTACTAGTGCAGCTATACATACCCCTTGGACAGTGGGTCACTAAAATGCTCTCTGGATGTCTTATCCAAATACTTCACCATCTATGCCATTTCAGCAGTATTATTGCTCATGCACACTGTGGCGATCAGCCTCTGGCCAATATTTATTTGTTGCCCATAGAAATGTTCACTTACTGCATTAGCTCTTGCCTGTTTGAAGCTTTCCATGAGCAGTTTAACAATACTCCTGCTTCAATGACTTTGATATAAAAGCCTGATTCTGTAATTCTCTGCTGCTAGTATAGGATGATAATGGATATGTAAAATAGCAATGCAGGTGTGTTTTCTTGAAAATAATCTGTAGTAATTCAATATTGTACACAGTAAAACTGTGAAATTATTTTTACTGTTATGTAACATTTACGGTTTTCTAGAGCTGACAGACCTAAGGTAAGTAAAGCAACAGCTCTTTCCAGTTTTCTTATGAAAGCTCCATTTTTTATTCCTGCAGCTTCTTTACATTTTTCTTTTCAGAGCAACATAATATATTTGTAGTATGGCATTTATTCTCAAAAACTCTACTGAACTACAATTCCTGAAAAATTACTAACAATAGTTGATATTTCAACATTTTTAAAATGAAAAATAATTTTTATTCAAAATAAGGGTTGTTTTAAAAAAATGAAAACAATACACATATATACTAATCTAGAAATGGATAAAAAAAATATTTTTTTCTCAGTCCTTCCTCTTTCCTCACTTCCATAATTTGTTTTTTTGATAAGGATCCCTGGAATTGTTAAAGAAAAGTAGGAAATTATAATTAATTTTCCCCAGCACATCTCTTAATTATGCTATTAACTCTGAATTAAACATTTCTGTTCACTTTAGCCTTGTTCATTATAGGACATCTAGACTGGTGACCATTACCTGCTGGTTATTCCCAGCTGCCAGACTTTTTTTCATCTCAGCAATCTCCAAAAGTTAAATGCATCTTCTATTTGAATAAATTCATGGTTCAACATGAGGAGTCCCATACATTGCTTCAGGTCATTTTGCTCATCACTATATAAGAATTCAGAAGTATGGTGAAAAATTTATTAGGCAGGAATAGAGACTTGTCTACACTTGAAAGTTAGTTTGAATTCATTTTTGGATTAGGATAACGTGTGAATTTTAAGTGTGATAGCAACTTCTGTCTATGTGCTGACGAGTGAGGGTATGGGGGGGAGGGAGGTTGAATATTTGGCCACAGTATTTCTGTCTAAAGCTTTTATAATAACAGTATGGTGAGGTATAAAGATCTTGCAAAAAAATGGCTACAACTTGAATCATCACCAAGACTCTTATTGTCTGCTTTACTAAAAAAATTGTGGCTTATTGCTAAAAGGAAGTAACATAAATGCCAAGATCTTTCAAGATGGATATATGTTTCTACAGCACATTTAGCTGATGACTGTGTCCTGTAATGAAGACAGAGTACAGTTAGAATTATCTAGATATTGTAATTTTTTTATTATTCTGTCTTAAACCATTAATCAACACAGAAATGATGCATAAAGGAACAGATGAATCTATTCTTTTTCTTTTTTTTTTCTTTTTTTTAATTTTTATTTTATAGCCAAAGAGGTAGCAAAAAGTTATGCATTGCAAGGCATTTTTAAATTTAGTATTTTATACATCAGCAATATATTATGATGGTGCATCTTTACCCTACTTCTCAGGGTTGGACTGAAACTTGTGGAATTAAACCCCTCATATTTCTAGGCTTAGTATAAAGGTCAGTCAATATGACAGGGATCTACAGGATACTCGTATCAGAAGTACTACTTTAACAGTTTGTTTGCTGTTGGGTTTTTCAGTTTTCTTCTGTAGCTGCTCTCTGGAAGCATAGTTCAGCATTTTACAGCTTCAGCGTTTACTCTCTTCACTGCTTTGGATGTCCCTGGTAACTTTAAAGAACACATTATAGTTGCAAGAATATTTAATTATTTGCCACCTGAAACAGCAATGTAATCTGGTCTAATCAGAGAAAAATCAGAAGTTTTCAGGAAAAATTTCAGTGAGCACCATGTTTTGTTCAAAGCAGGTGTCTTGATTCTAGCTTCAGTGGAGTTCAGCAGGAGCTGGGAGCAGTGCCCTGCAGCTATGAGTTATCACCCCTACAGTTAATAGGAAAGTCCACTGCTAATGCCAGTTGCTTCCCATCTGTGCTGAGCTTTTCCAGTATAGTGGGTCCCACTTCATGGGAAGGCAAAACATCACCTGCCCGGAGGGAGTGGCTGCTGAGGAGACCAGAGCTTTCCTTTGTTTTGTCAGGGGTGGCAACTCCACACCAAAATATAAAGTCTTTACTATGCAGGTGCCATGTGTCTCCAGATTTCCAGTGAGCTCGAAGTAACTTGGGATGCAGGATTTGAAACTCAGCATGGCAGATAGCCAACACACTGCTGTCTGCAAGTTTATCTTGTGTTTGTGGAGGACAGCATCCATGGAAAGAGCAACTTCATAGTGCACTGGGAGTAACAGTAAGAGTGACCTAGTATGTTTTCCGTGAGTTTGTCTAGCCCTGAGATCTTCAGGCATTTGCCTCAGGGATAATGCAATCTGTTTTGATACTGCAGTAGTAGTCTCCAAAATAAAGAGTCTATCAAGAATCACTGCAAGCTTCCAAAAATGATAGCTAAAACTGTCTTGCAGATAGTTGCTTCCACTTGTCTTGGTGTTAGTCTTAGCTTCTTGTGAAAAAATTTGAAAAAATATATGGGTAATCTCATCTCTGTCACTAATCTCTGATTCTCGGTTGTAGTCATGATGTGTCCTTGAAGCAGGCACCGCATTGTATGTAGAGTTTTGAGGTGTCTTCATTAAACGTATATTTGGCTGCTGCATGCACTAATTGAGCACTTCAGAAAATACTGCGACTGGATAAATTGCAAACTACTGGTTGTGGCTACCCAATCTGCCCTGATCAAAGGAAAAATCCAGGAAGAAAATGTTCTTTCCTAGTTTCTTAGAGGCTAAAGAACAATGAACTGGCATAATCTTCTCATTGATCTCAGTGAAGACGAAAGTTGACAATAGTAGTATGCACAGCTTACCTGCTTCTCCTGTGATACCATCTAAAGTGAATGAAGAGTGACTCAATTTACCCTTTTTGTGGAGTAAGACTGCAGCAATTTGGCAGAGACCTTGGTGCTAAAATGAATGTTACAAGTCAGAATTCATTTTCTTATTAGTAACATGACTGTAATAAGGAGACAAATAGCCTAGTTTTAATAAAAAACAATGATGCATCTCTAAAATTATAAACAAAAACATACCCTGATTAAATGTCTTTTTTTGGTGTTATGTGTCAACTTTCATTGTGTTGTTCTTCTTTTTGTCTAAATTGACTGAAATTACTTTTACACGTATTGTATAATAAATTTCAAAATAATCACATTCTGCTACAGCTTTTAGTGCCAAGTACTTTTCTGCACAGTGCAAGCTCTGTTTTTGTAAAAACTATGTCCCTAGCCACCTGGCAGCTCATTCTTAATTCATGTTCGTTTAGTTACAGCTGGCACAGAAACCAGAGTTTTCCAAGGACACTCTGCAGACTAGCTCAGTGGAAATTATAACCTCTATAAAATTGTTTCATGATCAAATTTTGTTTTCTCAGGACTGTTTTGTAAGGTCATGACCTTGGGTAGAAGTGCTGGAGCCACTGAGCCTCCAGGATGACATATCTAACTAGAATTACAGTGAAGGTGATCAAACAGCTCTTAAATAGGACAGTCATGGATGATTCCATTGCAGGGTCAACATTCAGGACATTCAATGATTCTCACAGAGACACACTGCCCGTACCCAATTTTTGTTCTTAAATTTCAAAAAAAAAAAAGAATGTGGTTTGGTGGTGGTTTTGTGTTTGTGTTGTTTGCTTTATTTTGCTTTTGGTTTTGATTTTATTTTTACAGTTGCAGAGATTTTAATGACATCTAAGTCATTTGAAATGATTTGTTTAACAGGTAGATTCAGAGACTCCAACCATTGACAGTGTGACAGAAAGGCAGGAAATGTGTTAAACAAGTACAGAATAGCAACTTTCTAAAAAATCACAGCATATATGATGTAGCTAAAAATAATGACAATTCCCTTAAAAATAAAAAACCCCCTATGAACACAAAAATATGTCCTTTTCACATGTAATAATGTTTTTCTTCAGGCCTGTAATTACAGTAATTCTGTTTGGCTGCCAGAAGAGTGAACCTGTTGCCCAGGAAGGTGAAAAGATTTGTACAGATCAGTCTGGGAGGATGGTGGCATCAAGGATAGAGGCCTTCATAGCTCCAGTTAAGTGTTGCAGCAGTTCAGGGATATAGATCTTCCACAGTCCCTCTGACCCTCACAGGACCACTCAGGAAGCGAGACTGTGCACAGCAATATGGTCCTCATTAATTAACTAAAGATTTCAACAAAAACCTACCATATGCTGCCACAGGTATTTTCTTCAAATGTTCTGTCTTAAACCATCTGGTATGTTAAAATTTAGATTGTTTGGATTATTGTGTATGTTAAAAGATATAATTTGAGATGGAAACTATGCGGATATGTAGTCTGAAAATATGGATGTAGGATCCTTTTAGGATCCTTTAGTCAGAAATTTCTCAAGTTGTACAAATCTGTGAGGTTGCTGGGTGTAAGGTGTTGGCTTGTTTATGCCAGTACTCTGAGATTATTAAATGAACAGTTAAAGCAGAACTCAAACACACACTAATGATTTGCAGTCAAGTGGGGAGCGTAAATTCTGTTGCTCACTTCAACACAGTATGAGTTAAAAAAGCACACACTGGACTGTAGCTTATGAAAGAGGCTGCGTTTAAAAAGAGAGAGATGCAAGAAAGATTTAAGTGCTCCATAAATCAGAGAATGGAATCAAACCAAATTAATGGAATTAGAAAGCAGTTGTGTTTCTGTAGCTTTCTCTGCCCATGCTACAGTATGATCGTAATCATTACAAAAGTAACAATGGTAACAGTATACAACTGAAAATGAGAGTGCAAATCTGAAATGGAATGCATTTGCAAAAATAAACTTATTTGAAATTGTAAAAATCAGTCTGAAGTTTGAAGAAGAGCAAAGAAAAAGTAGGATTTCTTGCAAATGCCTTCTATTGCATTGTTCTGACACTTCCCCAAGCAGAGAGGGAAAAAAACCAAACCCCACATTAAGCTATAGTGATTTGCTTTGTGCTTCAGTATAATGAACCTCAAATTGACAAGCCCCAAATTAACAAACAATAGCCAGTCCAAGTGATATTTCACATGGAAAGTAAAATATCTTTTCAGTTGTGTGTTGGGCTTTCTTAGTTTGAAATGACCAATTGAATTAATATATTGCATTACTAAAACACCTCTCAATTACTGCAAATGATCACTCCATTGATGTGAGTTTTTACACCCAGCATTTTTTTTACATATTGTTTTTTAAAACTGTCTCTATATCAATTTATTCACTCAGTTGCATAGATGTAAACCAGAAGTAATACAGCTGAAATTAATAAAGCTGTGATTCTGGAAAGCCAGAATAGAAGACAGAGGATCTAAGTTATGGAGGCTCTATCTCTTCATTTTATAATGGAGTAAAACCACTGCAAAGTTATTGGCTTAACTGGAATTCTATGTCATTTACATGAATATGAATAGAGAGTAGACAGTTTGTTTTTATTTTCAATAGCCATGATAACTGAGGCCATATGTCCCACTATATAAAACATATGCTCTCCATAACTCCTGACCGTACGGAATTGGCATACATAAATTGCAGATTACAGTTCCAGTAGAAGTTAATTGCCTTCCGTCTTCTCTTTTTCTACTGAAGTGGTCTAAGGGAACAAAAGGTTTAGTTCAGCATTTTGCCAGTTACAAAGCCTGGTCAGATTAATTTCAAAATCTTGAAAGGAAGTAAAAAGTAAAACTGAAAGGTGATGCCTATTCATCAAAACACAAGAGCCTTTTATCTGTAATACTAGTTGTAACCTTTATTGTATAGGTGGCAACTACAGACCCAGGGCTATGATTCACAGTTGGGTTCTTACATTTAAGAACTGGCATGTGTGCCAGTGATCATAGTTATTGGAGAGGTAGTTACCACGGCCAGTGGATCCTAAAGAGTTGCTCATCTTACTAGCCAAAAGGTACCTCTTTTATGGTGAGCAGAACTGCTTTTCTGCCTGGGCTAGGTCTGCACTGAGAAATTTAGGTATACAATTACGAAGCTAAATGCTGCCCCAGGAGACTTTATGTCTAATACTCTGAAACAAGCCTCCATCAATATTACAGGATATTTTTTCTAGAATCACAGTGAAACATTTTAGATATATGAGACAGCATTACCTCCAGCTGATCTAGATGACACTGGTTGCTTTGAAAAAGCTATTTGAGTAAGTAGCTAGAGCTTGGAGTTCATGTACATTTTTTCTCCTCTTCTGCAGATTACTAAATTTCTTATGAGTTCACCCTCACCTTGTCTAGTTGCCTCAAAGAGAATAAAGTGAAGAATCCTGAGAAGGCACAAAAAAGGAGGAAAAGATTTTCAAAATCTTTCCCTCAGAAAGCAAGTCTAGCTAACATTGGCTCATATATTCTTTACTGTCTCTGATGAAAGAGAGAAGCTGTCCTCATATCAGGAGTATTGTGAAATTTATTCTTTTGTGTGATATCAAATATTGATGAAAGGGAACTGAAGGCACCCTGGATATAGCATTAGAAATCACTTTGGAAGAAACACTTGTAATGGTTAAGTATGTTTTGTAAATAATACTAATAATGTCTAGTGATATTAATAATATATCCTATGTGGCATCCCCTATGTGGGATTCCAAGAAATATATGAAATAACATTTGCATGCCTTACAAATGAGATTGTAATGCACATAAAATCTAAGGACTATAGTGTGACAAACAACCCAAAATCCTGAATGTTTGCCCAAACTGCCTATTCCACAAACCTTCAGATTGAAGTGGCTAATTATAATCCCATTTATTTTAAATATGATTAGCTATTCTTGGCTGGGCTTCATCATCCATTATTTCATGTGCATTTTTTTCCAGTTCTAAGGAAAAAAGGCTTTGATTCATGATTTACTGATGTAGTTATTTGTTTATTATTTTAGGCTTAATATGCTCATACCACTTTCCATAACATTTATGGGAATGTTATGGAAAAATTGTCAATGCTCTTCCAAATTCTTTGGTATTTCTCTGTTTCATAAAATGTTTCCCAAGTCTGTGATAGTAAAGTTACACTACAAATAGGGAAACTTTGCTTTTACCTTTTCACTGTTAATAAAAGTCCCAGCATCGCTGCTTGTAAGGTATGTCCTTGTCTGAATGTCTGTTAACTAACTTAATTCATTAAGTTCATCTTCTTCTCTTCAAGGTAAAATTTAGCAAGCAGAGAAATGGAATGACAGCCACTGCAATTGCTTTCTGTAATAACAGTTCCAAAGATGAGAAAGCATGTCAGAGAACTTAGATCACATCTCTACCAGATATCAGCAGCATACAGACCACAGGCACAGAAAAGCCTTGTTGGCCATGGCTGTTTGAGAAAGCCTGATGTCAGCCTATGATTTTAGAAATCTACTTGTTTGATGCTTTGCTCTTCTCCAGTTGCAGTGATGGATGCCAAAATGCACTCAGGAATGATGAATTCATTTCAGATATCTCATAAGCCAATGCTTATGGTTTCTACTTAAAATTGATTGTACATGCCAGGGCTATCTCCATATGCATTAGGCATCACCTTGCAGAATATCTTTCTTAAGGATCATCTCAGTGGCCACTTTAAAAAGAATTATGGGTATCACTGCATAAACTTCATACAGTCCGTCTCATTTGGGTTTAGTCCTGACTGTGTCAATCATTCAGTTCTGATTGATCCAGGAATATGCCATAATTTGTATCTTCTGTTAAGAAGATCCATGAAGGATCTCATCCATGTCTCTCTATGTCGTATTTAAGATGCAAATTTCAGAAGAGGTGGAAATTTGTTCCAAATATTGTGCAGGTACTTCCCGCTGTTTTCAACACTGCCACAACCCCATTGTCTTATTTGTTTGCTTTAAGATTAGTTTTACTTTGAAAATGATAATCCAGATGTTTTGTATATAAAAGAAATTTATTTCCTCTACCAGTATAATGTGATCTTAATTGTATTAGGCTACAAAGTCAGACAAAAGCATGGCTGCTTTGTTCAGACTTAAAGTTCTCTTTCCTTTCTTATGGCAAAAAAACGACATGGATATTTTGCAAAGGTATTTGCCCTCAGCAACTTTTTTTTTTTTTTTTTTTTTTTTTAAAGAAAAAAATAAAACAAAACAAAAACAAACCCGAAAACCAGCTTGGCCGTTTGCCATATAGTACACATGGTATAGAGGGTCCTGTGGAGGTCATCTGAAGTTCATGATCCATTTTGGATTCCTTCAGTTTGCATGACTTTATCAGGCTTAAACTGATGATTATGACAATATTCCTCAGCATCCCCTGCTGAACATTTAAATCTGGCTTCCTACAGCTTTTCATACTGACGCTATCTTTCAACTTGATGAAATGAAGTCATAACTAAACAAAAAACATCCCATGCATAATTATAAAATAGCACTCAGCCTATCATTTGAGCTGCCTGAAGGTATTTTTAGATGCTTGTTTTTATTTGTGTTATGTGGCTGTTCTATAATACTAATAACTCTATTTTTCCTCTACATCGTTCTCTAATTCCTCTCAGATGATGTCAGTTTATGAGATTAGCTTAATTCTCTTAGATGTCTTTCCAGGATTTAGTGACCTTACTCTGCAGGAGTGGACATTTGGAATGTGCAAGTGTGCAGTAAACTTCCTGCCTTTTTGTGCCAGTTATCCAACATGCTTTGTGCAAGTCCTAATGTGCAAGGGAACAAACTGCAATGATGCCAGAAAGCTACTCTGAAGTCCCTGATGATTCTCAGAACCTATTTTGCTAGTGGGGTCATTCAGTTATATCTGAAGTTAGTTCAGTTATTCATTTTGGTTTACAAGTATAAAAACAGAAAATATTTTGAATTCTGAGGCTGTATTAAAACTGTAATTTAAATAAATCGAAGAATGGTTCTATCTGTGGAGTCTGGGGGCTGTTTCATTTTCACAAAAATGCTGAGACTGCAGACCTGTGTCAAGACCTCCCTGCTGAAAACTTCAAAGGCATTCCTTCCAAGCAGAGATTCTATTCTAGAATAGTGGAAGTTCCTCCCTGAAGTTCAAAGGGTCATTGCTAGAAAACTCATTATGTGTAAGGACTGGTGACTTAACTAAAAAATAGTATAATTATTAAACATGCTCACAAGGTGACAGGATGTGGGAATTAGTCAATAAATAGAAGATGACGTTTAGATGTTGGGGGCTGTGTCGGGTGTGGTATGAGGTACTCACAATGTAAAGAAAGAAATCTTTCAAACATGACAAAAATATTTTATCCAAAGTGCCTCAGCTTGCTTTCAAAGTCAAACCAATTATGGTATCAAAACTGTTTTCAAAAGAGCCATGAAGAAATGAGGGAAGATTCCACTTTGCTTTAAAAAAAATCAAGAAGTGCTATAAAGTCAGCCCAGCATATTTTTATTAAACTTATCTTTCCCTGTACTTGGTACAAGGGACAGATAAGATAGAAGGATGTAAGATACTAGGTGTGACAAGGCTGGAAGAATAGAGCTGAGGCAAAAAGCTTTCTACACTGTAGCTGGCAAAACTGTACAGCATTGGTATTTTAGACACTTCAAGATCCTGCAGGACTAGGTTATCTTCCCCCGTTCTTGGCTGTACCATTCTTACAATGGGAATGTTTAGAATTATATCTACTGACTGTACTCAACCAAGGAATATTATTAGTTACAGATTGTTCAGTACTAGGAATACTTCTGCCACTCTAGAAAATCATAATATTCTCCTCAGTAGCATTGCCTGCTTCAGATAATCACAGTTGTCAATTGTTTGGTACTTATATTCAATGTGCTCCACTAATCAGATGCACATATGCCAAAAGATTAACCAAAGTTACAGGGTGAGTAACTGTGATTGTTGGGTATCACCACATAGTTCCAGAACATAAACAGTGAGAGAGTAAATTACTTGTGAGAAAGGCAAAACTTTCTCAAAGGGTGATGCTAACCAAGAGCAAGGCACAACAGCTGCTAATGACCCAGTGATTTGATATTTCTTCTTGTGCATATTCTATCATGAATACATTTCAGTAAGTGTATGCATGTAGAAAAAAAATCCTCAGAAGCATATCCCATCAATCTATTTCTCACAGACAAGGACAAGAAAGCAACACTTGACAGGCGTCAATTGCAGTGCTTGTCACATAGTAGAAGTGAAATCTATGAGAATCTCTGGAGGTGAGGGCCCACATATGCCAAATGTTCAGGCCATACCTGTTATCTTCAAGCTATCTATCAGTGTTAAATCTAGGATACAGGTTATATTTAGCAGTCAATATATTTAAGCAGTTAGCATGAATCCAATGAGACACAACCCTAGAAGAACACAGAAGAACAATTTATGTCTATGTTAGTAAATTAAGTATTTCCAGGTATTGTTGTCAGTACTACAGAATTTCTGGAATGGTAACTGGCACACTTTTGGCCTGAGTCAACAGGCAATCTCCCCAGAAATTTCTTTGCAAAATTTGAGACTTATTATAGGGTAGAAAACATCCCCAAAAATCAGACCAGATGTTCTGGAGAGTTTAATAGTTTAGCAGAGACTGTTTTGTCCCATATTAACAAATAGAAAGAGGTGTATGCTCTGAATATGCTGGGCCACTGTCCCAGTACTGAATCAGAAAGAAAATGTTGCGATTGTATTTCTTGTCACCTTTCATCTGGAAATGTTTATTTTCTTCACAGCTTGTTTTATGTACCAGCACAAAATGGTTCAAATCATATTTTTTCATAATATTTTCATTTTGTTTGAACATATGTTACTGTATTCAATAATTGACTGAAGATGAAAAGAGCTTATTGACAAATTTATTGGTGTATGCATGTAGTTTATAGTAAGTGAAAGTCATGATGTAACCTAAACCTGTCATTTCTATATTTTTGCATTCTTGTCAATGAGGAATGGAAGCTAAGGTTGGGAATGTATCATGTGCTTGCAGATTTATTAGCTTTTCATGCTGTTATTATCAAAATTTTATAAACAATAAATTAGACTTAAAATGAGTTCTGATTGAAATGATTTTAAATATAACTATTATAATTAATGTGCTTTCAATATGCACATTTTGAGTTGACACGGAATCATTTTCCTTCCACTCAGGTTTTCTTACATTCCCCTTGCATGAACATAATTGCACTGGCAGGGATCCTTCATCCTCCATATTTTGGCCCTTCAACTGCCATTGTAAGTCTGATGTAATTTTAATAATATTTGTGTTATGTAATGGCTTTTAATAGGCTACAGAATTATTTTCTACTCTAAAATGTGCTCCTCAAAGGATTCAACTGCAAAGCATAACTAGCAGCTACATGAAAAGTAACTGCCATAGAATCTGAAGCTTTCAAAGTTAATGCTGCACTACTGAAATATTGGAGTATCTTGTGTTATGACATCAAAAGCCTTTACTTTATGTATAGTACTTTAATCCTGGATTATTATTTTTTTTTAGCTAAATTATTATGGCTGCCGGTTGTCACTGCTGCCTGATTGAGCATTTTACAATGTTATTCCAATTTTTATGGTTTTTTTTATAACTTTATATTTCTCTTACACTTACTAGAGTGAAAAGAAGTAAAACTTAAAAGCAACAAGTTAAAATAACTGTGCTTAAGTCTGACTGAAATACTTCAGGTTTTTAAAGCTCAGACATTTCCCAAGTGACTTTGGACATCCCTTGAGAAATGTAGGTGCAAGTGACCTGGATATAAAATATGTATGTTATCTACATTTTTTTATTTTACAGTTTGAAATAAAAAATACTGTGTTGCAATGTCTTAGCATAATCAAACAAAAAAATTATTATTAAAATTATTAAAATTATTAAATTATTAAAATCTTTATTCTCTAAATAAGTATTATTCAAATAGAATGCCATTTGGATCTAGATCTAGATATGGATTTAAATTTTATATGGCATCTCAATACTTATATTCTTGTTATGCCTTCATATATGACCAGATTTTGTAACAGCTCTGCCTGGATTTGAGACTTGCAGGTTCAATACGTGTATAGAGTCAAGGTGGGCTGACCTTGGCTGGCTATCAGACCCTCACCCATCTCCTTTTACACTCCCTCTCCTCAATAGGATTTCTTCTAAATGTTGAAGTTTAAATACTCACGAGGTTTTGATTTTTAACAAATATCCACGGAAACTTGAAAGTTATTTTCTACTGTTCTAAAAGTAATCTATATTTGTATTCAGATATTTTTACCTTTTAACTCTCTCCTTTCTTCTTCTTTCTTAGATGTTCATAAGTTGACACAGATAAAAAAGACTTTCTTTTTTCTTTTCCCTAATTTCACTAGGAAGTTCTGAATGAGCAGAGTATCCAGATATTAATGGTTTATACCACAAATGGTGTAGTTTCTTAAAACTAGAAGTCTATGAGGATATGACATTTTAAAATAACTATGTAAATACAAGCAGATCAGCATTATATTTCTAAAACTTTTGACTCTGAAAACTCCTGGATGAGTTTGAAAGCCATAGGCACAGCCAATATCAACTAGGTGAAAAGTTTATTGTAAAGGGTATAATTATAAAGACAGATTTATGGGGCAACCTCCCCCTTGAAGTCCTAAATAACTGAAAGACATAAGTCCGAGCAGATACGTGGCCGAAAATTGCCGTCATGTGACATGTTTCTATCTTTGATCAGTAATTAAAAGGTTTTGTTTTTTTTCATTCAGCACTAGTTTCCTTCTCAATGGCCTGCAGTCGTTCAGGTTGATTAATGATTTAATCATTTTATCCTTGCATCAATTTAGTCTCAAATCCTTTTGTGGGATCTTTTACAGTTTGATAGAGCTTATTTGCAGGTAAGAAAGATCTGAAGAGTTCAAGGTTAAGATCTAACCAGACCCCACATAGCCATCTAGAATTAATTTGCAGTCTTGAATGTAAAATCTCTAGCTTTCATTTGAGATCCTTCTATGTTTTCATGGACACCTTCCCATTATAAGTCTATTTGTGGATCTTTTTTTAGGGAGATGACTTTTCCCTTGTTTTATTTCTCATTTTCCATGATAATATTCAGTGTAGCAACAGCAGGATCTAATCTTTAATGACACTAAAAACCTGCAAATTAAGTCTTCACTTTTTAACATTTGCTCTGAATATTCAAAATTTGCATCTGTATCTGCTCCATTAAAATACTTTGATAATCTCTTGTCCAAATGAAACAAGATGTAAGACTTACAATTCACCCTTATTTCAGCCACCCTTCATATAAACATTCTTCCTTATCAACACAGGATCCAAGGAATAAGTTACTTATACTGATGCAATAATTTTAAATAGAATGAAGTAATTCTGAAATCATTTATGTGAGTTTAGACATTTTGACTGTAAGAGGCATTATTGGGTAAGTGGCTGCAACACTCCTGATTACCTTATGACCAGGCCTTGCTTTCCCTAGTGTTGCAAAGAGCCCTATTGGCTTTGACAATAATTTTGATCCTTTTCAGTTATCTTTTCAATTTTTCCTATATCTTATTAGTGAGAAAAGACTAAAATAGCTGCACATAATATGCAAGGTGTAGTTGTGCCATAGATTTAAGCAGTGATAAGAATGGTAATATTTTCTCTACTGTCTTTCTGATAATTTGTCATTTTCAGTTTGGTGTTTGCTTTTTGTTTGTTCATTTTCTTTTAATTGCTAATGATTATTAAATGTGATGATTTCATATAATTATTCTATTATAATTATAATCTCATTCCTGAATGGACCTAACCGGAACCTCTATTCCAGAAAAGAGATATTGATTTCTACCTTTTGTTTTATCTTTCAACAAGGAATTAATTCAATTAGATTTTCAAAAAGACTTAACAAAACTATACTTTCAAGATATGAAAGAACCTTTCTGAAAATTCAACTGGATCTTCAACTGGAATATCAAAAGTTTCTGTTGCTTATTAGATTTTCAGTTCTTCCAAAAACTCTAACACATCTGCAAGAAGTGATTTTCCTTTACAGAATCCAAATTATTTCTCACCCACCTTATAAATCTTAACATCTACCTATTCTGTTCTTTATTATAATTTCAACTAACTTACTTAGTATGAAATTTTTATTCATTGGTTTCTTGTTCCCTAGACATTACAACTTGACATCACATTTATTACCTTCCAGTCCCCAGGTACTAAAGCTGCTTTAACTGTTTTTACAGAAGAATGTAATAGTTTGATGGTTTCTTCTTTGAGTTTTTTGGTGACTCCTTGTTAGTTCTATTCTTAATCTTTTATTTTTAATAAATATTTTTAATATTTCTGTTTTTCCTTTAGCAGTTCTTAAGGCTAGCCTCCTCTAGAGAATGATTCCGGTTTGGGAATTTTCATAAGCTTCTCAACACCAAGGAATTAATGTAGATTTTCTAGTATTTTCATTTAATTTAGCTTCAATTTACCATATAGCTTGTTGTGCAATACATTTCAATGATGTAGAGGTGACAGATTACTTATTTTTTTCACCAGATGAAATAAATTGCCCAGTTGTATGCACTTAGTACTGTCCATAAAAGTTATAAATATTTATGACCAAAAGTTTCCTTCAAACTTAAAATCTGAAATAAGAAGTCCAGAACGCAATGATTAAGAAGATACCAACAAGTCTAGCTGATATGTGAATTGTTTCAGAAAAAACAAAACAAAAATACCTAAGCCTTTCAGGATTGTTCTTAAAGAATGGCAATTTCCTCTTTAAGGACTTCAGGCAATTACACTGGCTTTTGAGATACCTTTTATCAAAATATTTCCCACAGGAATTTTACAGAACTGTAGGTTTCTCAGGCTGTGGCGCCTGCATTTGAGCTTTGCTCTGAGTACCTTAGGCCAAAAGCTCATGAATCATTAGGCTACCTGACTTCTGAGGAAGGCAAGAGGGACTAACTTGATAGTTGTGGGATGATTCACCCTCTCCTTATTCCTTTTCTATAAATAGGACCAATGATTTTGTTTACTCTAATTTCTTTTCAAGGTCTCCCCTGTAATCCTGCAGGTTTGCCCTTGGTAGAGGAGGAAATTGAAAGGGACAAGAGGTTGGCTTGTTTGGGTTTTTTAAGAAAAAAATGGAGGGGGGAAGTGTGCATGGAAGACTGAATAGGAGAAAAGAATAGCATCAGATAACAAATAACAGGAAATTTGAACCACATGAACAGTGCTAGAGGTAGCTGGTGTCTACAGGTGTTTTCTGTGCAAAACTTCAGTGCTGCAGAATAGTACTTAGTTCCAGAGGAAAAAAAAATAAAGTTAAAAATAAAAGGAACTGCTTTAAAAAAGTGGGAAAAAATCTCTGTTTACAGTGAATATTTTCCAAGATGTGCAGACAAAACCAGCCCAATCCTTTGTAGCTTCAATTGTAGAGCTTTTTCCATTTTGCTTTGTTTCTTTAACTTTTAAAATTGTCATTTATTTTCTGCTTCTCAATTAAGACACAGGGAGGGACTGGTGAAGACATTGTGAAAGCTTTAACTGGCCATCAGAAGACAAGTATGGATGGTTTGAAACAACATCTATTAGTTGACACTCTCTTTTTGTTAGTTTCTGTTGTATAGATTTTATTTCCTATCCTTATCTTCCTTAGCATACATAAGGGTCCCTCTTTCTGTCTTGAAAGATCTCTTTCTTTAATGAATCTTCCACGTTTCATACAAATTATTATTTGAAGTCATAGTTTGTTTCTTCCTGTGCAGTGTACGGGCAAAGATTTCATTATTTTTAATTAATTAATTGTGTAACATTTATTGTGAATGAATTATTGGTGTAACATTGATCCTCGTTCAATTCGGAGCAAGGCAGCAAAATTCACTGACTTGTAGTTGCCAGTTTTCAAGGTGTCACTCTGGAGTCTTTGTGACTGGTATCGTATATGCTTTACCCTGTTTCCTGCTGTCAGATCAGATTACCTTGGGCTTTCATACAAATGACATAGTTGAGCAAGCTGAGAATAGGTCAATAGACAAATTTCTGTATATCAATTGAAACCTGTTAGGTGGATTCAAGCATGTCTTAAAAAGAAAACTATCTTTAAACATGCAAGAACTAGTCACATATATGCTACTGAGCAGCCTCAGATTTTTTTTTTTCTTTCTAGAGTTTGCTTTGATGATGCTAAAGAATACTTAAAAACAATTGATGGATGCATATTTGTGCATCTTATTCTCCATGTAATTAAGAACACTATTTCACTTGGGAGCCAACTGTCGGCACTAATAAATAAATAGTACTCCAGATTTGTCTTGCTGCCCAGTAAATCTCATTTTTTTGTGTATTTTTGAAAAGATATATATAATTTCAATTTTTCAAGTGCTAATTTCAATCATTAGGTTTTAAAAGTCTTGTGAAATAAGCTACTAACTAATGTTTTGTAGCAACAGTATCCATGTTTTCAAGGAAAATATGACCTGCACATTCACTGTTGCTCTTTTTTATTTTTTTCATTCTAAAAGCTCTTCTTCTGTAATCATCAATTTATTTTTTTTTTCAAAGGTATTATTTTTAGAAAAGAAAAATGCCTTGAAGTTTTTGTGTGCACTGTAGACCACACTGCAATTTTGTCATACCTATCAGCTGACCTTGGGACCTCACAAATTCAGAGAAACCCAATAATAAAAAAAAATATTTTCTGCTTTTAAAAGAAATATGTACTATATACAGTTATGGGCATCTTTTCCCTTTTTAGTGCTTCCTGAATATTTCTGGTAAATGATGTCATTAAAATTATCTGAGAACATTAATGATGAAAGCCTTTTGAAACAGAGACGCTCTTGCCGTGTTCTCATCAGCCTTCTGGCAAATGCTGTTGACACAGAAGTCTAAGTTATTTTCTAGCCTCATTTTTCTGGAATATCCAGTTTTCAAAAAAGCAAAGTCATATTCTAAACTTCTATTTTTACTAATAGTAACAAAGGTCAGATTGAAGTCACTGTCTGGAATTATATTTTACACTGTATTTCACCAAATCTAAATTAAATATTTAGGAGTTGGGTTTGGTTTAACATATATGGGAGGTAGAAGGAGAACAACAAGGACTTGGAATTTTCTATTTAAACTGTCCTAAGCATGATATATGATAAATACTAATGCAGAAATGGGCTTTGATTTTGCCTGGTATTTCCATGGATGATAGATGTCCATAAGAAAAAATATACACAAACCATCAGGAAGATTTAAGGCTCAGTCTGTGATCAAGGTGACTTCCCAATGGGTGAAAAATCTTCTGCCTTGTAAAGATATTTAATAGGTGAGCTGCTCACCTTTGCTCCCTTGCAAAGCTGTTGATTTTAAAATCCCTCACTTTGGTGCTAATCAGTTCTAGCTCCACTGAGTTTAGTAGAAATACTCTCCACCTCAAGGATGCCAGTGAGTTGACTAGCTGAGAGGCAGAAACATTTTTTATTTGCATTAGTTGTATTTCCTACAGGATGAAGGTCACCTGTCTAAGCTACGGGGAGTGCATAGGAAGAATCTTAAGTCCTATTCTCAATGCCGAGGATGGACTACATGCAGCACAGGGAGAAGCACAGGGAGAACTGAGAATACATCCCAAGAAGTCTGGCCTCAAAAATGAAAGCATTCCAAGAATGGAGGAAACAGAATAATGGGGATATGTTGGAGTTTGGGTGGTGTTTGTCAGATTCATCCTGCCTGATATCAGGCATTTATACGAGATGTTAAAGAAAATAGCCGCTTTCACAGCCAATGTATCAAAGTGCTTATTCAGCACTTACATTATTTGTTTGCCTGTTAATTGCTCATTGGTCTGTCAGCCTCTTAAGCTTCTTTGCTGTTTGTCTGAGTTGACTGTAAATCAGATGGGACCTTGACAGGATACTGTGGAATGCAGCTGGCGCAATGATGTAATCCCTGTTAGCCACGAAGAGTCACTGAGGAGAGAGGGCTAGTCATGGCTTTCAGCTCACTAGCCTTCCCAGAGGCATTTGGCCAGACAGGGCTCTGAACCAAATTCTCTGTTGGCATGGATGTCTTCCTAACTAAGGAGTAGGATGCAGAGATGAGTCAGCAGTGTGCCTTGGCAGCCAAAAGTACAAACCACATCCTGGAGTGCATCAAGCACAGCATAACCAGATGATTAAAATTGGTTATTATCCCACTGCAGATCTCACATTGAGTACTGTGTGCAGTTTTCTGGGCCCCAGAATTGAAGAAGGATATTAAGGTACTCAAATGCATCTAGAGGAAGGCAACGAAACTTATGAAGGGCTGGAAGTCATGTCCTTTGTGGAGCTGCTAAGGACTTTGGGATATTCTAGTTTAGGGAAAAGGAAGCTCCTCATTACTCTCTATTCAGCTTCCTGAGGAAAGGAAGTGGAGAGAGAGGTGCTGAGATTTCCTCCCTGGTATCCAGTGGTGATGTTCTGGGTTCAGCAGTAGCACTCATTTTCTCCTTCTTAGTAGCTGGTTTTGATTTTGACTTTGTGGTTTTGTGACTTTTGCTGTGGTTTTGACTTTCAGCCTGGGAACAGCGCTGATAACACCGATGTTTTCAGTTGTTGCTAAGTAATGTTTACTCTGACCAAGGACTTTCTGAGTCTCATGCTCTGCTAGGGAGAAGGGGAAGCAGGGAGGAAGCAGAGAAAGAACACTTGACCCAAAATAACCAAAAAAGTATTCCATACCATGGCACGTCATGCCCACTATATAAACTGGGGGCAGTTACTTGTAAGGGCTAGTTCACTGCTCGGTCGGGCTGGGTATCAATTGGCGAGTGGTGAGGGGTTGTATTCTCTTCCCTTCTTATTTCGCTTATCATTATTATTATTGGTGGTAGCCATAGTGGTTTTGAGTTATACCTTAGTTACTGGACTGTTCTTATCTCAACCTGTGGGAGTTACATGCTTTCAATTCTCCTCCCCATCCCTTCGGCAGCGAGGGGAGGAAAAAGGGGGAGGGAGTGAGCGAGTGGATGCGTGATTCTGAGTTACTGGCTGGGCTTAAACCATGACAGGTAGCACACATAGGAATGGTTCAAAGCTGCTGCAAGGGACTGTTTTGACTGGACATTATGAAGCATTTCTTCTCGGAGAGAGTGGTCAAAGCCTGGTAGTTGGACCTTCCAACAGAAAGATATTATAGGCTGATCAATTCTATTCTGGTTTATTCCAGTCTACTCAGACTCTTGAAAAACCAGCAACACTACCTCAATTGTAAGCTGCTTGTTATCAATATCAAGTCTATAGGGACAATCAGTCAGCTGATCGGAGCTAGCACAGCTAGAGCCGGAGCCGGCACGCTGCAGAGACCACGAGGTTCAGCAGAGATTAGGAAAAGCAGAGGGGATAGCGCAGAGACATCGCGATTCCCGACATCTCCCGATCCCCGAAGCCCCAGCAGCCCTTGCGAGAGAGCGGCTGACGTGGCAGGGGGCGTTCCCGCGGTAACGGCGACCGCACCCCTGCCCCTTGCCTTGAAAGAGCCTTTGGGAGGGCAGCGTCGCTGCCCACCAGGCGCAGGGAGGAACAAGCAGGTCGTGTTGTGGACTCTGTTGCTGGTGTCCCAGACTGCTGACCAATATGGTCGCCTCCAGAAGGAGAGCTTGCAGTAAGGAGACTGTAGCAACTCAGACAGAGATCCTGTCCCAAACCGTGGCTGTACAGGTCTCTGGCTGCAGGGAGTGCCAGAGCCTGCTGCTGCTGAGGGAGGGAGGCCAGCATTCCACCTGTGTGAGGTGTGAGCAGGTAGAAGATCTGCTTAGCTTGGTGGCAGAACTTAAAGAGGAAGTTGAGACGCTGAGGACCATCAGGGAGTGTGAAAGGGAGATCGACTGGTGGAGTAACTCCCTGGCGTGCCAGCAGGAACAGTTCCAGGGAGATACCTCCCAAAAGGGGATGGACCCCCTGTCCTCTCTGACAGAGGGGGATGGCCTGAGACAGCCCCTGCCCTGTAGCTGTCTCACAGAGGTAGAGGACCAAAAAGACGATGAGGGCTGGAAGCAAGTTCCAGTTCGGAACCGTGGGCAACCTTCCTCCCTTCCTGCCCTGCTTCCCCAGGTGCCCCTCAGTAATAGGTTTGAGGCCCTGGATCTTGAAGGAGAGGTAAGTGAGGATGTGGTGCAAGGCCAGACTACAAGGTCACATAGGAAAAGGCGGTCGACTTCGCGCCTCAAGACTGCCTCTGATAAGAAAGAAAGAAAGGTCATTGTTGTAGGCGATTCCCTTCTGAGAGGAACAGAGGGCCCGATATGCAGAGTTGACCCTCATCACAGGGAAGTGTATAGTCTGCCTGGAGTCCGGATCAGGGATATCACTAAGGCGCTCCCCAGCCTGGTGCACCCGACAGACTACTACCCGCTGCTGGTCTTCCAGACAGGTGGGGGAGAAGCTGCTTCCCGCAGTCTGAGGGGGATGAAGAAAGACTACAGGGCCTTGGGGCGGATGGTGAAAGAGTCTGGGGCTCAAGTGATCTTCTCCTCAGTTCTTCCACCTTCTGGTGATGATGTGGGACTGAATGGGAAAATTCAGTCCGTAAACAATTGGCTACGAGACTGGTGCTTTAGGCAGGGCTTTGGGTTCTTTGATAATAGCTGGTTTTATAAGGCTCCAGTCCGGATAATGGCATGTGGGAAAGGTTTAACTCACAGAGGCAAAAGGATGCTGGGGCATGAATTAACAGGGCTCATTTGGAGAGCTTTAACCTAGATTCGAAGGGGGATGGGGTTGTAGCTGGGCTTGCCCCAGTGGAGCAGCACTCTAGAATCGATGAAGACTGGGAGGCCTCCTATAATCCTAGGGTGAAATTGGTGAGCTCAGCTCCCTCCTTGAAATGCCTGTACACCAATGCGTGCAGCATGGGAAATAAGCAGGAGGAGTTGGAGACCTGTGTTAAGTCAGGAGATTATGATCTGGTGGCAATTACAGAGACGTGGTGGGACAGCTCACATGACTGGAATATAGTCATGGAGGGCTATGTCCTTTTCAGGAAAGACAGGCCAGCCAGGTGGGGTGGTGGGGTTGCTCTTTATGTGCGAGAGCAGCTGCAATGTACTGAGTTCTGTCCAGGAACAGGGGACGAGCGAGTCAAGAGTCTGTGGGTGAGAATTAAGGGGCAGGCTGGCAGGGGCGATACTGTTGTGGGTGTCTGTTACAGGCCACCAGATCAGGGTGAGGAAGTTGACGAGGCCTTCTACAGGCAGCTGAGAGCGGCCTCACAGTCACAGGCCATGGTTGTCGTGGGGGATTTTAATTTCCCTGATGTTTGCTGGAAGGACTACTCAGCAACCCAGCCACAGTCCAGGAGGTTCCTCCAGTGCATGGATGATAACTTCCTCATCCAAATGGTGGATGAGCCAACCAGGAGAGGAGTGCTGCTGGATCTCATCCTCACTAACAAGGAGGGTCTGGTCGAAGCAGTAAAGGTTGAGGGCTGCCTTGGTTGCAGCGACCAGGAGATGGTGGAATTCAGGATCTTGTGTGGTAGGACCAGTACAATAGCAAGTAGAATTGCAACCTTGGACTTTAGCAGGGCAAACTTTGGCCTTTTCAAGCAATTGCTAGGGGAAATCCCATGGGCAAGGCTGCTTGAAGGTAAAGGGGCCCAAGATAGTTGGTTGACATTCAAGAATTGCTTATTCCAAGCTCAAGAGTGGAGCATCCCGACACGTAGGAAGTCAAGGAAGAGGGCCAAGAGACCTGCGTGGCTAAATAAGGAACTGCTGGGTATGCTCAAGTGGAAGAGGAGAGTTTATAGGTCATGGAAGGAGGGGCTGGCCACTTGGGAGGAATATAAGGCTGCTGCTAGAGGATGTAGGAAGGCAGCTAGGATGGCTAAGGCCTCCTTAGAATTAAATCTGGCAAGAGGGGTCAAGGACAACAGAAAGAGCTTTTTCAAATACATAGCTGATAAAACTAACACCAGAGGCAAGGTTGGCCCACTGGTGAATGGGATGGGTGCCCTGGTGACAGAAGATACAGAGATGGCAGAGTTATTGAATGCCTTCTTTGTCTCAGTCTACTCTGCTGGAGGCAGTCCTGAAGAGCCCTGTACTCCTGAGATCTCAGATGAAGTCAGGTCACTGGAGCAGTTTGCCTTAGTCGACGAGGAATGGGTTAGGGACCAGTTGAGCAATCTGGACATCCATAAATCCATGGGTCCAGATGGGATGCACCCGCGGGTGCTGAGGGAACTGGCGGAAGTCATTGCTAGACCACTCTCCATCATCTTTACCAAGTCTTGGGAAACGGGAGAGGTGCCTGAGGACTGGAGGAATGTAAATGTCACTCCAGTCTCCAAAAGTGCAAGAAGGAGGACCCGGGTAACTATAGACCGATCAGCCTCACCTCCATCCCTGGGAAAGTGATGGAACACATTATCCTTGATGCCATCTTAAGGCATGTCAAGGATAAGAGGGTTATGAGGGGCAGTCAACATGGCTTTACCAAGGGGAAGTCATGCTTGACCAACCTCATAGCCTTTTATGAGGAAATAACATTGTGGATGGATGATGGCAGAGCGGTGGATGTGGTCTGTCTTGACTTCAGCAAAGCATTTGACACAGTCTCCCACAGCATCCTCATAGCTAAACTGAGGAAGTGTGGCCTGGATGATCAGGTAGTGAGGTGGACTGCGAACTGGCTGAAGGAGAGAAGCCAGAGAGTTGTAGTCTATGGGGCAGAGTCTAGTTGGAGGCCTGTATCTAGTGGAGTGCCTCAAGGGTCAGTATTGGGACCAGTATTATTTAATATATTCATCAATGATTTAGATGAGGGAATTGAGTGTACTGTCAGCAAGTTTGCTGATGACATTAAGCTGGGAGGAGTGGCTGACACGCCAGAAGGCTGTGCTGCCATCCAGCGGGACCTGGACAGGCTGGAGAGTTGGGCAGGGAGAAACTTGATGAAATATAACAAGGGAAAGTGTAGAGTGTTGCATCTGGGCAGGAACAACCCCAGGTTCCAATATAGGTTGGGGAACGACCTGTTAGAGAGTAGTGTAGGGGAGAGGGACCTGGGGGTCCTAGTGGATAGCAGGATGGCCATGAGCCAGCAATGTGCCCTTGTGGCCAAGAAGGCCAATGGCATCCTGGGGTGTATTAGAAGGGGGGTGGTCAGTAGGTCGAGAGAGGTCCTCCTTCCCCTCTACTCTGCCCTGGTGAGACCGCACCTGGAATATTGTGTCCAGTTCTGGGCCCCTCAGTTCAAGAAGGACAGGGACCTGCTGGAGAGAGTCCAGCGCAGGGCAACTAAGATGATTAAGGGAGTGGAGCATCTCCCTTATGAGGAAAGGCTGAGGGAGCTGGGTCTCTATAGTTTGGAGAAGAGGAGACTGCGGGGGGACCTTATTAGTGTATATAAATATATAAAGGGGGAGTGTCACGAGGATGGAGCCAGGCTCTTCTCAGTGGCAAACAATGATAGGACAAGGGGTAATGGGTATAAACTGGAACACAAGAGGTTCCACTTAAACTTGAGAAGAAACTTCTTCTCAGTGAGGGTGATGGAACACTGGAACAGGCTGCCCAGGGAGGTTGTGGAGTCTCCTTCTCTGGAGACATTCAAAACCCGCCTGGACACATTCCTGTGTAACCTTATTTAGGTGTTCCTGCTCCGGCAGGGGGATTGGACTAGATGATCTTTTGAGGTCCCTTCCAATCTCTAACATACTGTGATACTGTGATACTGTAATTAGATAAATGTTTTAGTCTGTGTCCCGTTTGATGGGAGGCTTTTTATCAGCCAGTAGAGACTGAACGCCAGAAAGATCTGTTGTAAACAACAGGAGTGAGAAACTAGTCTGATTTTACACCCTGTCTTTTTTCTGGGCCATAGCTACTTACTTTGTCCACAAATACCTTCTTGACTTTTTGATACAAACCTATCCACACTCAAAAAATAATTAAAATGCTCCCTAAGGTCTTTGTCTCTTTATTTGCTCTTTCTGATAGAAGCCAACAGGTATTACATGATGGTCGCTGAAGATGGCATGTTTTTCTCTAGATTCTTAGACAATTCACAGTTGAGTTAAAGATTGAGAAAACTGGGTGTATGTTGAAGCCTACTGCTTCTTTTGGCATCCAGCAAGCATTCCTGTTCATATTTCCTTTACTGTCATCTTGTACACATGCTAGGACACTATTGAGACCTTGCATACAGATTAGTCCAGTTTGCTTTCATAACACTGTTGAATTAACAACACAAGAAACATCATTACAATGCTAGACTTATAAACGTCAAACATTTAAGTAGGAGGGGACTCTCTTGAGCCCATCAAATCCAGCATCCTGCTGGGGTTAGCTTCACAGTTAGGCTTGGTTGCTCAGGTCACCTTAGTTGTCCAACTAAGTACTGAAAATCTTCAAGAATTGAGATTCTAAAACTTCTCTTGGCATGCACTGCTTAACCACTCTCATGTAAATAATTTTTTCCTTACACCTATTACACTGCTGCAACTTGGAAGTCTTGCCCCTTGTTTTTTCTTCTGACAACTTCAAAGTACTCTATAGATGTCATTTGAGCACCTTGTAATGGAATAGGCTCTGCAGCTAGAGTGAAGCACAGGGAGTGTAATTAATTATTTGAGACCATTCATCAACTAAAAGTCAGAATCCACAGTCAAGTTATGTAATTATGCAGTAGACAAATCAACACTTCTCATTGTGTTATAAAAGAAGGAAATAAAACCCATAAAGAAACCACAACGCAGGAGTAACTTTTGTTTTTCTTGAGACATCTGTGATTACTTATGGTAAGAATTGCTCAAAGTGTAGTTGTCAAACCAAAAAAATGTTTGAAATTTTAGCTTTTCTTTTGCTTACTCTGGAATAATTTGCAAACCATTTCCATAAGCTGAGAATATATTTAGTACTTGTAAGTCTTTCAGACGTAGGAAATTGGCCAGACTGCAATTTGTTTCTGAACAGTTCACCTCACCTTTTTATTTCTGAAGATGTCTGATGGCTTTATTCTGTCTGATGATTGTCAGACTTTCAGAGTGTAAGATAAGACTGGCAAAGACTGTAGTGAATAGGAAGGCACTGACATCTATTGCAAATTCTTGAAAGCACCAGGATTCACCAACATATTTATGAAAGTTCAGCTGTTATCTGAACACCTACTAACTGTATGTAGAATTATTCCATAAATGCACTAAACAGAAATCAGTCTGGTTTTCATGGTCAGTATCATTACTGTCACCAGCAGAACACTCACTTGAGATGTTGACTGATCGCAGACTTCCTTTGATCACAGCTGAGCTTAAATTCCATCTAGGATGAGAAAAGGGCTTGAAAATTTCTCCAGGAAGACAAGGTAAACATTGATAAATAACTTGCTCAAAAATATCCAGAAAGTATCTGCCAGATCTGGAAACTTAATTTTACTGAACCCTATCCAGAGTCTTTGCAAGTAATTTCAGATGCAAGCTGTGTTCTCCCTAATTTTTAATAGCTTTCTCTGCAATGCTACACCAGTTCTATTTACATAAACGAACACAATCAACATATTTCCTATGGATTGTACCTAGCTGGCTGAATTTGTGAGACAATATGTTAGCTTTGATAGTACAAGCCAGCAGTCATTTACCTTTCAGAAGCAGTATTGCTTTAGTATTGCTTTTGTTTTTTTCTTCCCAGGGAATGGGAAGGAAGCACTGTAGCTGCACTTGCTGGAATAGAAGGACAGATATGAGTGGTAAAAAATTAGTGCTTCCAGGCAGGTTACTTAAAGGCAAACAAAGGAGCTTTTCAGTCTGTAGCTTAGAGTCCAGTGTCACGCCTCACAAATCCCTCCGGGTGGGGCAGACTTACTGCTGCAGAATTGTACTCTGAGGCTGAACACAAAATACCAGAGAGGTATTCACAGAAAATTAGTGAAGAACAGGCAGTAAAAAAAGAGTTCACATGAATTCTTTTAACTAAAGGTGCCCAACTATTACTTGGTAACATTCTAAATTGCTGCACTGTTCCAAGCTTGGCTGAATTTTAGAATTTTTCTTTAGGCTATTACAGCAGTAGATTGAAAATAGTAAAAAAGAACCATCCAAAACCAGACTACATACATTTCTGTTGATTTCATTCTTTCTGATAAGTACTGCAATGTAATGGCTCTTTTCTGCACAGCCATGTGCATAACATTCACAGTGTAAAAACGAACAACCATTTGTTTGAGACTGCCTCCTGTTCCTGTGGTTGGAAATATCATACCCAGGGCACCTTCAGGTGTTATTCTGTCACATTTGTTGCAAGACAGGGCTTAGAGGTTGAGCTTTTACTATGTGTGCGTGAATTTAAATTCCGTGAAGAGCTGCAACTGTGGTTAACTTTATAAACATCTAATTTGGAATTATTTTTGTTTTGCTACTTCATCATACGATAACAAATACGCTAAAGTGCAATTGGTTTTGATTTTTTTCATATTAGAAAGCTCAGTCCAAAATCAAAACAGAAGTCCAAGTGAATTCAAGCTTTGTCCACATAAAAATCCTAAATAATGGGTTGTTAAATATAGACGAGTTTAATTTCATATTCATATAAAGAATAACAGTTTCAACATAGAAACAATATTTTTCAAGCTGTTAATATTTCTTTGATATTGTAAAAAGTCATACATTACAGAGAAAAGACGTTTGCTGTCTAACTTAAAAATATTTCCAGGCATTATCATAGCAGAACCCTAGTTCCTCAGTGCTACAAAAGGAAGTTTGAGCTAAGGGATGTTCTAAATCAACAATATCCATTATAGGTCACTTAACTGCTTCTGTTGTCAAGATGAAAGAGGTCTGTATCACACGGGCATGCACACACAAGCACAGGTGTCATGTCACTATAATGTCTTTATATGCTGTGCCTGGAACGAAGAACAAATTTACCCATATTGCATCCTTTTTAACTTGAGAAAATCACAAAGACACCAGAGATACATTACCTAAGAAACTATTACCACTGCTAGGTATATTTGACTTTCCACTCCGTATTTTCTTGGTATTAATTTAGCTCTATCAGTATGACAAATAATTTTTCTCTCTTGATCTCTTGATTGTTTCACACATTTCAAATATTTGTAGATTTATTTCTCTGATCAGTGGTCTGTAAGTCAACTCATACATAGTTAGGTATTGTAATCATTCCTATAAGAAGACATGAGAAATGAGAAGCATCAAGCTGCTAACAGAGTACTGATGTATGGTGACCCACATAGAGAAGGTCATCTAATGCACAACACCTACACATTTCTGCTTATCATCTGAAAATGAAATGCCTGTGATTTTCCCTCTCTTCTCCACCCTGTATTCAGCTCTGTGTTGCTCTTTTATTAAAATCAAATAAATTACACTTCTTGGTATTTTGAGCTGGAGTTGTTGTGGGGTTTTTGTTTGTTTGTTTGTTTTGGGTTTTGGTTTTATTTTGTTTGGTTTGTTTTATATATATAAATGTTTCCAGCCCTCAAAATTAATTTTACTCAGAGTATGTTGTCTTGTGCCTCCTGTTCTCCCATGGATGAGGAGCTGCCTTCTGCAGATATGAAACTTGGGAGGGGACACTATGCAAGAGCAATTTTCCTGCAAATTGCATTAGCTACCAGCTCCTAGCAAAAAAAAGGGAGAAATGGAATAAATGACTGGCCAGGAAAAAGCAAAGCATCTCAGCTGCTTGTCTGTAGCTACCTGGTTATCACAGTAGGCAAAAAGCTTAAAAAGAAAAAGCAGAAAAAAATAAGCATGAGACAATCCTGGGAGGTGAGTGAGCTGGATGGCATAGGTAGAAAGCTGAGCCTCTGGCTGTTAGTCAAAGGTCAGGCATGTTGGCATCTGCTGCAGATCAGCTAGTGGAAAAGAAAACTATCACTAATTTACAGCTTGCAGAAATGTAGCAGGCATCATCAGCCTTTGCATCATCATGTCTGGAGCCCTGGTTTTGATCAGCTTCCATGTCACTTGTGAGCAAGCATGCTGCTATCGGTTTGTAAACCCTATGCTGTTATTTGTAGATCTTGCATGGGTCTGCCTGTGGTTGAGTAACAAGCTTGGAGGTCATCACTTTGTTTCTGTATATTTGCATATTTTCTGTACAGCATCTAACAATTTTTCGAGTGCTGATCAACTTTGAGACAATAGTAAAGTAAGGAAGGGTAAAATGAAGGAAAGAGGTAGAATCCCTTTAGAATAAGTTTGATAGTTATGATGGGTACAGTGTTCTTTAGTTTTGGTACCTATTACAGGCATTGGTGGTGCTTGTGGTATGCTATGGTTGAATAAGGCCTAGATGTATATCTAATAGAAATCAGAAATATCTTCTTATTACCTGGCTACAATAGGTGGCTGATCCAGACAGAATATTTATTTATGAATTCCCTATGGCATAATCATCATTCACAGATATGTGACTCCCACATCTGGATTTCAGTTTCAGCTGTGCAGTAAAAGTAACATAAGCCTTTTAATTATTTTGAGATCACAGATTCAGTTATAGTTGGATTACTGGAGCTACAGTGATTTTCTTATTTTTTTGGTTTTTTTTTAATCTCTGACAAACACATTCAGTTACCTGCCCAGGATATTTTTTCCTCTTGTTTAAGTTCTCTCATTTGATCAGCATCCAAGCAAGTAAAACAGCTAGTGATCTGTTCAGTAGCCACAGCTTGCTTACCCTGATTTTTTTTTAACTCTCAGGTTGCTGTAAATCATCTAATATTTTTTTGCAGTAGAGGTATAGGAGCTTAGAAGAGGTGCGTTGTATAGAATCAAGTTTGCTGTTGCACTGATACCTCAGTAGGAGAAAACTCTCATTTGCTTTTCAAGATCTATTGCACATCCATTTAGACTTAATTCTTGCAGCTTAAACTGCTATTTCAATAAGATGAAAGTTGTGATTAATATATGTGAATTGCCTAACATTGAGCTGGGCTTGGTTTTAGAAGAAGCAGCAACCAAAAATACTTTATTCAGTGTATTTTATGTCATGCTAGCTTTAACTATACATTTATGACAGGTATGATGTTACGAAAGACATATTCTGCATGCATTAAATCAGGAAAGGAGCCGATGGGTAGCAGAGAAGCATCCACAGAAGAAAAAAAAAAACTAGAACAAAAAAAGGAGGCAAGTAAATAGGAAAAAATCCCCACATGAAATCTGAGGGTTTAGACATACAAAAAGACTTTTGTATGTCAGCAGGCTTGTGGTAACTGTCTGTGTGATCTAAGCCCCAGCAAATGCAGACACTGTTTCAGCAAAAGAAGACTAAACCAACTTGAATTAACTTGAAGCCTGAGATCATATACATGGATGGTCAGCAGAAATTAGCTGACGTACAGGATTTTTTTCCCCTCCATTTACTTATTTAGATTTCCCCCCATCAAAAAAGGTAATTGATGCTGAGATATCCTGCATTTGGGTCACACCAACCCCATGCAATGCTCCAGGCTTGGGGGAGAGTGGCTGGAAAGCTGCCGAAGGAAAAGGACCTGGGGGTGCTGATTGATGGTAGCTGAACATGACCCAGCTTGTACCCAGGCAGCCAAGAAGACCAATGGCATCCTGGCCTGCATCAGCAATAGTGTGGCCAGCGGGGCCAGGGAAGTGATCATCCCCCTGTACTGGACACTGGTGAGGCCGGACCTCAAATCCTGTGTTCAGTTCTGGTCCCCTCACTGCAAGAAAGACATTGAGATGCTGGAGCTGGTCCAGAGAAGGACAACAAAGCTGGTGAAGGGTCTGGAAAAAAAGTCTTATGAGGAACAGCTGAGGTGACAAGTTCTTTAGTCTGGAGAAGAGAAGGCTCAGGGGGACCTTATCGCTCTACAACTACCTGAAAGGACCTTGTAGTGAGGTGGGGGTTGGTCTCTTCTTCTAAGTAACAAGCAACAGGACAAGAAGAAACGGCCTCAAGCTGTGCCAGGGAAGGTTTAGATTGGATATTAGGAAACATTTCTTCACTGAGGGGGTGCTCAGGCATTGGAACAGGCTGCCCAGGGCAGTGGTAGAATCACCATCCCTGGAATTGTTCACAAGCCATGTGGATGAGGCCCTCAGTGACATGTTTAATGGTGGTCTTGGCAATCCTGGAGTAATGGTTGGACTTATCTTAAAGGTCCTTTCCAACCTAGTTGGTTCTATGATTCTATGACTTCAGAGTTCGTCATCTGCATTTGTAGGGATAGTTCAGCTGCAGCTGATCAGCTTCAGTTATGCTGCAGTTTGTGACCTGACGTGTTTTAAGTAAGGTCAGTACCAGTTTGTTCCTGCTTATGATTTGGAGCTTGGTGTCTATGTGGGTGCTATGTGAGGAGATAGCTGAGATCACCTAATAGCTTATTCCTGTTAAAACATTGTTTTTCCTGCTCACAGCAACATATTCCTGCCATTTCACTCTGCTCTGGCACTGCCTGACTCATTGACAAGCCAATTCAGGTCACTGCACTGGCAGAAAGTAAAACCAAGCAGAAATATGGAATATTTTTCTGTTGGCTTAACGAACAAAATTGAATCAGCAAATAATCTGCTCAGTAGAAGTAAGGCTAGTGCAGCCAGAGAAAAGAGCAGGATCATGTAATCAAGAGAAGGGTAGATGAGAGAAGGCAACTCTTTTTAGCTGAGAAATAAGCTCAGTCTGTCCTGTTGAACTGCGTGGTCAAGCATCAAGAAGCATGGCAAAAGAAAGGAAAAAAACCCCTCTTTTTGCTATTAGGTCTGGATACTAAAAGTGGAATCTAAAACTTTGTAATCTGAGGCTTAGCAGCCACTCATCTCCCAATAATTGATCAGAGGCAATGCATGGACAAGGTTTGATTTTATAGAATTCCACAAAACGCCAGTTCAAGTCCCCTTCACCAGACTTGCCTGGTAGTCAATGAGGGGATTTTCTCCTACTAACAAATGTAAACCATATTGCTTAGCAGGTTATTTCTTTACTAAAAATAATAGAAACTCTGTAGATATAGCTTAGGAAGTATTTATTGTTGCCCTGTTTAGCTACCACAACAATCTGTTTCTTGCAGAGGTAACCACAAGGTTGAGCAAATTACTTTCCTCTTCCTGGCTTTAATCTTCATTCATTGCTTGAGTTTATTGCAGTTTCCTGGGTAGCTAAGTCTGATTCATTCTGAGCTATTTTTTCACTACCTGTTCTTGCTAGGAACATAGTGCAGCATCTCTTGTGCTGGCCACACCAAGTAGTTGTGCCTCCTGCCATTCCTTACCCTGTTAGCCACACTAGCAAGCCTCTGTAGCTCTGTTTTTCCTATTTCAATCCTTGGTGATGTACAGACAGCAGTGAAATTAAGCACTTTTCCGTCTCAAATGATGTTCATAAGTAGTTTCTTCTCCTGCCTCTCCAACTGCAGAATTCTTGTAAAGAGATTTTTGTCTTATATCTTTTGAAAGACCTTTGTACAAATCCCTGACCTTTTTTTTTTCCCCACCATCTTCTAGGTGCTTACTTTTGCACCTTACTGCTCATCTTAATGTATATTATGTACCTCAGTCACATTTAGGCAGTTGATTGACCATGATATCTATACACTATTGTAACTACCAATGTTACAATATGACTGCCTCTTAACAGAAATACTTCTCAGACAATAATAGCTCAGCATATCTAAAACAAGTTTGCTTTAGGCCTGGTGGCTGGTACCTTCTATTTA
Source organism: Psittacula echo (assembly GCF_963264785.1). Lineage (NCBI taxonomy): Eukaryota > Metazoa > Chordata > Aves > Psittaciformes > Psittacidae > Psittacula > Psittacula echo. The sequence goes on from NC_137738.1 coordinate 90,552,562, forward strand.
TCACTTTTTCATTCAGTCAGATGTCAACTGGCCAGCCACCCTTGTTTCAGTTTCCCTCCCTTCCGCTGGAGGCATTTGCTTTTATATTTCGCTTTAGCTATCAAAATTAAACTTCCCCCCCTGAAAACACTCTGATAACACAAATCTTGCACTTACTTTAGGATTCTCTTTTTAGAGATGAGATCTTTTTAATAACTGGATTGCTGTTTCCAGTTTTGTATGCTTTAATAAGTGGATTGCTAAATTCACTGATTTTACAGAAATGCAAACATAAGAGATAAGAGAAGTAGTTATACATTAGCAAGCAGAGAGCACTTGCTTGTGATTTTGAACAGTGGGCTTTAACTTCCGTTCTTCTGAACAGGATTAAAATCAGCCTGAAAGGGTTTTCCAGTGGCTTGGGCAGAAAAGGTTGGAGTTTCAAATTAAAGCAAATGCAAAATAAATATCACCCAGCTTTTTGAATCTGGCAGGCACTCTCAAAACTAGAAAAGCTTGGGCTGAAATGATGTGCAGCTTTGTAAACATAATCACTGATATTCCTGGATGACAGAATTTTGCCTTTATTTTACATGCATCTCTCCCTTGCAACTTTTCATTAGAAGTTTTTTTTTTTTACTTTCTTGAATACAAATGACTTCTGTTATGTTAAAAGAAAATGAGTGGTATTTTTGGTCTTACTGTCTTTCACATGTGTTTAGATGATGTTTATGTGGGAAAGAAAATCACACCTATGAAAATCCATTTAGCTTTTGAGAGAATGTGTTTAGTCATCTAGAAAACTCCTCATTTGGAGTTCAGAATTGACAGATTAGAGTTTCAAGATTCAGAAGTGACAGGATTAGAGAGGAAGGTATGTTTGCCATGGTGCAAAACATTAACTAAAGACAAAACAAGTAGCTATCTATCTCCAGAAGAATTACCTGTTATAGTGTCCTTTGTTTGCACCTTAGAAATTAGTTATCTCAGACGGCTGAAGTAGAATTTTACCTGGATTAGGAAATATCAATTTGCTATTTCCCTTCTTAAGATTCTACAGATAAGTCTTTAATTTCCAATAAACAGTACTTTTTACCTCAGAAATTCACAAATTCCATCAAAAAATGTTCTGAGATAGCTCCTAAGGTACTATAAATTGGCATAATGTTACTAGGGGAAAAAAAACTATGTCTGACCAATAAGTGATTAATTAACTTTTTTTTAAAATACACGTGGCTATTGTCACATAGATTTGATTAAGGGAATAAATTTGCTCATACTTGATTTCACATTTTACCTGAATATCCTTATCTAATGAAATAATCAATCTAACCCAAGCCAGGACCAGATCCAACAACGCTTGCTGCACTAATGACTGAATTCCCATCAGCTCTAATGAACTTGGAAATAGGCCCATGAAAACTAATAGCTGATTTCTTAAATCATTACCATTTTACTAAACAGGTGGTTTTTACTCATTCTGCATTTATCTCATGTAATTCTGTATCAGATACATCAGATTATTATAATTCTGTTGCACATTATGATTCTATTAGAAAAAATGTGTACATTCTTCATCACTGGTTTCACTCTTTCCCTTAATATAGTCTTGGGGTGAAGATTGATGCGAATGGCTCCCATCTTTTTTTGCTTCAGTATTTATTATACTTTTCTGAATCTCCTTCATTAGTTCTCTACCTCTTCATAGTGCTGGAAGCATTCATCTCTTTTGGTTGTTCCACCTCTTTATACTGCTACTACTGTGAATGTGAACTAGAAGGCTAATTCCTACTCCTGGCAAAGGTTGACCCCAGGGCTGAGCATTAGAATATACAGTACTGAGTGTTAGAATGAGTGTGAGACCAACCTTCACACTTCAGAAACTTGCCAGTTGGCAGGTTATACTGCCTGTCTGTTTTTCATTCTGCTGTGCCCTCTGCAGTCTGCCACCCTACGTCCCACGGACTTTTTTGTCAACAATTTGTCAACCTAGTGGTTTGTAACTGAGAAATCACCTTATGACCCATCAACAAGTGTTGGAAACCATAGAACAGTTGTCTTAGTACGATAAAAGTTTCCAGAATATTTGGCCAATAAGACAGAAATGGAAAAATTTGTTCTAGGTTAGCAGGCACAAAAAAAAAGATGTGTGTGGAACTGGCTTTGCTCCATGGAGTTCTGTGCTTTTAATATGTGTTATTTTATACAACTCATTAAAATAAATTGAAGTGATTTAGTATCAAAACAGAAATATGTATTAGATTGCCTCAGGTTCTTCCAGCTCTATATCTCAAATATTTTTAAGCAATAACTTGGGAAAGCTAAACCTTATGGTGTAGTGAGACTCCATTTCTTGATGCCATATTCTGCGCAATATAATTCTGGAACCACAAACAGAAAAAGATCTTGTAGGGGCCTCTAAGTGTTGTCATGAAGTAAGCAGCTGGGTAGTTTTATGGGTTTTTTGTAGAGAAAGATCAAAACCATATATGTATTAGCTCTATTGGAGCTTGGAGGGTGAATCTGTTCACCCTGAATCAGACAATGAATCAGAAGACACCTTGTAATTGCTCAGCTGATTTACTTTTAGTGTTCTTTGACTGTGTCTTCAACTATGCTCATGGAATCTTTTGCATCAGCAGTGGGTAAATGCTGAAATAGGCTGTCAGGAGAGACTGAAGAGTCTCCATCCTTGGAGATATTCAAAACCTGACTGGATATGGTCCTGGGCAGCCTGCTCTGTCTGATTCTGCTTTAGGCAGTGGAGATTGGACTAGATGATTTTCAGAGGTGCTTTGCAGTCCAAGTAGTATTATGATTCTATAAGTCTAATCTACTTTATCATTTCCCTGTCTTCCACCAAGAAATGCTGAGTTTATACTTTTAACACTGGGTTGATACAACAGGGTTGATACACAAAAACAGATCTGGGGCAGAATTTAGACGATTTTGCTTGGTGTGAACAACCATGGTGCCGCTGGGAATCCAGTCCAGCATCCGGATACAGTTCAGCTCACCGTTTCTTCCTGCTTGGCTGAGGAGACCCCTCAGCTTTTCACCAGGGTGTTCAGGACTTTCTAGGGCTGTTTTTCATCCTTACTTGCAGCACCAGAATTCATTTGCCACCACGTTAAGATTTTTTTTTTTCAAATTTCTTTTCATAATTTGCTTGGTTCCTTGTTTTTCGTTTTTCTCCAGAGGATACTCGTTAAATGACCAGAACAGCTCTGTTTATGACCAGCTGTTACTTCTTGTCTACCAGCTGTGCTTCCTGACGGTTTTGACAGGCAGCTGAAGTTTCTGTGCTTCTCTAGCTTTTGTGGCAGTAATAACTGAAAATCTGCAACTGAAGAGCTTACAGAAAGATGGTTCTGAGGAGTCCTTCCAACTGCACCAAGTTTAGGAAATCTGAATCTGCTAATGCTAAAAACAGCTGAGAAAGAGGTAACTCTTCAATACAGGCTTTTGGTCAGGGTTTCTAGTTTTAGGCCTAACTTTCCAAAGCCTTGGAGAAATGTACAAACAATCATTAGAACACAGCAGCACAAAGCAGCCTGCACCAGCTCTGCTTCCCCCTTACTGATCAGCTTCCCTTCTAGAAAAAGGCCAGGAAAAAAAAAATATCTCCCTAATTGCATTCAAAGCAGCTGATATTCCAGTTCCAGCAGGTTCCAGGAAACACAAATAATCATTTTGAAAAGAGAGTCTGTGATCTGAACCCTTCTCATTCTGAAATGTTCTTAACAAAAGAAATAAAAGATAAAGAAATGTAACCACTTGGCCTTGAGCAGGATACTTTCAGCTGTGGCCCTTGTAACAGTGAAGTGTGCTGCATGTGATGGGTGTACAGCTTTCCTTGGGGAACTTGGCTGATAATACTTAAGCATTTTGCATGGGCAGATGGAATATGTGGCCATTTTTAAAACAGGAACAAATGTATGAATTTAATTACAAAGTGATTTGACAAGCACTTGTTCACTCATTGCATAATTTTCTAAAGAAACTTGGAACAATGAATTGTTTCAGAAATGATGTTAAATAGATGTTATAGACATCTTTTTGGTGACATTTCAGAACTCTTATTACAAACTTCAGTTAAAGTGTTTTGATTTTGTTCTGCTATTGCTTGCAGGCCACTTTGACAGCCTCCAATTATGCACAACTATCCCCCACCAAAAAAAACCAAACACCACAAACCCCAAAACAGGAAAAAGCAAATCTAAAGACAATTTAATGTACATTTTTCTAACTACAGGTGTTTTGTCTGTATATAAGGCTCACTAGTGACCGGATAAACCATCCAGGCAATCCTGAGACTCTTTGTCTTGACTGAAAAATTGATGCATCTGTGAGAAGTAAGTCAAGCTTATGATTTGTAGTAAATGTGGTTAATACCAGATTTTTTTAATTGATTCATGTACTTACGTAAGAAAAATGGCTGCACTATTAGGAATGCCTGATACTGCGCAATCCTTCAGTAGGCACTGAGAAATCCAAGGTGCTGTTCAAGCATCACCTCCTAGTGAAATTGATCATTCTGGATTCTTTTATTATTTCATTTTAAAAACAACACCTCAAAATGTAATTTACTCTTCTTACATTTTTGAAAGAAAAATTTTGTTTATACCTTGCAAATAATGATTATGCCTTTATAATTTGTCATATTAATAATCTTTTAGAGCTTTAGAGTTATTTTCATATATTTATTCATTCATTCTTTTTAGTATCTTTACCTTCTAATTCTTTTTAAATTAGCCTTTACACAGCTGGTGGCAAAATGCATTAAAAAATATTTTAATAATATCTGCTCCATTATACTGAAGTTTGTTTCAATCCAGTTTTTCTAACTATGTGTAATCAAGGGAAAGAATGAATCTTCATAAACTTGTTCCTATTTTATCAACAACTTTTTATTCTCCTTAGCAACGCAGAAGGAATTTAAGCTTCGTTGTATACTTTGTGTGTATTCAGATGAATTTCAAATGAAGCACGGCTTCTTCTTAACCATATATCAAAGAAAATAATCTATTTTTCCATACTCATATTTGGGTTATGTGTTAAAATATTCCTGATCTGACTTTTTCCCAAACTTATTTATTGCAGATCATCTCAATCTTGATCTAGATAACAGCAAGAGCTTTTCAAAGCATTCACAAGGAAATCTGAAGTTATGTAAACTTCCATTACTTTGTTTTGTAAAAAAAAAATAAATAAAAGAGAAAAAGGGAAGGAAAGAAAATGCAGGCTAGGTTTATCTAAAGTTATAAAAAAGGTAATGATCCTTTACATTCAAACCTGGAACTAATTTCATGTTAAATAAGGCACAGCTTGTAATGTTGCAAATTCTTTAGCACAAAACTAATTCAGCTCCTCAGGGACACATTTCCTTCTTGGGTTTTGGCACTTTTAGTAGAGACTTGAAAGTGTTGGGGCCCTTAGAGCACCAACTAGCCTTCACTGCCCTAATCAGCCTGAACAGGGATGTACATACACGCAAATGATGTGAAGTCCCCTGAGAGGATGGATATACTACTACAGGCGTGCCAAGGCACCATGCTGAGGATCAGGCAGTTTCGGGGCTAGAGCTCGCTTGCTCCTACTGGCTCACAGTGTGGGCAGAATGAATGCGTGCTAGATAGAACCTGGCAGTGCAAACAAGTCTACAAGTGTAACTAATCTGATTTTTTAATAAAGAAATATATCAAATAAGCTATCTTCTAAGTGTCCCACCAACAAAGGTTGACTTTTCAATGCCAACTGTTTTCCTAATTCTACAAAAATTGTTTTCTTACCCAAAGTTTATTTAAATCAGGTAAAAACAACCACATATTTTCCAATTTTGTGGTCAAATACCTAGAGAAACTCAATGATTTGAAGAGATCTTTTCGTTTCTTATTTGAAAAATGTCTTATTTAATCAAAACAAGTTTTGGCAAAAGTTTTGCAAGTAATTGTCATAATTTTTCTTTAAACAGATAAAAGAAAAATTATATATTTTTTTTTAAAACAAAAGTTTTTTCTTAAAGATAGATAAGGATGGCAAAGCTATGTATCTGGCAACCTGCATACAGAATTCCACCATGAGGGTGGTCATATGCATGACTATTAAAGAGTTATTGTTTTGGAAAACATAGGGTCTTGACCTTCACAAGCATGTAGGTTGATGTATTGTATAATACAGGACATGTATTATCCCCATATTAATTTCAATATGAAATAAACCATCCCTTCTTAGAAAGTAACAATGTGTATTTGATTAAAAATAAAATCCATAACTCAGTAATGGAAAACTCATGGAAATCAATACTGAATATTTTTCATTCTTGTTTAACCTCAATGCAAAACAGCACTATTTCTCTTTGGAATGAGCATGAGTTTTTATGTGACCTGCAAGTTTTTTATGATTTCTTTGAACTCTCCCTAATTTACCATTTTGATAAAGCACCCCAGTGTCATGTTGTGGCAGTAATGACAAATACAGAGGTAGTAGTTCTATTTTTCTATTTTGTGCCCTGTTTATATGGTTGATGATCATACCAGCTTGTTTGGGTACAGCATTTTGTATAGGTATCTCAAGTTCTGTATATAATCCACAAATATCCCTAAAAGTCTTGCCATCCTACATCAGGATATGGTCCCTATCTTGTGTGTTTGACCTGCATGCTTTGTGTGACCTCTCCTTTTTGTTTGTAGACGGATAACTTTACACTTGGTAATAAATACGTCAAATGATAGCTAATCCATCACACCTTTAGGTAAACTGTTCTAATGATTGATTACTATTGATGTCAAAAATGTTTGGTTTATTTCCAATCTGTTTTGATCTGCCCTCAGATTCCAGCCTCTACAGATTATCTTGGTTGATAATTAAAAAATGTTAAATCACATCTTTTTCTTTCATGAACATCCTGTAGAGCATTTGAAAAACATCTTTTAACATCCCCTTCATTTAAAAGAGTGATTTTAATGTGGCATTTTTTTGTCACAATTTTTTTTTAAGTCTTTCTGATAGACTTTCGTGTTTGTCAATAGTCTTTTCAAGTAGCTGATACCAGAGTTAAACACTACATTCCCACAATGGTCTTTTCATATACAAAGGTGTCACATCTCTCCAATCCTGTATATAATTTCTCACACTGAGGGATGCACTTGATTTTTCTGTCTGAACAACGCCATTGCAAGTTCATGTTAAGTTTATTATCCAACATAACTCTTAAAGATTTTTTAATATTTTTTTTCCAAAAGACTTTCTATCAAAAAGGGGTAACCACTTTATTCCTGCATGTGGTACATCACTGTATTAAACCTTAGGAAGAAGTTGAATGAGAGCTGGTCTTTGAAACTGTTATAAGATATTAATACAATCAGGACTCTGTACTTGCAATTGCTTTTTAAACATGCCTCAGTGAGTTTTCAACTTACTCAACACCTGTTGAATAATTTTTTTCATTTCTAACAAAATGCTAGAATACTATGAACTACTAATTAAAAAAAGAAGTCAGTGTTTATCATACGGATTTCAGATTTCACTAGATATATCACATTTCCTGGCTAAAACCCAATCACAATAAAATAATTCACCATTTAAATCTATTCTGTGTTCAGTTTGGGACCTGGTGGGTTTAGCTTGCAGTTAAGTTGCTTGTCTTACAAATGCATTGTTCACCTGTAAACCCATTTAAGAATATCATCCTGTCGGCATCTCATTGTCTGGAATTTAGTGTGTTTTCAGCCCTCTGAAAGTCAGTTTAACAGCATGGAGACCTCTTTTGCTAGTTCTTCCTGAACTCTTGAAACTTACTAATAAGTTATGCTGATTTTGAAGTGTACTGCTCTTGTCTTTGTTGCAAAATCCCTATTCTGCCTGCATCTTAAAGACTCAGAGCTCTCCTGGCTTGGAGATCTGCCTGCTGCCAGTAAAACAGGGTAACATAAGAGAGATCTTTCTAACCTTCTAATTCAGTAACAGCCTAGTCCCTCTGTCAATTAAGATAGACTAGGGGGGTCATTTATTTCATACTAATAGCATGATTCAAGCATGTCCTCTCTGCTATGTATTTGGATAATAGCAGTCCTATCTGCTATGCATTTGGGCTGCTTCCAGTATATTTTTCTCCTGTGTGTTAAGCGCAGAACTGAAGACTAGAAATTGAAGTCATCCCCTGAGCAGTCAGTAAACCTCTTTAAAGTTTCTTTGTTGCTCATTCCATAGTCTTCCAACAAATACATGGGTAGCTCTGAGCAGGCAAACAGAAGTTTAAAGCTTGTAGTCAAGTACAAGGAACAAGCACATTTTATTTGCAGAATGAATGATAGATGCGCAATAGTGTTAAATGCGAGATTTGATATGACAATAAAATGAAACTTATGCTAGTATTCATTCTTTCAGAATTATTCAGCACTGTGAAATTTAAGTTGGCTGTCTGCACCCTGTCTGTTCTGCTAATTTTTTTAATTGCCTATTGGTTAATGTGAGGAATCAAAAGGACATACGGAGACAAAATTCAATAGTCAGGTAAGCAGCTTCCTGTCTGTGATTTACATGACACTGTGGAATGAGTGATGATAAATGAGAGTGAAGTGACATTTTAACGATTTTTTTAATGTTAAAATGTCCCCAAGTAGGCTTGATTTGTACATGTTCCTGGCTGTTCAACATCTCTTGTGTGAAGAAAATCTGTGGTATGTCTTAAACGGTGAGAAAGTTGAGTTTAGTGTTGTCTGGCATCACCATTGCATTGCAGCATGATTGAAATATGGTAGTGAATCTGGCCCTGAGGGTGCATATTTGCTACAGACATTTTCAGTGGACTGAAACAGTCTTCCAGGAGGGATTTTTTGCATCTTGAACTTGACTGATATCGTGTGCAGTTATCTACTCCAAGAATTTCACCAACCAAAGTACACTTACATGGATTTCCCTCTGGTGCTTACAATATTTGTACCTGGTTTCCTCTAGTTGTAAGCCATCCCCATGCTATATTTTTTTAATTATTAATGTAAAAAATCGGAGTTGAAATGTGGAGTTTGGAAAGGGGTCAAAAGGAAGTAAACATGGATTTGTCACAGAGGTTATACAAAGAAGTGATTGCGCCCCTTTCTAGATGGGAGTGAAATCTCATCAAATTGAGAATGTAAACTTACAGTATACGTGGAGATCTTGGTACTGCATCACTTTTAGCTCTCATCATTGCAGACCACTGAGAAGGAAACTTCAATTCAGTCTCCATTGGACCCTTTGACCACTCTGCTGACTACAGGTGAGTCTGTGCTTTCTATGTGTGTGCATGTGGCTTTTTTTAAATACATGCACACTAGGAAGTAAGTGGAGACTACAATATCCTTCTGGTTTTAAGAATCATTGACATAGGAAAGAAGAGAAACAGTTATCTAAAGATAATTTCACACTCTGTTAAGCCTGATCTAAGCAAAGATATTTATCTGTGTTTATAAAACACTGTGATTTATACTTGAAAATTATTGTATGATACTTCTCACAATTAGTCGTTATATTATCATTGTAAATAAAAAAAAAAAAAATGTGACAGAAAGGGTCAGAATGGCAGACTAGAATTTCCTCTGCCTATAAGTCTCACTGCTATGATGTTCGCAGCATTTTTGTTTTTTACATTCCTGTTCCAACACCTTTTCCTATGTAAAATGACATGGTGTATAGTAACAGAGTAGGAAATTAATTCTTGAATAAACCAAAATGATTTAGAAGTGCCTCCAATATGGACAGTGAAGCAATGTCATTGTTACTGAGCTGAGAATCAGGCAGAAAACATCTTTTCCAAAAAGTGTAATTTATTAGCCTGATCTTTTGAATGTTTATGGTACAAGTAAGATTATTCATATGTATTTGGTTTTAATCTTGCAGCCATGTTCATTTGAAAGAAATTAATTGCTTATGTAGTAGAGCGTAGAGAGGTTCTTAGAATAAGTGGAATTAGAAAGCATAGCTGAAGTCACTGATTATAGACTGAATAAAAGTGAAATGCACAGTCAAAAGGAAAGGGGAGATAGAAACTAAAGTGGGGTTTAAGGGTTATGTACTTTTTATATTTCTCTTTTCTTTCCTCAATATACCCAGCAATTTCTACTTTAAATGACACTTTGATGACGAACTCTGAAAGTATTTGCAAAAGATTTTCTAACTTTTGCTCAGTTCTCAAAACAAATATGCAAGGAAACAGTAAGAATACTTTGTTTTGCTGAACACAACATATTATCAATTTCATCAAAGTTAGAAAATTGTGTTAGATGCTATTTCTTTGCATACCACACAGCGTTATAGGTGAAATTTAGTCTTCCTGCACCTAGAATTTTCAATAGGCATATTTTTCAGTCCATAGATGACAAAGATAACTGTAAGACAGTTTCTCCTCATAGACTAGGGTTTGAATGGGTTGATAAGGTAGCAGAATAGGTAGAGATGAATTTGGAAATGACAGCTTTAGCTTTACACTTGTCTCTTGCTGTGTTTGACTCAATAATGAAAAGTGAAATCAATTTTATTTGAAAATCAAAAGTCAAATGTGGAAGAAGTTAAAGAAGGAAATTTTTATTCATTTTTATCCCTGTTAAGATAGCACTGACTGAAACAGTTGCTTCTCACACAAGAGAACTACTTTTTAAGCAACAGTTACCTGTATAAGTTTAAAGCTGCAAACTGGGTCGAATAGTCCTAATATGCCATATAAGACAAACATTTAGAGGGTGACTAGAGGACATGTCCATGTAATTATTGTAGCTATGTACAAGCATTTGCACACATGAACATCTATACTATCTGACTACCTAGAGTCCTAAATTGGAGTCTGTGTGTGCTTTTTTTTTTTTCCACTGTGGCAATGAATTTGGGTTTTCTACTTATTTACAAAACAAACAAGTGATTTTCACTTACCTTCTATACTTTCCTAATGGAAACTTGCAAATGAAGCTGAACTTTGTTTTAAAAAACACTCTTGAACTGTGTGGGAGTTCACTTAGGAAAGAAAAGATTTATCTGGAGCCTAGTAACGAGTGGTGTCCCTCAGGGATCAGGGATTGGTGCTGGGACCGATCTTGTTCAACATCTTTGTTGGTGACATGGACAGTGGGATTGAGTGCACCCTCAGCAAGTTTGCCGATGACACCAAGCTGTGTGGTTCAGTTGATACGCTGGAGGGAAAGAATGCCATCCAGAGGGACCTCGACATGCTTGTGAGGTGGGCTGATGCCAACCTGATGAAGTTTAACCATGCCAAGTGCAAGGTCCTACACCTGGGTCGGAGCAATCCCAGGCACAGCTACAGGTTGGGCAGAGAAGAGATTCAGAGCAGCCCTGTAGAGGAGGACTTGGGGGTGTTGGTCAATGAGAAAATGAACACAAGCCAGCAGTGTGTGCTTGCAGCCCAGAAAGCCAACTGTATCCTGGGCTGCATCAAAAGGAGCGTGACCAGCAGGTCGAAGGAGGTGATCCTGCCCCTCTACTCTGCTCTCATGAGACCTTACTTGGAGTGCTGTGTATGGTTCTGGTGTCCTCAACATAAAAAGGACATGGAACTGTTGGACCAAGTCCAGAGGATGGCCACGAAGATGATCAGGGGACTGGAGCACCTCCCGTATGAAGACAGGCTGAGAAAGTTGGGGCTGTTCAGCCTGGAGAAGAGAAGGCTGAGTGGAGACCTCCTAGCAGCCTTCCAGTATCTGAAGGGGACCTACAAGGATGCTGGGGATGGACATCATTCATCATTCATCAGGGACTGTAGTGACAGGACAAGGGGTAACGGGTTAAAGCTTAAACAGGGGAAGTGTAGGGTGGATATAAGGAAGAAATTCTTTACTGAGAGGGTGGTGAGGCACTGGAATGGGTTGCCCAGGGAGGTTGTGAATGCTCCATCCTTGGCGGTGTTCAAGGCCAGGTTGGACGAAGCCTTGGGTGGCATGGTTTAGTGTGGGGTGTCCCTGCCAATGGCAGGGGGATTGGAACTAGATGATCTTAAGGTCTTTCCGACCCTAGCTATTCTATGATTCTATCAGTGCAGCTAGATGTTTATGAGGACCTTATGCTACCTTCAAAATGAAAGGTATCATATCACTCAGTCCGCGAGGTCAGCTGATCGGTGCTGACTCGGACGGAGCTGCTCAGCGATCACGAGGTACAGAGAAAGGGTTGAGAGTTTCGATTTTGTGACTCGGAAGCCCCGGCAGCCCTTGCGAGAGCGGCTGACGTGGCGTGGGCGTTACCACAGTGACGGTGATCACACCCCCGCCCATTGCCTTGAAAAAGCCTTCAAGAGGGCAGCGACGCGTTGCTGCCCACCAGGCACTGGGAGGTGAGACCAGCTGGTGAAGCGAGTGAGTACCGCCCACACTGTGCTGCAGCAGTGGGTGTGGTAGCTCGTGTATTAGGGTGCAGAGATTGTCAGTAGTCACTTGTTAGACCGTCGCTTGTTAGACCGTCTCAATTATTGCCATTGTCCCAGACTGCTGCTGACCATGGTCTCCTCCAGAAAGAGAGCTTGTCACAAAAAGTCTGATGCAACGCAAACAGAGGTCGTGTCCCAAACTGTGTCTGTTCACATCTCCGGCTGCAGGGAGTGCCAGAGCCTGCTGCAGCCGGGGGAGGGAGGCCAGCATTCCACCTGCGTGAGATGTGAGCAGGTAGAAGATCTGCTCAGCATGGTGGTGAAACTTAAGGAGGAGGTCGAGACACTGAGGTCCATCAGGGAATGTGAAAAGGAGATTGACTGGTGGAGCAACTCTCTGATGTGCCACTCAGAAAGGCCAAAGGGGGATACCCCCCAAAAAGTGATGGAGGACCCAAGACAGCCGCTGTCCTGTCGCTGTCGGGCACAGGTAGGGGACCAAAGAGATGACGAGGGTTGGAAGCAAGTTCCAGTTTGGCGTCACAGGCACCTCCCTTCCCTACCTGCTTTGCTTCCCCAGGTGCCCCTCCGTAATAGGTTTGAGGCCCTGGATCTTGAAGAAAAGGTAGGTGAGGATGTGGTACAAAGCCTGCCTACAAGGTCACATAGGAAGAGGCAGTTGCCTCCACACCTCAAGACTGCCTCTGATAAGAAAGAAAGAAGGGTAATTGTAGTAGATGATTCCCTTCTGAGAGGGACAGAGGGCCCAATATGCAGAGCTGACCCTCATCATAGGGAAGTTTGTAGTCTACCTGGAGCCCGAGTCAGAGATATCACCAGGGCACTCCCCAGCCTGGTGCACCAGACAGACTACTGATCTTCCAGACAGGTGGGGAGGAAGCTGCATCCCATAGTCTGAGGGGAATGAAGAAAGATTTCAAGGCCTTGGGACGGATGGTGAAAGATTCAGGGGCTCAAGTGATTTTCTCTGCACTCCTTCCATTTTCAGATGGTGACATGGGATCAATTAGAAAAATTCAGTCCATAAATGATTGGCTTCAAGACTGGTGCTACAGGCAGGGTTTTGGATTCTTTGATAACGGCTGGTTTTATAAGACACCAGTCCAGACAGTGATATGTGGGAAAGGTTTATCTCCAGGGGTAGAAGGATGCTGGGACAGGAATTGGCAGGGCTCATTTGGAGAGCTTTAAACTAGATTTGAAGGGGGATGGGGTTGTAGCTGGGCTGGCACCAGTGGGGCAGCACTCTAGAATTGATGAAGACCAGGAGGTCGCCCATCCCTGTAGGGTGAAATCGGTGAGCTCAGCTCGCGCCCTGAAATGCCTGTACACCAATGCACGCAGCATGGGGAATAAGCAGGAGGAGTTAGAAACCTGTGTTTGGTCAGTAGATTATTGTAGGAACTGGCGCACGGAAGATCACGTGATGTGACGGGAAGTTATCAGGAGGGGTGGGATCCAACTGATTCTAGGGAGGCGCTTAGGCAACGTATATAAGCAATTATAACTGCGCAATAAAGTGCCGTTGACCCACATTCTGTGAATGCTCTATGTCTCAACCGTAGTTCGGAGGGAACTAGTGTTTCCGTCCTTCACCACATGAGTAGCGGAAAACTACAAGTGGTGACCCCGACGTGATAGCGATGGATGTGAGCCACGTGGTACAGGTACTGAAAGCCCTCGCGCAGCAAGCTGGGTTGCCGAAGGCAATATATTCTGGGCCAGCGGGCCACTGCATCCAATGGTTGCGAGGACAGGGGGCGATGGAAGCCCCTGTTGATGTATTAGATACCTCCCGATGGGGACGGATCTACCAAGAGCTTTTGGAAGTGGTCTTGGCCGGAGAAAAGAAAGCAGGAGATCTAGGGTAGACGTGGGGTGCCATCGAGAAGATTGTCTGCAGGAGTCGTGAAGAACGAGAGGCTGCCTATGCGGCTCGTATGGCATTGTATGGTACTCCACAAACCTTTGTTTCACTGGGACGGCGGCGGTGGAAGGTTACCAAACCAGCACCTCTCTTCTTGGTGAATCAAATTGGCCACCCACGGGGGAGACACCCGATAGGGGAACCCAGACAGTGCCTGTGGCTCCAGCAGGGGAGGAAGGCTTAATATGCCCGTTAAGGGAGCCAACAGAAGAAGGGGGAGCAGGGGGCACTCAATCACCCCCCGCCTACCCCTGGAAGGAGTTGCAAGAGGCTGTGCAACAAATTACAGATGGGAAGGCGATATTATGGCAAGCGATATTATTAGGCGATATATGGCAAGCGCCGCAAGAGCTGTCGCTGCCTAGGTTACTGCGGTGGTGGGCCACTTGGCAGGGAGAGGCGCAGGCGGCTCCCATGATTGCAGCGTTAAGGGCAGCTTGGAATCCAGAGAGCAAGGAAATAGGAGGTGCTAGAACAACCCGTTGTTACGGGTGCGGAGGCTCAGGCCGTGGAATCCACCAACGCCCTTCTCCTTCACCAAATAAGGGAAAAGGCGGAGACCTGAACGAGAAAAACAACTCTGGCTTGATCTGCTGGCGATGTCAGGGGGGCAGTCATCGTGCACGTGACTGCCGGAAACCACGGCCGCAGCAGCAGCAGCAACAGCAGCCGCAGGGAAACGGGAAGTGGAGTGTTGTGAGCCCTTGCAACACTCCCCTTTGTGCAACAGGGCAAGGGATGGGGGGGTTCCCCACCATGAGCGACAGCAACCCTCAGAGCTTACCCTGGGGGAATCCTCCCTACTAATGGCATTGTCTTTATCCTTGGCTACCAGGCCGGAGTGTTCAGTTTGTTTTCAACACACCCTACCGGATATGGAACCGCCCTCTTTTACATGTATTGCTAAAAAAAAAAAAAAAAAAGAGAACCAGAAAATACCTGGTTACTCTACAGATTCCTTACAAACATTAGAACTAAATGGTGGTGTTATGGTATTTCAACAATAACCTGATATTCCGCTTGACATTGTCTGTGATTCTTTGTATATCATAGAAATTGTTCAACATCTAGAGAAGGCAATTTTACAGGAAGTTATTAATTACAAGTTATGGACTTTGTTGAAAACTCTGTTGCATCTTATAAATAATCGTAACTGTAAAGCAATTTAATGTACCATTATTAGGAGTCCCTTTAAGTAAATGAGCAAGTCTTAACCCTTATAGCCTTTTGAACACGTTATATGAGTACTGTGGCGGACTGTGGACTTGGGACCCCATATAGAACTCATTTGATAGTCTCTTTGTGATCCACATGTGCTAGAAGATGGCAAATATAAGTACATCCATGCTTCTATCAGCCCTTGGAGACTTTTTATGGATATTGCTGACCACTTCTTCCGATGTAGGCTGCCCACCTCCATCGAAATGAGTGTGCATTTTGGTCAGTGTAAAAGCCCAAGGCTCATGCGATGTGGGGGAGGCAGAGCCTCTGTAGGGACACCAGCTAAAATTGAGCCTGCAACCTCGCACTGTGATGATGCTTCTTGGAGCTGATTTTTTGATTGTCTTCACAGGGTCCTTATGCCACATTCCGTATGAGGGACCGCGTAGTGGAAGTAATGATTGTCTGGGTTTTGTGTTTCAAATATTGTAATTGTATTGGAACCAGTATTATTTAATATATTCATCAATGATTTAGATGAGGGAATTGAGTGTACTGTCAGCAAGTTTGCTGATGACACTAAGCTGGGAGGAGTGGCTGACACGCCAGAAGGCTGTGCAGCCATCCAGCGGGACCAGGACAGGCTGGAGAGTTGGGCAGGGAATAACTTGATGAAATATGACAAGGGAAAGTGTAGAGTCCTGCATCTGGGCAGGAACAACCCCAGGTTCCAGTATAGGTTGGGGAACGACCTGTTAGAGAGTAGTGTAGGGGAGAGGGACCTGGGGGTCCTAGTGGATGGCAGGATGACCATGAGCCAACACTGTGCCCTTGTGGCCAAGAAGGCCAATGGCATCCTGGGGTGTATTAGAAGGGGGGTGGTCAGTAGGTCGAGAGAGGTCCTCCTTCCCCTCTACTCTGCCCTGGTGAGACCGCATCTGGAATATTGTGTCCAGTTCTGGGCCCCTCAGTTCAAGAAGGACAGGGAACTGCTGGAGAGAGTCCAGCGCAGGGCGACAAAGATGATTAAGGGAGTGGAGCATCTCCCTTATGAGGAAAGGCTGAGGGAGCTGGGTCTCTATAGTTTGGAGAAGAGGAGACTGCGGGGGGACCTTATTAGTGTATATAAATATATAAAGGGGGAGTGTCATGAGGATGGAGCCAGGCTCTTCTCAATGGCTAACAATGATAGGACAAGGGGTAATGGGTATAAACTGGAACACAAGAGGTTCCACTTAAACTTGAGAAGAAACTTCTTCTCAGTGAGGGTGACAGAACACTGGAACAGGCTGCCCAGGGAGGTTGTGGAGTCTCCTTCTCTGGAGACATTCAAAACCCGCCTGGACACATTCCTGTGTAACTTTATCTAGGTGTTCCTGCTCTGGCAGGGGGATTGGACTAGATGATCTTTTGAGGTCCCTTCCAATCTCTAACATACTGTGATACTGTGAACTGACTAGGAGAGGAGCACTGCTGGATCTCATCCTCACTAACAAGGAGGGTTTAGTTGAAGCAGTAAAGGTTGAGGGCTGCCTCGGTTGTAGCGACCATGAAATGGTGGAGTTTAGGATCTCGTGCAGCAGGAACAGAATAGCAAGCAGAATTGCAACCCTGGACTTCAGCAGGGCAAACTTGGGCCTTTTCAAACAATTGCTAGGGGAAATCCCATGGGCAAGGCTGCTTGAAGGTAAAGGGGCCCAAGATAGTTGGCTAGCATTCAAGGACTGCTTCTACCAAGCTCAAGATCAAAGCATCCCGACACGTAGGAAGTCAAGGAAGGGAGCCAGGAGACCTGCGTGGTTAGACAAGGAACTGCTGGGTAAGCTCAAACGGAAGAGGAGAGTTTACAGATCATGGAAGGAGGGGCTGGCCACTTGGGAAGAATATAAGGCTGTTGTCAGAGGATGTTGGGAGGCAACTAGGAAAGCTAAGGCCTCCTTAGAATTAAACCTGGCGAGAGGGGTCAAGGACAACAGAAAGAGCTTTTTCAAATATATGGCAGATAAAACCAACACCAGAGGTAATGTAGGCCCACTGATGAATGGGGTGGGTGCCCTGGTGACAGAAGATACAGAGAAGGCAGAGTTGCTGAATGCCTTCTTTGTCTCTGTCTACTCTGCTGGAGGCTGTCCTGAGGAGCCCTGTACCCCTGAGGACCCAGAGGAAGTCAGGAAATTGGAGGAGTTTGCCTTAGTTGATGAGGACTGGGTTAGGGAGCAATTGAGCAATCTGGACATCCATAAATCCATGGGTCCAGATGGGATGCACCCGCGGGTACTGAGGGAGCTGGCTGAAGTCATTGCTGGACCACTCTCCATTATCTTTGCCAAGTCTTGGGAAATGGGAGAGGTGCCTGAGGACTGGAGGAAAGCAAATGTCACTCCAGTCTTCAAAAAGGGCAAGAAGGAGGACCCGGGTAACTATAGACCGGTCAGCCTCACCTCCATCCCTGGGAAAGTGATGGAACACCTTATCCTTGATGCCATCTTAAGGCATGTCAAGGATAAGAGGGTCACTAGGGGCAGTCAGCATGGCTTTACCAAGGGGAAGTCATGCTTGACCAACCTCATAGCCTTTTATGAAGACATAACACGGTGGTTGGATGATGGCAGAGCGGTGGATGTGGTCTACCTTGACTTCAGCAAAGCATTTGACACAGTCTCCCACAGCATCCTCATAGCTAAACTGAGGAAGTGTGGACTGAATGGTCGGGTGGTGAGGTGGACTGTGAACTGGCTGAAGGACAGAAGCCAGAGAGTTGTGGTCAATGGGGCGGAGTCTAGTTGGAGGCCGGCATCTAGTGGAGTGCCTCAAGGGTCAGTGCTGGGGCCAGTATTATTCAATATCTTCATCAATGACCTGGATGAGGGAATTAAGCGTACTATCAGCAAGTTTGCTGATGACACTAAGCTGGGAGGAGCGTGGACATGCCGGAAGGCTGTGCTGCCATCCAGCGGGACCTGGACTGGCTGGAGAGTTGGGCTGTGAAAAATGTGATGAAATATAACAAGGGAAAGTGTAGAGTGTTACATCTGGGTAGGATCAACCCCAGGTTCCAGTACAGGTTGGTGAATAACCTATTGGAGAGCAGTGAAGGGGAAAGGGACCTGGGGGTCCTGGTGGATAGGAGCATGACCATGAACCAGCACTGTGCCCTTGTGGCCAGGAAGGCCAATGGCATCCTGGGGTGTATTAGAAGGGGGGTGGTCAGTAGGTCAAGAGAGGTTCTCCTTCCCCTCTACTCTGCCCTGGTGAGACCACATCTGGAATATTGTGTCCAGTTCTGGGCCCCTCAGTTCAAGAAGGACAGGGACCTGCTGGAGAGAGTCCAGTGCAGGGCAACTAAGATGATTAAGGGAGTGGAGCATCTCCCTTATGAGGAAAGGCTGAGAGAGCTGGGTCTCTTTAGTTTGGAAAAGAGGAAACTGAGGGGTGACCTCATTAATGTTTATAAATATATAAAGGGTGAGTGTCACGAGGATGGAGCCAGGCTCTTCTCGGTGACAACCAATGGTAAGACAAGGGGTAGTGGGCTCAAACTGGAACACAAGAGGTTCCACTTAAACTTGAGAAGAAACTTCTTCTCAGTGAGGGTGACGGAACACTGGAACAGGCTGCCCAGGGGGGTTGAGGAGTCTCCTTCTCTGGAAACATTCAAAACCCGCCTGGACGCCTTCCTGTGTAAACTCATCTAGGTGTTCCTGCTTTGGCAGGGGGATTTGACTAGATGATCTTTTGAGGTCCCTTCCAATTCCTAATATTCTGTGATTCTGTGATTCTGTGATTATGTTATCATGACTCTGGAAAAGAAAGGTTCTTGTATCAGCATGAAGGCCCCCAGCACTGTCTGGCAACAAAGCCCTCTGGCATTCAAAGCACAGAGCTCTCCATCGTCTGATATCCTGGAAGCAGCCTGCTGAGAATGAAGACTCAAACACTGTTTCATTTCAGAAACATTGTTTTTTAATTTTTGCTCCTTCCTGCAGATACTTTTCTGCCTTTCACCCTTGAAGGACCTTGAAGGTCCTCTAATTAGGCATGGAAAGGACAGCAAAATATCAGAACATTGTTAATGACACTTTATTCATATGACTTGAAATCTTCCCATGATGTTTCACTCTTTCTCCATGACTCAATTTATTTTGGTGGCAATTTTAACCAGGTAAGGGCTAAAAAATTCCTGGATAAGAATCACAGTATTTTGCCTTAGTTCTCTGCAGAAAATGCTTTGATTGAATGACTTCTCAGTTTTGACGTGTGTATTTGCTATAACCCTTCCTACATTCTCAATAATATTTTGAATGCATTATTGATTGAAAGGTGAATGAGCATTGCGCTGTCACTAGGGATTTTTCTGGGTGGTCACCTACTTTTTTGTAAAACGTCATATTAGAAAGTAGAATGGCTTATTCTGGAGTGAAGGATAAACCCTGACAGACACAAGCAAAACAAATCATGTGGTTATTTCTTTGCTTGTCACTATTTTTTCAGAACTAGCATCAAGGGAGTTGGTAAGGCTTATAATAACCTGAAAGTAATTCCTGCATAAATTAGGGAGATATTGCAAAGGAAGCAGTCACCATCAAGGAGAAACTGCAGAGTGTCAGTTGTAAACGTCCTTGACTAATGGCTAGTGGTGAGATAAATGTCTTTTTCCTTTCCTCATTCTGTGCATGCTCCTTGCTCCTTTCTTCTGAAAAAAAACCCTGCTTTGCATGTCAGCCAAGGGGTACAGTATTTTTTTGATTTGCAGCTGAAGGATCATTTTCATGTTGTACATCTTCACTTGAAAACTGCTAAAACTTTGCCAGTGAGGAGGGATACTTTAACAATTAGGTTTTGCTTGCTTTCTTTACATACAGTCTCTGCACATTTCTGCAGATCAATGTTTGAATAAAACACTAACAGATTGATGAGAATTCATACCGTATGCTGCTCCAGCCAGTTTACAGAATATCTATGTTGCATTTCTGCTAAAGCCTCTTCTAACTCCTAACTTTTCTAACTCTAAAATGCCAGAATTTTAAAACACAGTAGGATTTTTACAAGTTCTTTATTGGTTTACATAGTTAGCTTGCCCTGAAATACAGAGAGGCTGTCACCAAGAGGGGTTTCTAAATGCTAGTGCCTATTAGGATCCTCATGTTGCAAAAGCTACCTGAAAATCTGATAATTAATTTTTCAACAATCTTATATGCAGTTATCATTGGCATTGTTACTTTATATGTTCACAACCTGTATCAATAATATGGTGGCTCACCATTTGCATGCTTTAGAACTAAAGGTTCCTTGGGCATAATTTATTGTTTAACTAAAGAATGGTGCTATATTTATTTCCCATGTACAAAAAGAAATTGAGTACTCCATTAGCCAATAGATGTATATAGCTGGACATGAAAAATTTATGATATTATTATGTTTTTATTTTGTTGATTCCTTGTTGTTATTTTTTTCCCTTTAGGAGGAAAAAAATATAAGTAATAAGTGTAATCAGTCCTTTCATCTTGTAAAACAAAAAGGCATGAAAATGCATGAAGAGGGGCTGAGACTGTAATGAAACATAATCTAATGGGAGGTGACTGCATTGTAATTGTATAAATGTGTATGTGTGAGCAACTGGGAAATACAAAAGGGTCAGCAGTGTTTATGACATGGTAAAATAGATTAATATGGGAATATATCAAAGCAGTGGATGCAGAGAGTACAGTGGAAAGCAAAAAAGACTATTAGAGCAGAAGCCTTAAAAAATACTTAAAAAAATCCCCTGGAAAACAGTGCATGCATGTTTTATGTTCACTCTGCTGTGTGTCTCTTTAATAGATGGTATTTAATGGACAGATGGGGCTGTTGACCAAGGACAAAATACTTACGATTTTCTTTCTAGCAAATAAAGTGCTTCCTCTTTAGGCTTGGTTTTTATTCCAGTTATAATGAGACTTCCTTTCAAGGATGCCAAGAAGTGCCTGGTTTGCATGTGCAAAATCAAGATTAATATGAATGAACTCTGTTAAATTTATTGATTTATACAGAATGCAATCACTTTTTTCCTCATAGGCTTTTGTGTTATATCCTTAGATAACTTAAGTACACAGGCCTTTTTTGTCATCTGTTATTATGTGGTTTTGAGTGATTTAAAATCAAGTATTAAAAATAATTTTATCTTAAGAGAATCCATGAACTTCCATGATTTTCCTTTTTTTTTTTTTTTTTTTTTTTTTTCCCTCCTGGGCTTAAACAGAAACAATGCAATTGTTTGTGTTCAATGAATACACAGTATTCTGAGACTCCGTCTCTCAAAATAGCTATTCAAATTGGAATCCTGTAGAATTTGATAATTGCTCTGGACCTCTGAGTCATCCAAAGAAATATTTTTAATGATCAATCAACCATAAAACTCATAACTTTTATTTCAGGTCCCTCGTGAACAAATTGATTCTGTATTTCCATATGATTAAGGAAAATAACCTTCTGGTTAGTGATTTGTTTTAAAAGGTGAAGAAATAGGGAAAAAATGAATGATTTCTATTTGTAAGAGTAAAACGTCCTACACTAGCAGTGCAATTAGATTGTTAAAAGTGAGCATTTGATTAATTTCCAGTGTACTACTTCTTGCACATGTGATCACAGCTTTTATCTTAGAAAGTGAAGAGTAAAACAATTTCTTCCCTTGCATGCAATTCCCCCTTAGCATACGATTAAAGGCTTATACAAAGAGGCAGGACAAAATTCATTAATTTGGCAGCCACACAATTTTGCCAAAGATTGCTGATGCTGAAGCTGGAATATATATATGTGTAACTTAGAAGCAAATTTCACATTTTAGCATTAGGGGCAGATGAGCTGCACTGGTAATTCCATCCTTTGCAGCCCATCTAAAATAACTATATGCATCTATTCATGCATGTAATTCAGCTACCTGATTCATTCATATTTAAGCAGTTGGTTAGGCAATGACCGTAAATTAGATGCCTTGAAGATTCTTGGCAGAAAAATGTTTAACAGCCATTGATACACTGCAGCCTTGTCAAGAAAAAATACCTACATGGTATGCAATAGCAAACATGTATGTTTTACGTTACTCCAGAGTAGGCGGTTTTAAGGATGGACCTAGTATCACAGAGCCCTACCATGTAGAAGTATAGTAATTACATGGAAAGAGGACAAACACAACTACACTTTATTACAGGTAAATGATACCTGTACTTTATTACAGGTAAATGATAGTGGGCTGCCTGTGTCTGGAAATGGGCAATGATGTAGGGTTTAATCTAGAATACTTTTAAAGGAATAGAAGGATTCCTGTGAGTAGAAGGAAAAGGACACCGTGATGCCCCGCCAGAGAGCTGAAGAGGGTCCTACTCCCCCAAAACGCATTATGAGCACCTTTATGTTTCTATGATGCAAAGCAGTGGATTGTGGAAATAGGTAGGAAAATCTCATCCTGTTTTATTCCCTGAAGTTTGATATTAGAATGCTGCACTATGGCAGTAGTGGATATATGTTACCCCAAAGCCACCTCTCTGTGGATCGTTCTCCCTACTGTCATAGCTCCTTCATGGCTGTGCTTCTACCACTTTGTACTATTTCATACTTTGAACTTTGGTTAGGACAATTCACAACACTTTCATCTTTCCTAGTAAATATGTTAACTTCTGGCAATGTACCCTCGCATCAGGCTGAAGGGTATACAGCTGGGCTTGTATATAGAATCATAGAATGGCTTGGGTTGGAAAGGACCTTAAGATCATCCAGTTCCAACTCCCTGCCATGGGCAAGGACACTTCACACCAGACCATGTAGCCCAAGGCTCTGTCCAACCCAGCCTTGAACACCACCAGGGATAGCACCTTTACCACTTCTTTGGGCAACCCATTCCAGTGCCTTGCCAACCCCACAGTAAAGAACTTCCTTATATCTAACCTGAACTTCCCCTGTTTAAGTTTAAACCCATTACAAAACTGTGCGTACATACTGCATGCCCTGTGTATTTGTCCTGTGCCATGGGTTTAAGGACACAAAAATCTGATGAGATACTGGTTGAAGTATGACAGAGGGAGTCAGATCTGGTAGATAATTGTGTGCTGTAAAAGGCCTTTAGATTAGCCAGACTAGACCATACTGGGGTGCTTTCAGAGGAAGAACCCAGAATTAATCCAATATCT
Organism: Psittacula echo; assembly: GCF_963264785.1. NCBI lineage: Eukaryota > Metazoa > Chordata > Aves > Psittaciformes > Psittacidae > Psittacula > Psittacula echo. Next base: position 90,576,164 of record NC_137738.1, read on the forward strand.
TTCCAATATGAATGATTAGGGGAAGGGATATGGTCATTAGAGCTCAGGCTAATTCAAGTTTTGATTCATGAAAAGAGTAATATGCAGATTTCCACATTTTTACCAACAGAGGAAACTGTGTTCTTCTAACATCAGATGTTACTACATTTCCAGTTCTGGAAATTGTTTCCATGTGGTTTAGGGGCCTAATTATGATAACTGAAATGTTGGGGTTTTTTTAAGAATCACTCAGTTAAATATGTCTTACTTGGGCAACTTGTATATTGTTATCCCACAATAGGATTTTAGCTTTGCTTCTTCAAAAAAATTAACAACTTGTCAACTACTGATAGGTCTAATGACTGGGTCTTTTTTTTAATACTGGAAGAGGGTCCCACACACTTTTCCTATGGCTATGTTGGACAAGCTGGAACTCTGCTTTCTGAACAACTGAATTAACTTTGCCTTTGGAAAGATGGTTTTGGTGCTGGTCATGCAATGCACTCCCATCTTGTGATGGCCAGCCAGTGGATCAGTTAAGGTCTAAATAAGCCAAGATCCTAGGGGCATTTCAAGACAAGACTTTTTAACTATTCAAAGTGCAAGCCTGAAAATTCATGATTAGAACTCACCTGACTGGCAACTTAAGGCTCTGTTCCAATGTCATTAACAGCTCAATGTCTTGCCAGTTATGTGAACAGGCAGACTGTCCTGTAGGCTATATGTAAAGTCCTTGTTTAGACTTGGGAAAGGCAGATCTGAAAGAAATATGGGCTCTTCGCAACTCCCAGGAGTTCAAACCAATTGATTTCATTGATACCCAGAACAATCTTTCTTGGCAAACCCTTTGGGAAAGTGTGGATCTGTGGACTGAGGCTTGATTCAAGCACATATTGAAACATCCAAATTAAGAGTTTGTTATTGTCTTTAAAATAGAAATGGCAACTAAACTCTGGAAAAATCCTCATCATTTTTCTAAAACCTCTTAGATACCACAGATGTTTTAGACTTGGAATCACTAAAAAAGAGAATTTTTAAGAGATTAAATTATTCTTATTTTTATAGTCTTAAGTATTTTTCCAGTGTTTTAATTCCCTATAACTACCATGAATTTACATACCTCTACTTTACTGAACTTTTTGGAGACATTTCAAAATATAAGAAATAAAATAACATTTTTAACTACCCTGATGTTATTAGACATCTTTATTGCCTTGTACACTAAACTGTAACCTGTTTTGGAAACAGCTATAATATTTTTTTGAAAATGTTCTGGAGAAACAGAAACTGTTGCAATAACTTATTGTGACTTTTCCTTTTTGCTTGCCTATCTACTGTAACTGCAATATTGATTAACTTTGTATGTTCTAAGTGAACATAACCTGGTTTGATTGGTTAAATCATCAATCAGGAAACATTAATGAATTTATTTAGTATTTTATACTGATTAGATAATAACCTATACATAAATCATTTGGAGCTTCTGTAGATATATTGAATCTATGGGTGTTGTCTTCTCATTTTAAAATTCATCTCCTTTTAGACAACTAATGTAGTTCAGTAAATTCTGGATTAGTCGTCACATATTGCTTTTGACTTGTGATGAATACAACCTTTAAAAATATGAGACATTACAAAATATCTTTGAGAAGTTCGTGTCAACTGATTTTGATTTTTAGAAATATATTGCATTAATTTTCAGTACTTTATTTGTCATCACAGACATGTTCTCTGTGCTAGTTTTCACTGGGATAGAGTTAGTTTTCTTCATAGTAGCTAGTATAGGCTGGTTTGTATTTGTGTTGGGAGCAGTGTTGATCGTACAGGTTTGGTTTCAACATTGTTCAGCAGTGCAAAGCCACAGTCAAGCCCCTTTTTGCTCCTCACCCTATCAAACCAGCATGCAGTCTGGGGGTACACAAGATGCTGGGAGGGTACGTAGCTGGAAAGCTGACCCCAACTGACCCAAGGAATGTTCCATGCTATATGACATCATGCTTAATATATGAATAGTGGGGAGAGAAGAAGGAAGGGGGGGACATTCAGAGTAGTGGCATTCGTCTTCCCAAGTCATAGAATCACAGAATCAGATAGGTTGGAAAAGATGTTTAAGATCATCAAGTCCAACCATTACCCCATGTTTGCCAAGACCATCACTAAACCATGTCACTGAGGGCCTCATCCACATGGTTTCTGAACACTTCCAGGGATGGTGATTCCAGACTTCCCTGGGCAGTTTGTTCCAATGCCTGATCACCCTCTTGGTGAAGAAATTTTTCCTAATATTTAGTCTATCCCTGGCTCGTCTTGAGGCTGTTACATCTTGTCCTGTAGCTTCTTACTTGGGATAAGAGACTGGCTCTCACCTCACTACAATCTCCTTTCAGGTAGTTGTACAGAGCGATAAGGTACTCCCTGAGCCTTCTCTTCTCCAGACTGAACAATCCCAGTTCCCTCGGCTGTTCCTCATAAGACTTTTTTTCCAGACCCTTCACCACTTTTGTTACCCTTTTCTGGACCCGCTCCAGCACCATTATGCACGATGGAGCCCTGCTTTCCTGGAGATGGCTGAACACCTGCCTGACCATGGGCAGTAGCGAAAGAATTCTTCCTTGTTTTGCTTTGCTTGTGTGTGCAGCTTTTGCTTTACCTATTAAACTGTCTTTATCTCAACCTGTGAGTTTCTCTTTACTCTTCCAAGTCTCTCCCTCATCCTACTGCAGGGGAGTGAGCGAGTGGGTGTGTGGGGCTGAGCTGCCAGCTGGGGTTAAAAACCATGACACTTACAAAAATAATATTTTAATAGACACTGCATTGTCATGGAATAGAGATGTCCATTTACAAATGTCTTTGATTTTATAGCTGTTTTGTATAGTATTTTAAATTCTTTAAAACACCAAGTTTTTTTTTTAAAGGTACATCTAACTGCTGATATTTTTAGAGCTCTTTACATAAGCATTGCTTTGTCAGTAATGTTTTTAAATCTTTGAAATTAAACACATTTATTGCAAGAATAACTCTTCATAAACACTAACTAGCATATTTCCAGTGAAATGTAAATTTGCAAAAATGAAGCAAGCAAAATGCTTCATAGTTTGCATTCCATAATGTTAATACTGACCCCTTCATCATGAAATATTATTCAATTTCTAAAATTATCATTCTTTCAAGATGAAAAGCAAACGTATTTTTCAGTCTATCCTTAACTCTGAGAAGAAGAAAGCATAGGCTGTTTATTTATTACTGGATGTTCTTATTGACTCTCAACATACTGCATTTATTATATATATTATAATTATGTATAGGCATACATAATAATACCCCCTCAATAATCTCTCATAAATAAAAATATTAAGTTATTGAAAAATAAAAATCGTATGAGAATCATAGAATCATAGAATAGTTAAGGTTGGAAAGGACCTTAAGATCATCCAGTTCCAACCCCCCTGCCATGGGCAGGGACACCCCACACTAAACCATGCCACCCAAGGCCTCATCCAACCTGGCCTTGAACACCGCCAAGGATGGAGCATTCACAACCTCCCTGGGCAACCCATTCCAGTGCCTCACCACCCTCACAGTAAAGAATTTCTTCCTTATATCCAATCTAAACTTCCCCTGTTTAAGTTTGAACCCGTTACCCCTTGTCCTGTCACTACAGTCCCTGATGAACAGTCCATCCCCAGCATCCTTGTAGGTCCCCTTCAGATACTGGAAGGCTGCTAGGAGGTCTCCATGCAGCCTTCTCCAGGCTGAACAGCCCCAACTTTCTCAGCCTGTCTTCATACGGGAGGTGCTCCAGTCCCCTGATCATCCTTGTGGCCCTCCTCTAGACTTGTTCCAACAGTTCCATGTCCTTTTTATGTTGAGGACACCAGAACTGCACACAATACTCCAAGTGAGGTCTCACGAGAGCAGAGTAGAGGGGCAGGATCACCTCCTTCAACTTGCTGGTCATGCTCCTTTTGATGCAGCCCAGGATACGGTTGGCTTTCTGGGCTGCGAGCGCACACTGAAGCCGCCTCATGTTCATTTTTCCATCGACCAACACCCCCAAGTCCTTCTCTGCAGGGCTGCTCTGAATCTCTTCTCTGCCCAACCTGTACCTGTGCCTGGGATTGCCCCGACCCAGGTGTAGGACCTTGCACTTGGCATGGTTAAACTTCATAAAGTTGGCATCAGCCCACCTCACAAGTGTGTCCAGGTCCCTCTGGATGGCATCCCTTCCCTCCAGCGTATCAACCAAACCACACAGCTTGGTGTCATCGACAAACTTGCTGAGGGTGCACTCAATCCCACTGTCCATGTCACCGACAAAGATGTTGAACAAGATCGGTCCCAACACCGATCCCTGAGGGACACCACTTGTTACTTGTCTCCAGCCAGACATCGAGCCATTGACCACAACACTTTGCGTGCAGCCATCCAGCCAGTTCTTTATCCACCGAGCGGTCCACCCATCAAATTGATGTCTCTCCAATTGAGAGACAAGGATGTCATGTGGGACAGTGTCGAACGCTTTGCACAAATCCAAGTAGATGACGTCAACTGCTCTGCCCTGTCCATCAGTTTCGCAGCCCCATCATAGAAGGCCACCAAATTGGTCAGGCAGGATTTCCCCTTAGTGAATCCATGCTGGCTGTCACCAACCAACTCCTTGTTTTTCATGTGCCTTAGCATTTCTTCCAGAAGAATCTGCTCCAAGATTTTGCCAGGCACAGAAGTGAGACTGGGTGGTCTGTAATTCCCCGGGTCATCCATTTTCCCCTTCTTGAAAATGGGGGTTATATTTCCCTTCTTCCAGTCATTGGGAACTTCACCTGACTGCCACAATTTTTCAAATATGATGGCCAGTGGCTTAGCAACTTCATTCGCCAGCTCCTTCAGGACCCGTGGATGGATATTGTCAGGTCCTGTGGACTTGTGTATGTTTAGGTTTTTAAGATGGTCTCGAACCAGATCCTCTCCTACAGTGGGCCGAGGGTCTTCATTTTCGCAGTCCCTGCATTCGCCTTCCAGGACTTGGGTGGTGCAGTCAGAGCCTTTGCCAGTGAACAGTAGGTATCCGTTGTATCTGAAGCCTATTCTGTGGTAACGCTTGGGTTTTTGCATCATCCAGCACAATTTCCTAGTTCCTTAGAGACTTCCCTGTTTGTTTGTGATGTTGGCCCAGAAGTCTCTGGTCTCTGTCTTTCCTGGCTTGTTTTGATTTTCTCATGTTTACCAGTTGAGAAGTTACTGTGAGCTCTCTGGAGAGATGGTGGTAGGATTTCCAACTCAGTAAGTCCAGCATCATCCTTGAAGTGTTGCTGCATATATGGTTCTCTGAGCTCACTGTGTTTAAGGAAGCTGTGAAGTCTCATAGCTGTGAACGCATCTTGTGCCCTACAAATATGCACCACATCATCTACTACTAATGGGAAAGGAGTGGTCCTTTTGCATCTCTCTCTTGTCTGTCATGCTCAACAAAATCTGCAGTTCTCTACAGTCCATGTTCATTTAACCCCTCATTTTGCCCTGACAGAAAAGAATATAATAGCACCCTATAACTAATCCCAGGACTCTGCTGTGGAAAGAGAACAGGAAGAAATAGCAGGTCCATGCCAATAAGAGTGTATGTTTAAATAAATAGGATGGATAAAGGCTGGCAACAGGATGACACAGGTGAATTGATTTGCCTATGTGGGCAGTGGAGCTTAAGACTCCTTACCTAATACAGTATGACTATTTCAATAAATAAGGCTTGCATAGATTGGAATTTAAAGCTTTTTTGGAAACGATCACATCATAACTTCCTCATCATCATGGCATTGAGACTACAGAGAACTTTCTGACTAATTCAGTCCTGATTTACATTTCAGTTCATGCTCACCTGTGACTGCTTAGCTCATCTCTATAGCTCATGGGGTTTCCAAACAGCCTTCCAGACTAGCCTGAGAAAAGCTCTATGGATTATGTAATGTAAAAGCAAATGAATTGTCTTTATTTGTTTTAAACTTTGAAAGACAGACACAGACTTTCCACTCCCTGAAAGTGTTCAATGCTGTACACGGCTTTGAGGAACCTGGTCTAGTGGAAGGTGTCATTGCCTGTGGCAAGGGGCTTGGAACTATATGATCTCCACGGTCGTCCTTTCCAACCCAAACTATTCTATGAATTCCATATGTTGTATTATTTCCTTAAGCACCTCAATATATTTCCAGTTTCATATCTTAAAATTACTTGTTAATCAAAAGCTACTTCAAAAGTTTTGCAGGTTTCACTGCAAAAAAAATCAAAAAATGGATTCTGCCTATAGTTGTAACACAATACCTGAATTAGCAAATCAAGATGTACTCAGCTCACAAACTGAAATTAGAAATGTTACTGGCTTTTTTACACTCCCCCTCCCCCTTTTTTTAGCTTCAGATCTTTTTCAAAGCTACAATAAATGGTTTTGTGCATGGCTGAGTCTTAATTTATTCCATTTGAATTATTTAACATTCATTTATACAATATCGTAACATTTTATTTCAGGACATTACATGTATCATCATTTTTTGGTTTCTTTTTTCAAGAAGCATATGAACCTCAAGACAAAGTTATTTGTTATGCATTTTTTTCCATATTTAGCCAGATAAATCAAACATTAGTGATTGGTTGTTACAGTAATACAGGCTGCAGGGGCCTTACAATATCAGATAACTTTAAGTTCTGCTAAAGTCATGGTGTTCAGAGGAATTCTTTACAGAGTGTAAAAATAAGGTCAGTGTTCTAGGTAATTTGACATTCACTACAGGAGAACCCAGGTAGCATAGAACAGATGCTTTAAGCAAAAATGACATTGTATGTCTACAAAGGTAAGGTTTCTTTTTGCTTTTAGACATTTCTTGAGACACAAGAATTTATTGAAATGCATATTGTTTCAATGGCTAGGAAGGGAGATCAGCTGCTACAATGAAGCAACAAATATTGAATCAGATCAAAAATGGGGCAGGAATAACTTTACGAAAAAAAAGGAAAAGCAAGTCATGTGGTTTTATAACAAAAAAGGTAGAAACCAGTAACAGAACCTGTCTGCTGTATCCATGTAGCTCAAGGGAATCAAAGGAGACATGGGACTGAACTTGTCCCACACTGGTGAGCAAATCAAATCCTGGTGCATTTTCATCAACTGTCAGAAACAGACCAATATTTCTCTGGGGCCAGGCAGGAAATTAGGCTATTAAGTTACAGCTTTTTCAGAGAGCCTCTGTCATTCTCTTCTCCTATTCTACAGATGTTCTATCAAAGCAAGTCATTGTAACCATTTATCTTTCAAAAGTTAAAATACTTTTTCCAGAACTAATTTTTTCCCTCAGTACTTAAGGTCTTTGTACTGTGTGTCTTGCTTCCCTGATCTTGTATGGATCTAAGATTAATTTGCGCTAGCAAGGAGTTCAACAACAAAATCAATTTCAATTGGGTCAGGTGAGGTCACTGCCAGCTCAGTAGTGTGAGGAGAGAAATAGATTATTATCATTCTGGGAGCACTACTACTTTAGTATGGAGGGAAAAAAAGAAATTGTCTATTAAAGACCTTTACAATAATTACCATAACACTGGAAAAATGATTATTTTTTATTTTATTTTCTTAAAGACTGATATAGCCATCTATATATGAATAATTTATGCTACAAAAAATTTTGTATTTCTTATGAAGGATGGAATACAATTTGTTAAATGACTGGTAGCATTTCATTAAAAATGTGGCACTGTCAAACTGATGCAGCAATACCTGTGATAGATCATTTTATATCCTTAGCACATAGCAGGTGTAAATTAAACAACATTCCCTCTGTTAAGTATTCCATGCACCATATCACAAAAGAGCAGTTATAATGAGAATTTAAGTTAGACCTGTAAAGAAAAGGAAATAATGTTTAAGTGTTTAAAATTATATTTACTAGGAAAGAAAACCCATCCTATATACAGATTCTGTTATTTAGTGTCTAATCTCACAGCTTTGAAGGAAAAATAAAAAAATAAAGGAAGCAGCAGCAGCTGAAAATGGTTAATAAAATTAGTAAACCATTAGTGTTTAATGTGAACTAAAGCTTATTTCTTTCTTCCATCAGATACAGGACACTAGTTAAGAAAATGCTTTGGGTCAATCTGCAGCATGTGTGTGCCTCTTTGCTCATACAAACCCAGCTTTTCAGGTGAGTTAATGCTTCACAGTTCCTTTATCTTCAGAACAGCTGTGCAAACCTGTGCTACCTGAAGGTACGGGCCAATTAGGTGAATAGGAAGGTGAAGTTTCTTGACTTTAATTGCTGGGCCATGTCTGTTTTTCTGCTTGTGCATCTTAAATTTTTGTGTAATCTGAGCTGAAGTGTGACATGTATGAACTTGGCTATATTAAGTTAAAATCTGCATTCTGCTGTCTGTGAAATAGCACTATTTGAAGTTAAAGGTTCCATATATTTGTGTTAAATAGAAAATAGGACATGGATATATTTTCAGAAGAACCATTCATGGAAATTCAATTATGTCCTGGGTTCAGCAGCAGCAGTCACTTTTTCTCCTTCTTAGTAGCTGGTGCAGCGCTGTGGTTTTGACTTTCGGCCTGGGAATAATGCTGATAAAGCCGATGTTTTCAGTTGCTGGTCAGAATGTTTACCCTGACCAAGGACTTTGTGAGTCTCATGCTTTGCCAGGGAGGAGGGGAAGCAGGGACAGGACACCTGATCCAAACTAGCCAAAGAGGTATTCCATATCATAGCACGTCATGCCCAGGATGTAGAACAGAGAGTCGCCCGGAAGGGCTGGAACACTGCAGGGTGGGGGTGAGGTACCGGTCGGTAAGTGGTTGTATTCTCTTCCTTGTTATTTCCTTTATCATTATTATTATTGGTGGTAGCAGTAGTGGTTTGTGTTATACCTTAGTTATTAAACTGTTCTTATCTCAACCCGTGGGAGTTGCATTCTTTTGATTCTCCTCCCCGTCCCTCCAGGAGCGGAGGGAAGAAAGGTGGGGTGGGTGGGGGAAGCAGACTGCATGGTTCTAATTTACGGCCTGGGCTTAAACCACGACAAATTAAAAAATAAGAAAAGAAAGAAAAAAAAACAATTGGAACAATTTCTTTGTAGTATAGCAGCCCTGCCTTCAGGTATTGACTTTAATCAGTTTCATTATATGCAAAAAGATTCAGATTTCTGGGTCAAATTCTCCCCAAGTGTATTTTCCCTGAAATCTGTGAAATAACACCAGCAATGAATCTGGCCTCGTGATCTCAAATTTCCTCCATTTCCTCTTTCTGTGATCAAAACATGCAAAATGAAATGATGCTGCTAACGATTCTTTAGAGAAAAAGATACTAGATGCATGTTTCTTTATAGGCACAAGTTTGAATTAAATCCTCCATCAATATAGACATAATTTTATTCTTTTTGCAAGTATGGGTTTAGATGATTAACTACCTGAACATTGCTGGGGGAAAAAAAAAAAATAAAAAAGGCATAGAGCCAAATTTCATTGTATTGCAAAAAATAAAATCCTTTCTTCCCTTAGTAAGGGCCAGAGTTCTTAACAAGGGTTAAATAAAGTTTTTGCTATGTACTGGTAATAGATAAGGTTTCTTGCAACTAGATTTGTCTTCATTGCCATGTATTCAATATTTAGCCAGATACTTCCCTTTCAAGATCTCGCTGATCACCATGCACTGCACAGAGCATTGAAAATGTATCCCTAAATGCTTTGGTGTTTGGCAGTAATACATTTTAGGCTTTACACTTACATAAGGCTTTTATATTTACAAAGGGATGAGTGAAGACTCCCTCTTTATTTTTTCATGGCTTTGTGAACTAACAGTGATTCAGGATTACGGGACCCAAGTTGGTAGGCCAGGTCTACTGGGGGCTGGTGGAGCTGATCTGACAAAGAAGAGGAAGAGAGGTTTTGGTAGGAAGCTTGCCAGGCTGGTCAAGGTTTCTTTAAACTAGATGTGTGAAGGGGGCATCATTGCTTCCCAACACACCCAGTCAGTTGCCAGCACCTACAAAAAATGCTCGGAGCAATACAGAGATATTCCAGCCGCTCCAGCCAATGAGCCGGCTTCATTTGGACCTCGGCTCAGATGCCTCTATACAAACGCCCGTAGCATGGGAAACAAACAAGAGGAATTAGAGATGTGTGCACGACTACGGGGGTATGATATGGTAGGCATCACAGAAACATGGTGGGATGGCTCCTATGACTGGAGTGTTGGAATGGAAGGTTACAGGCTCTTCAGAAAAGACAGGCCTGGCAGGCGGGGAGAGGGAGTTGCTATTTATGTTAGGGATAAGCTGGAGAGTGTGGAACTGTGTCTGGGGATGGGTGAGCAGTCGACAGAGAGTTTGTGGGTCAGGGTTAAAGGGAGAACAGCGATGAGGGATATTACTGTGGGGATCTGTTACAGACCGCCTGATCAAGAGGAATCTGTCTACAAACAGATAGGAAAAGCCTCACGCTCACAGGCCCTTGTTCTCATGAGGGACTTCAACCACCCTGACATCTGTTGGAGTGAAAGTATGGCCCGGCACAAGCAATCCAGGAGGTTCCTCAATTGTGTGGAAGACAACTTCCTTCTGCAAGTAACAGAGGAGCTGACAAGGAGAGGTGCCATGCGTGACCTCGTGCTCACCAACAGGGAAGGAAGGACTGGTTGGAAATGTGATGCTCCAGGGCAGCCTTGGTTGCAGTGACCACGAGATGGTTGAATACGAGATCCTCGGGACAGTGCAGCAAACTCACTGCCCTGGACTTCAAGAGAGCAGACTTTGGCCTCTTCAGGAACCTGCTCAATACGGTTCCATGTGATACAGCCCTAGAGGGCAGGGGGGCCCAAGACTCTTGGTTGTTATTCAAGGATCACCTGCTACAAGCTCAGGAATGTTGCATCCGAACTAGAAGGAAGTGCAGCAAGAGGGCCAGGAGACCTCCTTGGATGGATAAGGAGCTGCCCAGGAAAACTCAAAGGAAAAAAGAGGCTTATAGAAGGTGGAAGCAGGGACAGGCAGCCGGGGAAGAATACAGGGATGTTGTCCGGGAAGCTAGGGACCAGGTGAGGAAGGCTAAGGCCCAGGTAGAATTGAACTTGGCTACGGATGTTAAGGATAACAGAAAGGGATTCTATAGGTATGTAGCAAATAAAAGACACACTAGGGACAACGTAGGCCCCCTCTGGAAGATATCGGGAGAACTGGCTACCCAGGATTTGGAGAAGGCTGAGGTTCTTAATGCCTTCTTTGCCTCGGTCTTCACTGGCAAAGTCTCTGACTGCACCACCCAAGTCTTGGAAGGCAAATGCAGGGACTGCGAAAATGAAGACCCTCGGCCCACTGTAGGAGAGGATCTGGTTCGAGACCATCTTAAAAACCTAAACATACACAAGTCCACAGGACCTGACAATATCCATCCACGGGTCCTGAAGGAGCTGGCGAATGAAGTTGCTAAGCCACTGGCCATCATATTTGAAAAATTGTGGCAGTCAGGTGAAGTTCCTGACGACTGGAAGAAGGGAAATATAACCCCCATTTTCAAGAAGGGGAAAATGGATGACCCGGGGAATTACAGACGAGTCAGTCTAAGGGACTAATCCCGCCCCATGGCAGGAGTATTGGAACCAGATGATCTTAAGTCAGTCTAAGGGACTGACTTCACTAAGTCCCTTGGCTTCACTAAAGGGAAATCCTGCCTGACCAATGTGGTGGCCTTCTATGATGGGGCTGAGAAACTGATGGACGGGGCAGAGCAGTTGACATCATCTACCTGGATTTGTGCAAAGCGTTCGACACTGTCCCACATGACATCCTTGTCTCTCAATTGGAGAGACATCAATTTGATGGGTGGACCACTCGGTGGATAAAGAACTGGCTGGATGGCCGCACGCAAAGAGTTTTGGTCCATGGCTCGATGTCTGGCTGGAGACCGCTAACGAGTGGTGTCCCTCAGGGATCGGTGTTGGGACCGATCTTGTTCAACATCTTTGTCGGTGACATGGACAGTGGGATTGAGTGCGCCCTCAGCAAGTTTGCCAATGACACCAAGCTGTGTGGTTTGGTTGATACGCTGGAGAGAAGGGATGCCATCCAGAGGGACCTGGACACGCTTGTGAGGTGGGCTGATGCCAACTTTATGAAGTTTAACCATGCCAAGTGCAAGGTCCTACACCTGGGTCGGGGCAATCCCAGGCACAGGTACAGGTTGGGCAGAGAAGAGATTCAGAGCAGCCCTGCAGAGAAGGACTTGGGGGTGTTGGTCGATGGAAAAATGAACATGAGGCGGCTTCAGTGTGCGCTCGCAGCCCAGAAAGCCAACCGTATCCTGGGCTGCATCAAAAGGAGCGTGACCAGCAGGTGGAAGGAGGTGATCCTGCCCCTCTACTCTGCTCTTGTGAGACCTCACTTGGAGTATTGTGTGCAGTTCTGGTGTCCTCAACATAAAAAGGACATGGAACTGTTGGAACAAGTCTACAGGAGGGCCACAAGGATGATCAGGGGACTGGAGCACCTCCCGTATGAAGACAGGCTGAGAAAGCTGAGGCTGTTCAGCCTGGAGAAGAGAAGGCTGCATGGAGACCTCCTAGCAGCCTTCCAGTATCTGAAGGGGACCTACAAGGATGCTGGGGATGGACTGTTCATCAGGGACTGTAGTGACAGGACAAGGGGTAAGGGGTTCAAACTTAAACAGGGGAAGTTTAGATGGGATATAGTGAAGAAATTCTTTACTGTGAGGGTGGTGAGGCACTGGAGTGGGTTGCCCAGGGAGGTTGTGAATGCTCCATCCTTGGCGGTGTTCCAGGCCAGGTTGGATGGGGCCTTGGGTGACATGGTTTAGTGTGGGGTGTCCCTGCCCATGGCAGGGGGGTTGGAACTGGATGATCTTAAGGTCCTTTCCAACCCTAACTATTCTATGATTCTATGATTTAATCTTTCAATATTACAGATGAAAAAATAGATGCAAATTGTATGAAGGCTGGATCTGTACACATAGTCACCAGATTGCCCTTTTAGGTCAAAACAATTTTTTCAATGGTTCATATTAGAAGGTATTCCTATTTTTCCACCATGAAATTATATAGGTCATTAAAGTAAAATCTTGATCCTACCCACTGTGGTGTATGCCCGTAAGCATATAAAATTGAGACAAGCGTATAGCACTGCTTCCAGAGAACAGTTCTACATTCTATAGGCAGCTGTTACCTAAGGGAGCCCTGAGAAAGCTTTAATAACTCTTATAAGGGCTCGTATGAAATGTAATTTAAAATTTTGTAAATTTATAAAGTTTTGTAATTTATAATTTAAAGTAATTTTAATTTATATAATTTTATATAATCTGCAGAAAATTTAATTGCAATTTTAGGCAGCTTAGTATAAAGCTTATTCACTGGACATTGCACAATAGTATCTGTATTAAACCTAGATTATGTGATATCTTGATTTGTGCCATTCTTCCTTCAGGGTTTATCCAAAGGCCATTTGATGTTAGTCAGCTTTGGCTCAGATGCAGAAGAGGTCATTTCAGCTCCCATTATAGTCAACAAAAAGGATTCTCTGATTTTATGAGCTGTTAGTTCATATCTACAAAGAATAAAGTTATATAACTTTAGGGGTATAGACACTGGCAGCAGAAGAGTACTAAGGGGTTTTGATGAGAAATTTTTCTAGAAGATGTCGTGGTTTAAACTCAGTGACCCGTGCAGCCGCTTGCTCACTCCCCCTTCTTCGTCCCCCCCGCTCCCGGAGGGATGGGGAGAATTGAAAGAATGTAACTCCCGTGGGCTGAGATAAGAGCAGTCCAGTAACTAAGGTATAACACAAACCACTGCTGCTACTACCAGTAATAATAATGATAAGGGAAATAAGAAGGGAAGAGAATATAGCCGCTCACCATCCACTGACCGATACCCAGCCCGACCGAGCAGTGATCTAGCCCTTCCAGGTAACTGCTCCCAGTTCTACATCCTGGGCATGACGTGTTGTGGTATGGAATACCTCTTTGGCTAGTTTGGGTCTGGTGTCCTGTCTCTGCTTCCTCCCAGCTTCCCCTCCTCCCTGGCAGAGCATGAGACTCAAAAAGTAAACATTACTTAGCAACAACTAAAAACATCGGTGTTATCAGCACTGTTCCCAGGGTGAAAGTCAAAACCACAGCACTGCACCAGCTACTAAGAAGGAGAAAAATTACTGCTACTGCTGAACCCAGGACAGAGGACTACCTAGAGCTGAAAACTAGTGTTCAGTCTAGGTCCATATTAAACATTTGAAAGTAATCAGGCTGGAGTCTGAGGAGCATGAAAACAGGAATGTAAAGTGGAATTTCTGAACACGTCAGGAAGTGTTTACAGTAATCATGACTGTTCAAGTGATTGGTACATCAGTGCATCTACCTTTTCAATGCAGAGATCTGTGTTAGGGACACTTGAACTTAGTGAGATCTTTGGGACTCATTTGGCTTTACACTGCTGGAATACAACTGGGTTAAATGAAGCTATTCTTTCTTTACACCAGTGATCAAAGATCAGATCGGCCTTGTATTTTCCAGTGAGGCACAAAACTGTAGACTTGATTATTTGAGAGCAAAGCACGCTTCCTAATGGCCTGAGCAAATTGGCTAAACACAGATGAGATAAATTCTTCCGTGCTCGCTTAATTCTTGCTGTTTGCTCTATCTCATCCCATTCTATTACTGTTCCTATTTGTATCACACTATATCACTGAGCAGCTTACACAGTTATCAGTTTCTCTACTTGAAATGAGAACACTGACGGAGGTGGCTTCTTAATAATATTAAGTTCATAACCTAGATAAAGCTCTTTTGCATTAAATGTACTGTAGAGCTACTAATATCTAAATGTTTCAAGATATAGGGTCTACTACAACTCTTGAATGAACCAATCTCTATTATCTCTAGATAATATTAATGAATTAGCATGTTTTCACATACTGAAGAAATCTACATTTTCATTGCAATACACTGGGAAAATAACATCTATTTCTTTGGGACTAAATCGCTCAACACAATCCACCAATTACTATTTGCAGAAGAAAAAATCCATTTATATTTTATCAAAAGATTTCTGCTCCCCTGCAGACATTTGTGTTGCCAGAATAGTACTTTACCTTCAGAGTATGGCTTTATAAACTACTGACAAAAACTCACAAAAGGGTAAGGGGAAGACACATTCAAGGGAATGATACTGCAAAGGGGAACACATCCTGGGGACATACACTTTGGGGATAGTTTTACTAAAATTTAACTTAAAGCACAGCAATAATGTAGACAGATTTATCTGTCTACACTAATATTACATAAGTATACACATATATAATATATTATAATATATACATATTACATAATTACATAAACTGCGTAAGTAGTCCAATCCATCAGCAATACTGTATATTTCAGAAGTACTAAAAATATGTGGATGTTTCTGGTAATGAGAACTGATATTTATCCAGCTGGTAGATTTGAATTCATAATATGTTTTTTCAGGATTAGCATTTATATGGCTATTTAACGGCTATTTAACAGGTACCATTTATAGTATTTCCTGCTTTATGTTCTTCTTTTTAGGCTGCATTTTAATTTTCAATGTAACTGACAAATTATTGCAATTTTTTATTGATGCATTGCCTTATCTTTTTCCCCACTTAAAAGGCTTTTACTTTAGTCTATAACTGCTGAATTCTGTAACCACAGAGTAAAACAACTAATATAATAGATCTTTTGCTGCTACTGCTATTGCTCTAGGCTTGGATTCACCTCACAATTTCAGAAGTCTTTAGTAATCTTATAAAGACACCAAAGTTAGAATTTCCATTAGCTAGTCTAGAATCCATAGGAAAAGATAGATGCATTCTAAGGAATGTTAAACTCATTGATCTAGGTCACTGAAGTGGAATTTATGTATTTATACAGACAGAATAAGAACGATGGCAAAAAGGGACATATGCTGGCTATGAATGATATGAGGTAAGAAGCTGGGGAGAAAGTAGGTATATAGATTATATACACAAAAATAATACACTAATTTCAAAGAGATAGGTAAAATATGTACATTTTTCAGTTAAATGTATTAATAGTTTAAGTCAATGTGTTTTCAAGACTTTGATTGCTTGTGTTTTCCACATGAAGAAACCATGTGAGTGAGAAGCTGACATAAATTTAATGTTTGGGTTACTGCTACCTTCAAATGTCTGCAATGTCTGCTGCATTTCATATATAGTTGGTAAATGAATACTTTTCCATATACATGACAAATGCTGCAACAAAATTATTGCAAAATTTTTCAAATTAAAAATATTGCCTGAAATTAGAGAAATAAGTACCAATGAGCTTTTAATGCACTTCCTCATTGTTTTCTATTATTGCATCTATATATGATTAAAAAATAGTTATGAGATCAGTAATGTGAAATATGGGCACAAAATAATAATATTAGTTTAGTGTTAGACATAGAAATCATTTAGAAATAATCAAATTATCACTATATATTATTTCTATATACTTTAAATAACTATTGTTGAAGGCAAATTTGAGGCTTTGCCCACAGGGGTGATTCTCTTACTTCAAATGTGCTTGCTCAACTTGAACTCAGACAGCTGGCTTCTGTTGATGCGAATGTCAATTCTTATAGTTGATATTTAGTAGCATTTCCTTTGCTGAGCTCTGACTCCAATCTCCTCACTACCTTACGAATTTGCCTTCAACTCATCAACTCACACCAATGGACTTTGAATAACCTTCTTAGAATTCTTATCCTTGCTTAGCACTCAACAGCCATCTCCTATGTTAATTTCCATCAGCTTCCATTTTCCCCTTTTCTATTATCGGCTTTCATAAGTGTTCTTCTCAGCTGATCCATGAAATCTCAGTGTCAGCCAAAGACATTTGGTATACTGTAAAATATCAGAAACAACCTGAGAGATCAGATCATCATGATAGGATAAGTAAAACATTTTGAAAATAGCAATTGTCTAGCTGGAACCTTGTTGATATGATCAAGAGCCTGAAGATGTTGGATTGTGGGTGTTACTTATAGTTTAACTAATTTAAATTTGTTACTGTTTGTTCAAGTTAGCAATGCTGTGAAATCATTATTGTGCACTACTACCTTATTTTGACATTGAAGACATTAGATTCTTTCATCTTTGCATGTTGCTAATGGGAAATAGTTTTCTTTTAGATATAAAATTAATGCAAAAGAACAAAATCCTGTTGTTTTGGGTTGTTTTGTTTTTGTTTTTTTTTTTTTTTTTTTTTTTCTTATGCTGGGTTGTTTTCTTTCTTTTTTTTTTTTTTTTCCTTAATGGACCATATAAAGATAGAGCTTATTCACATCTTTTTACCCTTCTAAGATTACTCACATAAGCAGTTTAAAATATAATAATTATTGTTTAGGTTTTGTAATCTTTTTTTCTCTTTCACAGTTTCCTCTGGTTTGTCAGAGAAAGCTAAACAAGCTGTTTCACTTCAGTGTCTTTTGGATATTTGTGATTTCTGCTTTCCATTTCTAAATCTATTTTTAATAACTTTAATCTGAGTTCAGAATTGAACTTTCATTGACTCTTGAACCTTAAATGGTGAATTATAAGTCTGATATTCATGCTGGTTTTTTTTACTTTCCAAACTAGCTTGTCCACTCCTGCCAAAAATGCATCTCTTCACTCTTGCTGTTGCTGGATGCCATGTGGGTGTACTCAGTTTCCTTCTCTCCTCATTTCATTAAAAACTTCAGGGTCAGGGCCAGTTCCCATCAAAGAAGCAGTTAATTGTGAAATATATGAAAGCGAAGTAAGAATTTACACAAACTACCACTACTTCCCAACTCTATCTCACATAAAGGAGGTAGGACACAAATACAGTGTTCTTAAATGTTTGAGAAATGCCTGGTGCAAATCTTTCTAAAATTTCAAAGGACTGAGGTTGGAATCAAAGATAGGCCAGAATCTTGCTTCCATCAGAAATTAAAGCAGTACAGCTGTCTTCCCCTTCAGAAATTAAGGACTTCCCCTTCAGAAATTAAGGACAGAAACTTCTTTGCAAACTTTTGTGCTTCCTTCAAAAAAGCACAAAAGCACTTGTGCTTTCCTCCAAAACACTTGGTTTTGTTTAGTGAGGAGCACTGAAATTGAGGGAAAGGGGCCAAACTATGGTTCTTTGTGGCCATCCTAGGCAGACAGGGTGTTTCTAAAACCTTATTTCTCCACTACACTTTGACTAAGATATTTACACTACTTGATCTTCAGCTGTCTGTCCCTGAATGTTACTGGGAACTAGTGATAAACGATTAGTACTGTCAGACCCAAAACTTGGGTCAAATATTCTCAAATGTTGAGCAGCCAACTTAAACTTGTCTGCTGGGCAGATCTAGTTCACTTTAAACACACTCAGAGACCTATACTTAGCCTTAATATGGTTACATTTACACTCTATTTCATTAAATAGCTCACTGTGGTTTTCCTACCAAAGGCCTGAATTGAGACAGGTCTTTATCACAGTCACATGAATGACCAAAAACAATCAAGAAGAACTTGGACTGTTAGTCTACCAAGGAGGAGAAGAAAAGACTGTTCATGTGACAGACTTAAATAGATGTTGGAGTACCTGGCTAAATATGCCTCCTAAATATCCACCTTTGCTTCCCAAGGACTTTTACCTATATGCTTTTGACTGAGGCTGCGTTTCTGTTGCTGTGGGAATATTTACTTGTCAAAATCTATCTTTGTCAAGAATTTATTAAAAATATAACAGTATTTTTACTTTTTCTTAAACATTCAACCCCTTATGCAGACAAGTTCAGCTGTGTATATGAATTCACCATTTTCATAGACAGGAATCATTTCCGTTAAAATGTTAATCTGCAAGAAAAAGACTGGAGCTTGTTCAGTATTATAGAGTTCAACTGAAGGCCAATAATTCAATATATGTATTTTGGGGAGGGAAAGGGGAGGATAAGGAGGAAGAAACCTATCTTTCCCTGGAAAGGGAATAAAACTAGCAGCAAATGTTATCATTTTCAGATTGTTACTAGCAACAGGGAGACGTGATCAAAATAACAAGTGAATGACTGCATAAACTGGTGCAAGATAAAGACCCCAGATACGAATTTGATTAAGTATTATTATCAGTCACTGTACAGAGAATGGCAGCCAGGCAGCAGAGCATTCACTTTTCTGTCCATCTCTGCCTCTGCCTGACTGCTTATGCAGGTTGTCATAAAGGTAACCTGGAGATAGAACTGCATATCAGATAGCAGTCATAATTTTCTCCATACAGGGTCTCCTTAAATATTACTTTCATTCTTGCAGAAACAAAATCAGGCCGGCAGCTTAAACTGTTCTGCTTTTCTGTTGCTTCATATTCTTAAGAGTTTTGATTATGACCATTCCTCTTTCTAAAAGTTGAGATTTACAGCCCGTGTAAAGTTCTTCATATCTACCATGTGACCTTTATGCTTCATAAAAGGAAGAACCTCAATGTTGGAGTGACAAAATAGGGATACCTGTTCTCCAGCTTCCTTTGACTTTTTTTGTGATTCGACTTTTTATCTGAATTTAGATTGTGGACAGCAATTTCAATTAGAGATAGATTTTTGCATTATGATGTACTCTTTTGCTGATGCAGGTGAAAAGGTAAGTGGTAAAAAGTGGTGGTGGATATGTGGCTCCATGTTTTCTCCAGTTTCCAATGCATATATCTGTATATGCAGTAAAGGGAAACAAAACAGATAAGAAGGACAGAAGCAAATTGAATTCATAGAATCATAGAATCATAGAATAGTTAGGGTTGGAAAGGACCTTAAGATCATCTAGTTCCAACCCCCCTGCCATGGGCAGGAACACCTCACACTAAACCATGCCACCCAAGGCCTCATCCAACCTGGCCTTGGACACCGCCAGGGATGGAGCATTCACAGTTTCCCTGGGCAACCCACTCTAGTGCCTTGCCACCCTCACAGTAAAGAATTTCTTCCTTATATCCAATCTAAACTTCCCCTGTTTAAGTTTGAACCCATTACCCCTTGTCCTGTCACTACAGTCCCTGATGAAGAGTCCATCCCCAGCATCCTTGTAGGCCCCCTTCAGATACTGGAAGGCTGCTAGGAGGTCTCCACTCAGCCTTCTCTTCTCCAGGCTGAACAGCCTCAGCTTTCTCAGCCTCTCTTCATACGGGAGGTGCTCCAGTCCCCTGATCATCCTCGTGGCTCTCCTCTGGACTTGTTCCAACAGTTCCATGTCCTTTTTATGTTGAGGACACCAGAACTGCACACAATACTCCAAGTGAGGTCTCACAAGAGCAGAGTAGAGGGACAGGATCACCTCCTTCGACCTGCTGGTCACGCTCCTTTTGATGCAGCCCAGGATACGGTTGGCTTTCTGGGCTGCGAGCTCACACTGCTGGCTCATGTTCATTTTTTCATTGACCAACACCCCCAAGTCCTTCTCTGCAGGGCTGCTCTGAATCTCTTCTCTGCCCAACCTGTAGCCGTGCCTGGGATTGCGCCAACCCAGGTGTAGGACCTTGCACTTGGCATGGTTAAACTTCATAAAGTTGGCATCAGCCCACCTCACAAGGGTAAAGGTCCCTCTGGATGGCATTCCTTCCCTCCAGTATATCAACCGAACCACATAGCTTGGTGTCATCGGCAAAAATTCATCCTGAGTAAAGTGGAAAGAGTAGCCTAGACTTTGTTTAGGGTATAACAGTGCTACTAAGGTTTTTCACTTCATTTGGATTGATCCTTCCATCAGAATATTTAGAGGATATTTACAGCAATGCCTATTATCAAAGGTAGCATAAATTCCTATTAATTTGACATAAGAAAACTGGAAAGAGTGAGAATAAACATTGTGCAAATATTTGCTCAGAATATGGCCAGCTGTGGGAATTTTTGTCCACTCTCCATCTTGTTACAAAACATCCTATGGACAACTATTGGGCAGTGATGCAAATGAATGTTCCAAACTGAAGTAATGTCATCAGCAACCTAGCAATGGTAATACACCTTTGATAGAGATGCTTCCACTTGTCTGCTTAATAGGAATCAGTTGTGATGTAGGCAGCTGTAAAAGGAATCTATTAAATTACATAATCAAAATGCAATAAAGCAACATGTTTCAGGTATATATTTCCCAAAACTTCTAGTTTTACAGCTAAATATGTGTTGTGCTACCCATTGCTCTTGCTTAAGAAATTCAAATTAAAAGGGTGTTCTTAATTGAGCCATGAACAACTGAAAACAAAAAATGGCAAAGCCAGTTTCAGTCATTTCCTATCACAGGCCAGGGTCATTCAGTTGCACTTTTGTTCATAATAGTTGGAAATGTGAAAAACAAGAAGGCATAGATTAATTGATTATTTTGATTGGATGTGTGTTCATGTGAGAGAAGTTAGTTTTGTCTGCGTTTGGCTACTGATTGTTCATTGTACCTCATGGTGTTCCCTGCTCTGCTATGATCTTTCTTTCTGCCTTTCCTGCTCTGTATTTCCCAACAGTTGATGACAAGAATATTTCCAAATAAAATGAAATGCATTTATGTTAAGTCCATATATATATAGTTAGATTATGCCTACCAAAAGTGCTTCAAAGCTTCTAACTCCAAAACTGAATTAAGTTTTCATAATGCTTTGCAGACATGTTCTGAGGAGCAAATGCTTAACTTTATTATGCCTGAAAACTGCAATCTTCTAATACATAAAGGGTGACAACATATTCAGAAAGTGTCTCAGGAGATGAGATTCTGCAAATACTCTCTCACCCAAACAAATGCTTCATGACTTTGCAAGAGGTTGGCATAAAGGTAATGACTAAAAATATAAGAAATTAATCTCAGATAAACAAACCAAGCAATGTCTAATGCTATGTCCTGTTACACACAATAGCAAACAATTTTAATTTGATTCGAAATATCTCACATTTAAGCTGTGATTTCCTACCTTACATTTAGAGACATTTCACAAAGCAGCCACTAACATATAAGTTGCTATCTTCACAAGCTAAAAACCAGGTACACCAGTAAATTGCAAATTTACCCATTACATAATGGATATTTATCCACTCTTTGAGACACAATTAATGAAGTAATATCTTATTTTTTTCTGAATATACTAATTTAAATATAACCAATAAAATAAATGAGAAATTGTAAAATAATATTTCCACACAAAATGTACCACATTGAACATGTGTATGGATTAAAAATGTTTTTATAGCTTTCATAACACCTTAGGATTGACCTGGTGAAGCACGGAACATTTCAATCTTTCCATCAATCTCTGGCAGACATCATATTCTCTAAGAATAAAAATGCCTTTATCATCATCCTGGTCCTAAAAATGCGCTTTCATGCTTAATTTCTGGTACTCAAAGTTGTATGATTTGTATGATAGTACATCTGAGATAGACAGGCATAGGAAAATCTAGGTCAAAAGGGGATCTTCTTGGGAAGAGAAAGGAGTAACTAGAATGGCGTAAAAGGCCAGCTAGTCAGCCCACAGAAAAAAAAAAAAGGAACTATGATAACTATGATGGCTCTGTAGTGTCTTCTAGAATGCCAAAAGAATCAGAACTACAACTACTGTTTTCAATTCATGCTATGTAGAAACTGGAATTTCGTTTGGACGATGAACTATGGCCCACTTCCAGATGCCAATTAACACCTTCTGTAGAAGCACCCTGTTTCAGGCACTAGGGGAAGTTTCTGAGTAAGATGCTGCTTCTTCTCAGAAATAAAATCCCACATTGTCTACACACTATGTGCTATTGCTGTATTTTCTGCAATTTTGATACATTAACAGATATCAGCATGGATTTCATCTGAAAAAGCACAGTGGAAGGCAATTCAGAAATCAGTGAGTCATAAAATGAATGCATCTCGATAGTTTTTGTTTTCCTTTTGTTTCAGCATAATGGCCACAAGTTTTATTTGTCTTTATCATTTCTGTCACAACATTTGTAAAAATTGTAGTATTCTTTGGAGAAATTGTTTTTGTGTAGTTGCTGAAAGCTGTTATTTTCCATCACATGAAACCATAACCACCAGCTTCAGGCACACAAGTTCTTCTGCTCTTGGTAATATCTCAGAAGGTTGTCCAGTGCTTCTTAAAGAGTCCCCAGAAGTTGGGTTAGTTAGTGTTGTTCAATAAGTCCAAAAGGTGTCCAGAATGTGTATATTTGGCTGTTTTATCTTGCTATAGGTTCATGCCATTCCGTACTGTGTAACTAATCAGATTCACAAGCTGGGTGGCAGGTATCAGGCCACTTGGGAGCTTGATGCACAATGGCCATACATTATTATGTTTTGTGTTGTTGTTGGTTTTTTTTTTTCTTAAAATTTTACTGATCTTGACCCCATGTTGTTATTTGATTCCTGTAGAAAAGAAAAAAAATAATATTAGCTACAATGTTTTTACTAAATGTCAAGCTAGCTAAATATATTGCACTTTTCTAGAATCCTGCTCTATAATTTGTCAGCATTTCCTTCATTGTTCCACAGATCCGTATTGTACTGCTGTAACTTAATCACCCTTATATTTCTCCCCCAGTGACTAAATTCCAGTATTGAAAGGAAAAATCTTCAGAACTGTCTCTCTGTCTCCCTCGGTATGTGTGTTTCTGTGTATAAATAGATCATAATTTTTAAATAGGTATACAATTATTAAGTTCTCATTATTTTGATCAAGGAAAGGAATTGATAGAACCCTGAAGATCAACAGGAAGAAAAGGCAGAAGCTTACTGAAACAACAAGATCATTTGTGGTGAGTTCTGATAGCAAAGACCACAAAACAGCTTCATAACACTTACACTGCAAATTGACCTAATTCTCTGTCATAATCTACTTGGGCTGATGAGGTTTCCACCTATCTTCAGGCATAAAATATAATCATTCCTTTCTATCTGATAATCAGCATGTTTATTACTCATTCTAGTTGCTTAAAGACAGTATATTCAGAAATAGTCCTGCACTGCTAATGTCATCAATGATACTGGAATAGCAAGGGAATAACTTCAGTCTTTGCTACGGGAGCTGTTTAACAAATCTAAAAATGTTAATCATGTTCAGGGCATTGTCACTTTCAGGGAACAGAGATTTCCTTCAGTAACATGCCCAGAAGCAATCTATTTAGTTTTCTTTTCATATGAAGTTCAGAAATAATGAAGGTTTTATTAAATGAAACCTAATTCACTACAATAGGGACTTCAGATCTACCTGTTCCCACTACCAGGGGATGGAGTATAATTTAATAACAGTCTCTTTAGATTAGCTCTCTCTATTTGCATGTGACATCATTAACTGACTCCATGCTATAGTGTGTAAAAGATTTCAGAGACTGCTGTCTCAGCCTTTTTCACCAAAAAAAAAAAAAAATCCTATACTGATGATTTGTAAACTACATTATTACAGTAACAAAACCATAATAAAACCAACTGAAAGTAGTGATGTAAGCTTTTTGGCTGTGGTCCAAAGCACTAAGACTTAGTAGATTGCTAATGCTGTCTGGTGATGGTGTCACAGTATGTCACAGCCATGGTGATAGCTTCTGAGAGATTTTCTATTATTATCTTACTATTTTTTTTAGCTATTAAAGTGTAATGACTTACTAGGCTATAATGTGGTAGAAATGTGTAAATTGCTGTGGCTGCATTTATGTGTTCAGCAACATCTGGTTTACAGGTGTGAATATGTGGATTTTGCTAATTAATACTTAGTGGCACTGTTTCTGAGTGAAGGTATAGAGATGAAAATAGAAAAATGTGCTTATCTACACAATGTTATTTCAGCTCCCTGGGAAATGAAAACTAGATAATTCATACTTGGGTGATTTTTTATTGTTGTTTTTACTGCCTAATTTTTATTTTTTTTTTTATTTTTTTTTTTAATTTTTTTTTTATTTTATCACCTTCATAATATCTCCCTCGTACCTAGCCAGGAGACGTTTTGCCAAGGAGAGTTGTAAAGAGGTAGTTTTAAAAAGTGTTTTAGTCATATGTGTTGGCAAAGCTTTGTGATTTTTAATAAAATTTTCAGCTTACAATCTTAAGCATGTACTTAACTGACACAACTATGAAAGACCGCTTCTCAGCTGAGTCCCTGTTTTGGTCCGTATGCATATTCTCACCCTGTGTAGCATACAGGGCTTGGTAAGCCCATTTACCCTTGCTGCAGGCCAAGACTGGGGATGGGAACTGTTATCATGGCCCAGCTCCTGCACTGTAACCCAGTCCTACTGCATATTTTTCTGAGTCTGATTCCTTCATGAAGAGATAATCTCCCCAAGTCTGTTCTTGTTTTAATACTCTATTCCTTTGGTAAACAGTGTTTGACAAGTTTTTAAAAGAGGATTCACTTTGGAATTATATGAAAGCATGAGGAAATTGATCACAGAAAATAGACCAAGAAGGAAACATTGTCTTATATCCTTCCCTTGTTCCTTTGTGATTATTTTAAACTCCTATATTATCTCACATAAAATAAATTAAAATTTGATTTTTGGTTGGTTGGTTGGTTTTCTTTCTTTTTTAATTTTCTTTTTCCTCTGTGTCTGTCCTGTAGAAATTAATGGAGTATCAGACTCCTACTGCTCATCTTTGTAGAATGATTTGGAAAACCCATGCAACTCTCTGCTAAAAAAAATCTGTGCCTTTTAAGTACACTCCAGTTAGTTATATAGGTTTAGTCTACATTCAATTCTGTGAATCAATATCCTTCAGTTTAGTAGTTCTGAAACTACGGACAGTGACCTTACACCATTTATGGGATTAATTGCAATCTCCATTCACATTCCTCAGTCCTCAGAAAGGCAGCCAATTAAGACCACAGTGGCACAAGCACTGCTATTGAATTGGTGAGCTGTAGTATCACCCAAATGTAGAAGTTTGATGTAGAGCAGGCATGAGCACACGGCTGTTAGGTGGTGCGTTATCTAGACTACACAGTATGTAATTAATTACAGATTTATATTGTCATCTGGGTTTTATAAGCTATGAGAAGTCATACGATGAATGATCTAACACAAAATTGTGTTACAAACGAAAAATACCAGATTTGACATCGACTGGCAGTACAACAATAGTCTAAATTTTTTTCATGAAGACTTGTACAAGAAAGAGCTTACAATAGGTATCATAAGACTAAGGCATTTTTAACCTTGTGATGCAAGCAATAGCTCCAGATTTACCACACCATCTGACTATGATTTGAAGAGAATTCTCTCTTTGTGTAAGTTACTTCTTCAAGTTCTTGCTTGTGCAAACTATTTTCAGTCTGTCTTTCTCTCAGTAGTGATAGTAGAAAGTGTTTGATAGTAGAAAGTGTTCAGTATCAGTTAGGCTTAAGCTTCAAGTGCAGTATGAGAGACTATTTCATAACTCTGGAAGAAAAAAATGGCTATGTATGAAGTTATTATTAATTCAGCATCCAATTTGAATCAATGGCAATGAAGAGCTATAATGTTTTAAACAGAAAAAAAAAAAATCCCACTCTTCTGACATTTCTGAGGTGTTTTCAGACAAAAAAAAAGAAAAAATTATGTTTCTTTTCATTTTATTACTGTTGTCATAGATTTAAGAGGAGGGAGTGATAGGCAGAAAGGGAGGAAAGGACTTGTTTTTTGGTGCATTTGCTTTGAATAGGATTTGCATTTTTAGTATGAGGTGTCCTTGCACATGGCAGGGGGGTTGGAACTAGATGATCTTAAGATCCTTTCCAACCCTAGCTATTCTATGATTCTATGAAATCAGAAACATTAAATCACAGAACAAAAGAAAATATGTAAACTTTAATGTGTAGAGTCTGAAATACCATATGACTGGTAACAAAGAGTAAAAGGTAACTTATTGCATCTTCATAGTTGACAAATGAAAATGATAGACATGACATGGAAAGTAAATAAAAGACAGAGAGCTGCTAATAGTAAAGATGCAGAACTGACATTTCTTCTAAAGTAATGTGCAAATGACAGGTATCCTGATAACAATAACAAAATAACATTCTTAGTTATATATTTTTGGCATTTTCTTTGAGGCTTACACTTTTTCATAGCTGTAAGAAAACCAGTGAGAAGACAACCTTGAAAAATACTGGATTTCCCATGAGATATGCAAGTGCTTATGACCTTTAAGGAAAACTGGCACAACCTGTTAAAATGAGTCTCGAGACAACAATATGAAAGGGGATGGGGGAAGACATTGACTTGCACTTCCCAATTTATCTTATATAGTTGAGATACAACAACTTAATCTAAGCATTGTTTTCTAACTCACAAATGAAAACAGGACTTGCTCATTAGAAAGCTCTTCAAACTGAGTTTTTTAACAACCTCTATTGTTATGATATCAGTGCCCCATAATTTGAATTTATTCATTCTTTATGTCTTGTCCCAGTGAAGGGAAATGTTATATCCTTTCAGTGTGTATGGAAAAAGGAAGAGCAGAAAAGACAAAACTGATATCCTCAGTTTTGCTGCCTAAAACTCACATGACTTCTGGGTTCAATAAGAATCTAAATATCTTTGAATAGTTGACCTGAAATTACTTGCCCAGTATCAAAAAGGACATTTATAGCTAAATTTTAAAGACTATGTAATATTTAAAAAGATCACTGACCATAAGGATCTTTATAATCAAAAGTCTACCTGAAGCTGGTGATCCAGACACAGATGTTGTAAAGTTGTAATTATAACACAGTCAGACTCCACCACCGCTGTTGAAGCAGGCCCAAGTCTTTCAGAGAATGAGAAATTTATTGTTCCAGGAAGTCAGGGAGTGAACATGCAAGATTTGCCAACCACATCAAAGAAATTACTTGACTATGGCAGAAGAAGGGATGTGTGACAAATATATGCTCCAGAGTCTGTTTATACATTTTAAAACAAAAAAAAAATCAGATATGGTGTGAAACTATCAGGAACAGAGATAAAAACCCAGGGCTACCCTTCTGCAAGGGAAGGGTACCACTGCAAATTTAACAGTTTTTCTTGCTGTTTCTGTCCTGCCTATCAATTGGTTCAGGCTGCAAAGAACTCTAATTCTAATTTAAATGTCTCAATGAGGATTAGAAGTTCCACTTAAGCAGCTAAAAGCTGAGCTTTTGGCTCATGCTGCACTCAGCATTTGTCTACCTGTCTGTGAATTTGGTGCTTGCTGATTTTGGCTAAATTCCCCTCATTCTAACAGTGTTAAGTTCACTTTTTCTTTCTGTTGGTTTGTTTGGTTTTTTTTAATTATCATTTGTCTTTGCTGAAGCAACAGCTGGGAATAAACTCACCTGGCCTGGGTTTAGCAGTAGCAGTAACTTTTCTCCTTCTTAGTAGCTGGTGCAGCATTGTGTTTTTGACTTTTGGCCTGGGGATAGTACTGATAAAAACGATGTTTTCAGTTGCTGGTCAGAATGTTTACCCTGACTAAGGACTTTGTGAATCTCATGCTCTGCCAGGGAGGAGGGGAAGCTGGGAGGAAGCAGGGACAGGGCACCTGGCCCAAACTGACCAAAGAGGTATTCCATACCACAGCACGTCATGCCCAGGATGTAACTGGGAGTTACCCGGAAGCGCACGCTCTGCTCGGTCAGACTCGTTTTCTGCGGGTGGTATTGTATTCTCTTCCCTTGTTATTTCTCTTATCATTATTATTATTGGTGGTAGCAGTAGTGATTTGTGTTATACCTTAGTTACTGGACTGTTTTTATCTCAACCCGTGGAAGTTACATTCTTTTGATTCTCCTCCCCATCCCTCGGGGTGGGGGGGGATTCAGAAGTAGAAACTGTATGGCTGACTTGCCACGACACTCACTATATGCATTATTGCAATTACTTCAGGACAGAAAGTGCCTGAAGCAAGGAACCCATAATTTGTATTCTATGATATATCAGAATGCATGTTCATTCTATGGACATATTCAAATATATATTTCAGATGATTAGCACAGCTATTAACTGTTTTCCCTCTTCTGAACAAGCTAAATTTCGCCCCAGATTAAGTTCTGCTTTACAGCAGATACATTATGAAATGCTGCAGAGTTGTACCGTCCCTAACTTTTCAGCGCTATTCTTGGCTGGATTCAATACTAAGAAACACTGACTGAGGAAAGAGCTACATGACTGTGAGGCTACCCGGGAAGTAGTACAGGACAGAGTCAATAGAGGTGGCATAACATTTTGGGCCTGTAAGATGAAGGAAAAGCTCCAATGATGAAAAGACATAGGTGTTAAAACACTGAAACCTCCTCTGTGTTATCAATCTTCTTTTAAGGTTTTTATATTCTAGAAAATCTTAAGGAAGGAATTTTAAGTTTGCTTCAATCTTGGAGAGAGAGAAAGGAGTAAAGATGGAGAAACTTGTGATCTGGGAAGGGCAAATCGTAACTAACTCAGTCTCAGGGAGATGACTCACTGAGTTGTTCATTTGTGTCAGTCAATCACTTCATGATCATTACATTCAATACGAAGTAATGGTTTAGGTTAATCCCCCAGAAAACTTTGTTAGCCCCAAATTACTTATATCTCATCTGCATTTAGTTTATATGGATCTTTTGCAGCCAGATGTTAATCATATGGTTCTATGAGGAAGGCATAAAACTAACAATTACCTGCATTGTTGTAGCCTTCTCAGTTTGAACAGATGTGAGTTGCTGTAGAGTTAGGATCATGTTGACAAAATGGTACCTAATATAGATTCTGCTATAGAGGTTTACTTAAGGCCTTCTGATACAGTAGTATATAAAGCACATATTCTTTTGCAATGTGAAAAGCAGTTTTTATTTTCTGGGTATGAAAATGATGCAGTGATTATATAAACCTAATAATCTTTCCTTTCCTTTTTTTTATTTTTTTTTTTTTTTTTTTTTTAATCCAGAAAATGCGAGTGAAACTGAGAAGGGGCAGCAGAGAATGAATCCAAACCTGTATGTCTATGCAGCAAACAATTCCACAAAGCAGACTCAATTCAGAGCAGTAATAGATCAACCTGTTAGATGACCTGGCTTCATTAAAAAACGGACAGGCTGTCAGGCATATATAAAATAGGCAGAAATAGGTAGCTCATTCAAAATGGGAAAGGAAAGTGTTTCTATCTGCAGCTCCTAGATAGTTGTCATCACTAGTAACTTCTGTCCTTTAATTTCTCACAGTCTATTGAAAAGAACTGAAAAAGCAGCGAGATACTGAATGTTAGAAGAGGTGATAATAGCTTCAGGACTAGGTAAGACAGAGAAATTTCCATAGGAAAAAAGATAACAGAAGTCCACGGGACAATAAGTAAACTCAACAAGAATTTTAAAAATCTAAATTTGTATGATTTTAGTAATGAAATCATATGACAAGACTGAAGTCAAAGACTGCAGAGAAGTCCTTGCATGTATTGCAAAATTTTTGCATGCATTTTCAGATTCAAGAAATCACAGATGTTCTACAGGTTCCCCCTGATTAAAAGCTGAGAAAGAGAATAGACCTCACTTCTCACACATTAAATCTCGTGTGGAAGGGGAGAGATAATTTGTAAAGTATTTGTGGTACTAATAGCTGTAACCCCTGCCAAGATTAAGAGTGAAACTGAGAAGCTGGTAATGTTTTGTAGTTCTCAAAATATATGGAGAGAAGCTCATTTTCAAGCCTATTTAAATCTAGGTGGAAGAAAGGAAGAAAAAAATTTCTATACTAATGATCACATAGATCTTTTTCACTTTTAGTTTTGTGACTTGATGATTTATCATAATGAAGTAATGATAAATGAGAAGGAAAAGTAGGAAATATAGTAAAGTGTCAGCTGCATGGAGTGAGGCCAATAGCTCAGTATGCTAATGATAAAGCTATTTTCATGAGAATTTTAGCTGCTGCCACCAGCATAGCATCGCTATTTAATAGGTGCTATAAGCAGTGAAAACTGTTGATGTTTGACATTATTGAAAAATTCTGTTCTAAGAATCTGACATGAAAAAAATCACTTCCTTACCCTACAAGGTAGGAGTGGACACTGTGTTGCACAGAGATGCTGTTACTGAGCCTTAGCACTGAAGGCTGTTTTTCAGCAGTCAGTATTGTTGCACACAAAGCCACACCAGGGTAGGTCAGTCCTAATTGCCATGGGATATAGAAAAAGAAGAAAACAAGAATCATGTACAGAGAGACATTGACCTAAATCTGAACAACCTTGTATTGTGCTTCCCTGGATAAGTATGTTTGCATATAAATAACACACATGTTTATGGGTATGTCTATAAAAACATACAGAATTACTTGGTGGTTTCACAATATTTTGCAGGTTAATAAATGCTTCAGATTTTCTGCTTTAAGGAAACAGTGTACAAGTCGATAGATAGCTAAATTATCCCAATATAATTAGGCTAATCTGTAAATAGCTAAATGTCGACATAAATAACTATTCTTATGTTAGTACTTGCACAATACATATTGACCAAGCAGTTATACAAATGAGCAAGTTGCTAATTTAATTTTTTCCTTTTTAACATCTTTCTTTTGATTAGAGAATTACAGCCCTGTTCTTGAATTTTACTGAAGAGAAAGATAATATTATGCCTTGTGGAATAGAGTGATGCTAATGTCGCCTTTAAGGGCTTCAAAGTTACACCTTTATTTATCAGGTTTTCAGCACATTTTAAAAGCTGACTTTATATGTTTTTCTAGCACATGTGTAAAATAAAGAAATTATAGAATTTATAGTTTAAACGTGATGACACTGCCAAATTTTCTATGACCAATTTGGGGAAAATTCATGGTGAATTGCAGAAAACCACCACCTAAGAGCACACAGTGGACCTTACCCTTGTTACTTCCAATCTCAGAATGATGCTGGTGGGCTATATATATATATGGTGGACTACTATGTATTTATAACATAGACTACAGTAACATCTGTATTTCTTAGCCCAGCTTGACTTATTTCTTCCCCAGAGTTGTAAAAAAGCAGGAAAAAATAGTTTTGGAAAACCCTTTCTTTTTCCTTACTCATTCTTTGAGCTCAATTAATATCAGAAGTTGGATGACTGCTGGTGTTTTAATAATCCTAGTATAGGATTTAATAGCAGTAAGCTCTTACAGAAAACAAGGGATAGCCACTCTCTTATGGTGTCTGAGCAGTAATGCCACTTAAGATTAACTTTTTGGAAAGTGGAAAGTCTGTTCAAGAATTCAGTTTATTTGTCAGTTCCACATAAAATACAGTATTTTAGCTGCTGATAAAAGTTACATTTTGTGTGGGGACATAAATAACACAAAATATTTTAGCAGACACTAATTAAAATGAACTCCAGAGGTAGCTTTTCTCCCATGTCTTGTGCCATCTTTTATTGAAAAAATTACTGTATTTGGATAAATTGACAAAGGACCTGGCTTTCTGAGGTCAGCTGAAAGATTGAAATTAAATCAGTGTGTTCACTAATTTTGAACATTGCAGAAAGCAATCTTCCTGTGTAATATATGCAGAAACTGATAATACTGTATGAGATACTGAGTTTCTTTTTTTTTTTTTTTTTTTTTTGTGCAAACTGAACAAAGATATTCAGATGAGACCTGCCAGTTGAGGTAAGGACCAGCAAAAGGATGCACAAACAGATGATGTGCTTCTGAAGTGCTTTTGAGTGCAGAATGCTATATCCCATGACATAGCAGAAATAAAAGTCACAAGCACCCAGTGCAAAAACACCCCGAAACAAACAAACCAGAAAAGCCAGCCTTTTGTCACTCATCCATTAATTAATAATTTTTAAACCTTGAAAATTCAGCAAATTTATTGCAATGCTTTCTATCAAAAACATTTTTTTGTCTTATTTTTCACATCTTATGTCACAACAATATGAATATGAGCCAGCACATTTAATTGCCCTTGAAATGTTACCTCTGGTAATAGAAATTGTTTCAACCCTGAGATACTTTTCCATTGACTTAATTTGGGCTAATGCACATATGACAAAATCCCAGTGTACCACTCCCGTGAATTTCCTTAACATCTGACTTCACACAGCTGCATAGTATTAAGACACATTTGCCGCTGCTCTGCATGTTGCCATACACTGTCTCTATAGTCAGCGTATTTTTATCCCAAATACTAGAATTTACAAATAAGCTAGAAAAGTATGCCTTGCATCAACTTTAATTTTATAATGCAGTGACCCATTCTGCCACTGTGTAATAACAGGTCCCACTGTGACAATTAAAACAAATCACCCTACAGAATATGCCATTAGATACATTCATGCCTCATCGGTAACTGAATTGTCTTTTATGATATATTTCAAAGAAAGGTATATAACTTTAGTCTGATTTCCCCAAAGCACAAAATGATTTGTAACAAGTCTCCCATTTTCTCTATTTACTATGAAAATGAAATATGGATGAAATGAAGTAAAAACTTTGATTAAGAATAAAATAGCTGTTGGCCACTAAATAAAACACAAGTGTGTAAATAATTCTGAATATTCGAACAATCGAACTAAAATGAAACTAAGCTCCCAGAAATCACTGCAGCTATTATTTCTTAGCTCTTCTATTTTGAACAAACTAGAGATAGCAAGGAGTAAGTGGAAAAATTAATTCTGCTAGCTCACATTATATGATGATCATTTTACCTGATATAAGAACCTGTTTTACAATGGATAGATCTGAGCCCATCAGGTGATGGTACCACTATAGTCAGAACGGTGGACAGTTTTCCGCTCCCTAATCTCTAGGAGGGTGCTGTGCCTGTAGCAAAACTGCTACAAGAGTAGCAACAGTACTGTCAACTTGTCAGTACTTTTTAAGAGGGGTTAAACTGTTTCTCTGCCAGATCTTTGCACTCTCACTGCTGGGAGCCCTTGGAATTAAAGCAGTGTATGTGAACAATGTTTTCATTTGTATATTTTAGTCTGTTGCTTCCAAACTCTTTTTCCGTTCCGGAATGAGTAGGACACTTATGGTTGGGATTCATCTCATTAACTTTAGACATCTGCAGTGCAGACATCTACATCTGAACTAGTCACTTGAGACTAACTTTGTAGTCAACAGAGAGATATAAACTTTTTCAAAGGGAGATTCAGCTGACCTGTTTGAATCACTTGGTAGCAGGGCATCCATAAAAATAACCAGTTCGCGATTAGATGAGTACATTTAGGTGTCTATGCTTGGTCAGATGAATCCCACAGAGAGTTCAAGACTTATGTATAGTTGCTTTTGTAAACTGTTCAGTGGAGAGATGTTTTGTTCCCCTGCATCCTGTAACTTGCAAACTCAAACTTGTGCACTATACATTCTGGCTTTTTCTGTTTGCCTGAAACACATAGCATTCCAGTAAGTAATCATACTCTTGCTCACTAGAATGGTTCCTGGATTGAGCCAAGTATAGGTTTGCTTGTTGTCTTCACAGGACAATATTGAAGACTGTCAGCATTTTCTTGGTCTGTCTCTACCGTTCCATGAGATGGTTCCTGAGAACCATCCAATTTACAAATGAGCAAGTACAGGCTAGAGTCACACCCATAGTTTCTATACTCTGGATGCTCTTGCCTTGAACATGCAACATGCAAGCCATGAACTTCCCGGGCATATCCCTTCCAACTCTTGGCCCTGGCTCATTTGTCTCATACAGAGCTCATCTGCCTACTGTCCTACAAAAGCGACCTGTCTGGCTCTCACCACTGCTCTCCAATACAGGAGCATTTTCCTCCTAGGAAAAGGGAAACAGAAGGCCAGAACCAAGATAAATATATTAGGTCTTAATTGGAGTTAGCAAATCACATAACCCACAACCAATTTCACTACCTGTTTCCCCTGCAACAACTCTACTGTATATGACAGGTCTCCTAAAAAAACCCTTCCACTGAAGAAAAACGGCATTAAGTCTTTGTATTTAATTAGCTTTCTCCATTGGTTTGGATTTCCTTGTCTTTCTGCATACAAAGCGCCACAGGCCAAGCTGCAAGGACTGAAAGTAAAGTAAGTCAGAACTGTGACACTTTTCTCCTTTCACATCTGTGAACCTCTTGCTTTTCCTAAAAAAAGCAAAGTAATAGGTAGTCTAATGCTGCCAATGACCTAACTAATAATAGGATTTATATTTCTGTACATTTGGATGGATTCATTTAATTCTTTTTAAAACTCCGATTCGTACTGCAGATAAGCCATCAGAGTGCTTAACAGGATATTAAAAGTAGACAGCAAGTATAGAATAGCAGGTTCATTAGACAACACTTTTTCCAAATGTGGAAGCTGAACGCCAGATGCCGTTTTGCATAATAAAAGCAGCCAATGATTAGCCCTTAAAGGTCTGTGATCTTTGAATAATAACCCATTTTTCAACCTTGTCTGTTATTTTTCTCTCTTACCCTAAGCTTTCAGCTTTAGGACCAGTCCATTTTAGTAATCACATAAACCAAATGTGACATGTAAGTCCTAATACTGTTTAAAAATAATCTGATTTTTCCAGAATTTATTCAAAAGGGAAAAAATCCTACAGTGAACAACAATTTATAGGAATAACGAAAGCTTGGGACTCACTAAAAAAATAAAAAGTAGAAATTAAGTCTCTAAGTGAAAGGAAAACACTTGGATGTTGGGTCACCCCAATTGGTATAAATCCAGAAGGAGTTAAAAATGCACAGTCAGTGTCAGGCTCTCCTGACACTGAATTCTGCTTTTTGAGTCCCAATGAAGAAAAACGGAGCATCCAGTTCTTTATCATGAGGGAAGATACTATAATCATTATCCTCCCTGAGATCAAAAAGAGGAGTTTAGGCATATGGGCTACTGATTTCTTTGAAGAATGGTGGCTTTCTAATCTGTTTCATCAGCTTTGAGTTTGGGAGTGGGAAATAGCAGACATGACATGATCAAATGTGGATGATTTGGCTTTTAGCCCTTCCATCAGCTTCTGAACATACCCAGGTCCATCTGCTGTTTATGGATGATTCGTCCACAGAAGACTTCTATTTGACTCTTCTGTATAAGGACAAAAATGATGTTCCCACTGTAGGTGTGTAAATGGTGCCTGTCTTCAAAAAGAGCAAAGCAGTAGAGTGCAAGGGAAAATTGTCACAGAAGTTAAAAAAAAAAAAAAAAAAGATAAAAAATAAACCAACCTGCAGGACTTGGAAGTTGCTGGGATACCTCTGTGAAGAACTTTGATTTTAAGGTCAATATGCTGTCTTGTTTGCAATTTCTAATGAACACTGCTCATTTCAGGCGGATGTCATGCAAGATGAATGCATGTAGAATGCATTCTCATGGCCCAGGAGGACACTATCCTTTCAGGCTTTTGCAATCACAAGAACTAAAGGTTCAGTGCAATTTTGGACAAATAGAAACATACTGAAGCAACAGATTTGGTACAATAATTTGAAAGCCAATAGGGTTTTTTGTTTTAGTGACAGTTATCTGTAGTCTGTTGTGTCTGCAAGCTGGTGGCAAGACACTAGAACAAACTTACCAGCCCATCTGGTGCCTGGAATGAAGTATTTCTGTGCTTCATGTTATTACAGCCAAGGCTGAAAGCAGAAAACCTCCTGTGGTTCAGATGATACTTCCATGTGAGGTCAATAGGGTTGTCAAGCTAATAGGGGTTGTAATAGCATTTTAATGGCTGATGGTCATTTCTTGCACATATTGTGTGTGTGTGTATGTGTGTATAAATATATGTAAAATGAATACATATAGGAAATGTAAATCCAGGGTAGGTGACTTGAGAATAAAATCACCTTTGCAAGAGAAAATTTAGCAAAAATAAGTTTTATAAAGAAATCTTTTTATTATGCCACATTGTTTTGCTATTCCCTTGCTTGGGATGACTTATTCTGAAGGTACTGTAGTAGAATAATTAACTGAAGTCCAAGTTTTCAGCTGACATTGCTGAATTTCTTCATACAGTGTTTTCCCTCTAAAACACTTTTCTAGTACCTTTGTTTCAGCAGCACACAAAGTTTTATATTCTTTTGAACTTGTGACTAGGTATTAGGGCCTGTGATGAAAATATTTCAGATATTACTAAACATCATGGTTTAAACAGGTAAATCAGGAAAACAAAACATAATTATTAGTTTATTAGCACTGTCTATAAATTACACAGTTTCAGAGATATTTTTGTAACTAACTGATAGCAATTCTCTCCCAGAATAAATTACAATTAAACCTGATCTTGGTGTAAATCACAGTGAAAAAATATGGAAAAGAAGACAGTAGCAGAGTACAATGAAACAATGTATTATTGTTTGCTTAATGTCACAGAATAGGTTGTTTTGTTTGGTTGGGCTTCTTTCATTCCATATAGAAGCTTTTGTTTTGGCAGGTAGCACCAGGTGGCACTGTTACATAATCATTTACATTCCGGGTTTGTTTTTTGTTTTGTTTTGTTTTGTTTTTTTTCAGCAGGGGAACAAGGTTACAGTGTTGGGAAAACATGCTTCAATAGGTGGGGTGGATGCTAGGCTTCATGGGAGGAGAAGTTCAGGTAGGAAGAAGAGAATCTTGCTTTGCACCCATTCATTGCAATTTTTATACTCAGCTAATATATTGTGCAGATTTACCCTTAGGCAATAACAGGAAAACCAAAATTTCCATGAAGTAGCATATCCAATATGGTTTTTATAAGTTACCCTTTTCAAGGACTTGTGCATGGCTAAATAAAATGAGATTTACTTAGCGTTTACTCATTTACCTCGTCACAGTATTCTACATTAACTGACAATTTTTCCAAAGCACTAAGAATTTGATAGTACTTGACAGAAAGATGAAAAATGGAATACAGGTATGGAAAGAACCAGCCACAATGGGATTAATCCTGTCAATTGGAGTCATGTGAGTACCACACTGATTTGTGCTACTGGGTACTGTGACACTGAGTGCTTTCAGCTTCCCATTTCTGAGGATTGGCACAGTTTTGCTTTTGCCACTTGCACTTACATCACTTTTAACACAGGATCCAGTCAGTAAAACTAAGTAAAATATATTTTTTAAAAGTTCTATGAAAATAACAACTTTCCTAATGTTATTAAAAAATAAGGCACAAAGTAAAAGATATCTACTCATATGTACCTCTTCCATAAGTATAGCAAGAAATGCTGCTCTGCCTTTCCATTATCTGTTTCCGTCTTAGAGAGGATCCCAGTCTGGAAAAGCAG
Source organism: Psittacula echo (assembly GCF_963264785.1). Taxonomy (NCBI): domain Eukaryota; kingdom Metazoa; phylum Chordata; class Aves; order Psittaciformes; family Psittacidae; genus Psittacula; species Psittacula echo. The sequence goes on from NC_137738.1 coordinate 90,614,256, forward strand.
ATCTATCTTTATATTCTGGGGTTTGTGTTTGTTGGGGGTTTTTTCTGCTTCAGTAAGGCATTTGATACTGTCTCCCACAGCATCCTCATAGATAAGCTAAGGAAGTGTGGGCTTGATGATCAGGTAGTGAGGTGGATCAAGAACTGGTTGAAAGGAAGAAGGCAGAGTTGTGGTCAATGGGGCAGAATCCAGCTGGAGGTCTGTGACTAGTGGAGTCCCTCAGGGGTCGGTGCTGGGACCAGTGCTGTTTAATATTTTCATCAACGACCTGGATGAGGGAACTGAATGTACCCTCAGCAAGTTTGCTGATGACACTAAACTGGGAGGAGTGGCTGACACACCAGAAGGCTGTGTTGCCATCCAGCGAGACCTGGACAGGCTGGAGAGTTGGACAGGGAGTAACTTGATGAAATTCAACAAGGGCAAGTGTAGAGTCTTGCATCTGGGCAGGAACAACCCCAGGTTCCAGTACAGGTTGGGGGTTGACCTGCTGGAAAGTAGTGAAGGGGAAAGGGACCTGGGGGTCCTGGTGGATGGGAGGTTGACCATGAGCCAGCAATGTGCCCTTGTGGCCAAGAAGGCCAATGGCATCCTGGGGTGCATTAGAAAGGGTGTGGTTAGTAGGTCAAGAGAGGTTCTCCTCCCCCTCTACTCTGCCTTGGTGAGGCCGCATCTGGAATATTGTGTCCAGTTCTGGGCCCCTCAGTTCAAGAAGGACAGGGAATTGCTTGACAGAGTCTAGCGCAGAGCCACAAAGATGATTAGGGGAGTGGAACGTCTCCCTTATGAGGAGAGGCTGAGGGAGCTGGGTCTCTTTAGCTTGGAGAAGAGGAGACTGAGGGGTGACCTCATCAATGTTTACAAATATGTAAAGGGTGAGTGTCAGGATGATGGAGCTAGGTTTTTCTCAGTGATGTCCAGTGATAGGACAAGGGGTAATGGGTGTAAACTGGAGCATAAGAGGTTCCATATGAACATCAGGAAAAACTTCTTTACTGTGAGAGTGACAGAGCCCTGCAACAGGTTGCCCAGGGGGGTTGTGGAGTCTCCTACGCTGGAGATATTCAAGGCCCGGCTGGACAAGTTCCTGTGTGATGTACTCTAGGTTACCCTGCTCTTGCAGGGGGGTTGGACTAGATGATCTTTTGAGGTCCCTTCCAACCCTTGGGATTCTGTGATTCTGTGATTCTCTTTTTTTTTCTTTTCTCTTTTATTGTTCACTACAGGCAGTTATATTTTTATGTTGTCTCAAGAGATGTTAGTTCCGTCGCTACTGTCTACATCTAATCTTTGACTCCTAACTGCCCAGCTCTATCAGCAAATCATCAAGGTTGAATAATCTTTTAACCTTATGCAGAGTATTTAAAAACCTGTGTTGTCTTTGGGTCTTTTCACATGCAGAACTTTGTTTTTCATTTAATACCTACAGCTCGGCATTATAAGTTATGCAGCTGTGGATTTTATCTAATCACTGCTGGCTCTTGAGATCATACATTACAATATTTATTGGTTTGACTTGGTAATGACTTTGGGGTGCCAAGATTAACTGTGGTGTTGGCTAGACTATGACAAGAACTCCATACCTCAAATGTAGAAAAAGGTATGTTGTCTGCCATGTACCCATATACACTGTATATGCTTTAATAAAGCCTTGCAAGATTTTGGAACTTTTGCCTTGCAATTCCCATTTTTTCATTAAATATTAGAATAATGAATAATGAATATAGGAAGTCAAGTAATAAAAGACAAGTAAGCAAATGACATGACTTGTTGCTTGGGGCAATTGCTTAACCAAAATGACATCTCAGGAAAGGGGAGGATGGAGGTAGTTTAGCTAATTGCCAAGGTTGATACAGGGTAATGGTGATTAAATGAATAAAATGTAGGAAAACTAGGTTTGGTATAATTTGTCCCCCTTCCTGTATTACGTGAAATTTATCAGCTTTATTGGAAATGATCTAAGAATGAAAGGGCTATTCAAGCCAGAGAAAATACAGTCAGCCAGTGGACCAGGATCACTTTTCATTTCCATCAGTAGAACTGAGGTTTGGGTCTACTGAGCTCCAGATTTACAACCACCCTGTCAAAGCCTAGAATTTGAGGTAGTGGGGCATGTCTGAGTATTGATAATCGTTGCAAGAAAAAGCGTAGTGTTTAAAATATGTTCTAGTTGCTTATAACAGACTCTCTGACTGAGTTTATTGATCTGAAGGCAAAGCCAGTGGAAAAAAACTTGAGCATTTCTCAGATACCTTATAATCCACTGGTAAAAACTAGAACTAGTGTTAAGGTTAAATGGAAATCCAAAGTAGGATTCATGGCATTATTGCAGTTGATTTCTTATGGTGTTCAGGAAATGCTGTTTTTCTTGAAAGAATCTGGGACCAGATAAAATGCATGGCAGCCAGAAACAATGATGGAGGCAAACTGGGGAACACACAAACAAAAAAAAAAAAATGGGGTGGGGAGAGGTAAATCACAGTTAATGATTCTAAGAAGAATCCCAGTCCAAGAAACTGAATACCTCATATTCCTTCCTCTGGCTTCCGATCAAGGTTTCTGAGAACTTGTCTGCTTGTCAAATGTAATCATCCCATTAAAATGTAAACAGCCATCATCACTGTTTGCCACAATGGAAAAATATTGATATCATTAAAAGTATCTTTTCTAATATCCATCATAGAAGTGCAATAAAAAAAAAAGGACTGAAATAATATTGCAGCTATTCTATCTTCTTTCATTTTGCCCAAAGCTAAAGTTCATTTTATGAACTTTCATTTGTCAATGCTTTGATTAATTTGATCGGGGTGCAGGAAGTTTAGATTTGCATGTAAATTCATTAAAAGTTGTAACAAATAAAAGAACAGATTAATATCAGAATTTTCCCTTTTCAGAGTGAGTGTATGATGCAGAGTTACTCAACCTGCTTCTGCAGAGTTGAGCAAGTGCACGATGGGACCCATGGGTAGCTGTCCTTGATCACCCTGCTGATTTGTCCTTTCCTGATGTATCTCCAGTCAGGCATAATGGCCAAGAAAGTGGGATAACATGATATTTTTTTGATCTTGAGTCTGTTGGCCTACCTCCTGGATCATATCATGGAAGCTATTATATACTATTACTATAATACTCTTGAAAGTGTTCAGTCACTGGGAGAGAAAGCTGCACTGGAAGTAGTTGCACTGGCAAGTGTCAGTAGTCAAGAGGAAGAATAACCGTTTCCTGCAGTACTTGTTATTCCTTAGAGGTATCTCAACCATGCTTAGTGCATAATATCTGACAAGATTAGAACCTCAGGTGGTATGGCTTCAGGCAAAGGAGAAATTCAGTTACCTGTCAGTAGTAATAATAAAGAGATGAGTGAAACCACCACAACATTGTCTCTGTCTTTCCCCTGGATTACCTCTTTTAAGATGCCCTTATTAAGCAGCTATTCCCTCTATCTACTGATGAAATAAGAAGTTAATGTTGTGCAAAGAAAAAGTAAATGTTAAATCTATTTTATGGGTTGACTGAGTTTCTTTGAATATTTTTATGTCATTTTTATTTTTTTGTTTGCTCTCTTTTAAATGGAGCTATAAAGAAGAACCCACTTCCAATATCATTAAAAGGTATGCAATACTCAAATGCACTCCTTACTTTTCTTTTGAGTAGCTTCCATCTTGTGAAGTAAATTAAAGATTTCACCTGAACCATAGAAATGGTTTGCTCCAGCTCCCACTGGCAGTCTTATTATCTTCAAGTATTCTTACATCAATATCTATTTCCTTTTAATGGAGACTAGACTACTTAATTCGCTGCAGTTGTGCTCAAAGGCTACAGCTAAACCCTGTTGCTTAACCTCCTACACTACCATTTTCCAAGAAAACACGTATAATGAAAGGAACCTAGATACCTATATTAATACTATACATTTTAAGCTCCATTTGCACTGTGTTTTCAGATTAAATTGTTTTTGGTTTTCCTGGGTAAATCCTCTCAGGATGTTCTGATTTTTACCCAGTTGGCAACAAAATATATTCTTTTCCATCAAATGGATTGGGGTTTTTATCTGAAATAAGAATAATAGAAAACAGATTTTCTCCTGTAGATGGCTCAATTATCTTAAAAAGAAAAATCAGACTCTCCAATGTTTTAGAATGATAGTTTTTTTCATGTTATAGTTTGTTGTAAATTTTTGGTTTTGTTATATGCCTTTGTTGTTATGGCCATATGATAGTTACAGTACATTTAAAACCCTTTGAAATGAAAGTTGTTTTGCAAAAATGAGGGAGAAATATTTCAAGAACCATTTAACATGTCCCTATAGGAGGTGAAATGATTCCTCCGGGTGGAATCTGACACATATCCAGTCAAGTTTTCAAATGGTAAATCTGGTGACTTGAATAGGAAATACACAAAGATAAATAGAGCACATTTTTGATGTAGGCCTTAAAAAACCAAAACAAAACAAAACAAAAAAACCCACATTGTAGACCACTTAACCAGATGCCATAGGGTCTATGCAGCGCCTCTGTAATCTTGTTTTTGTGACTGCTGCATCTATTAAAATGGAACAGAGGCCAGAACGTTTGTAAATGAGAACATCTTCTCAACACAGCCTTGCTTTTGGAAGCTTTCCACTTGCTTATTAGTAAGTGATATCCCTCAGTCATCAGTACATTAACATTTTATCAAGTTGCTGATTTTTTTAAATTTCAGTTTAAAAGCTCCTTGCACTATACAGTGAACTCTGATTCTGCAACCTTAAGTCAGGTATAAAAATGTGAGTCCTTTGTACCGCATTTTGACAGTAGAGCTTCTCTTCTAATAGTATTAGATTAATATATGTAATATATTAAATTAATATATGTAAGCAATCTTGTCGAGATTCAGACTAACATTGCAGTAAGTAGTTGTGCTGTGCAAAGCCTTGGCTAAAGCACAGCTTCATATGTGCTGGATTGTATCAAAACAGTTTTAAACTGCGTTAAACTGATTTATACAAGCTAGCAGAGTTTTAAAATACACCTGGGTTTTTTTTGTTGGGCATATGTGTTAATTCTCACGTTTCTGATTAGGATGGGCAATAACCTCTCTCACAGTCAGTATTCATGAACTATAGAGTGATTCAATGTGAATAGGAGTACTGAATGCATAAACACTTTCAAATACTAGTAATAAAAATTGCAATTTTAAGTAAATCTCTGAATGAGAAGTACAGAATAAGCTATTTTGGGTGCACATGAATATATATCTATTCATGTGTTTTGTTTCTGGCCTGCCTTAACCTTCAGGTTGTTTCAAGCCCTATCCTCTGGCTGAGCTCAGCACGATGACATGGTATTCGTTTGTTAGTTTTCAGGTCTTACCTACTATCAGTGTAAAATATACATGACAAAAGGTGCTTTATATACATTTCTGCACATACCTTTTTACTTATGTACCCTGGCATATAATCTAAATCATAACATCTCTCCAGAGATTCTTCCACACAAGCTGGTATTTTTAAAAATATACAGAAGATTTGCATTATTCGTTTATAGAAATACCTTCTGTGGTGGATTGACCTTGGCTGGATGATAATTGCCCACCCAGCCACTCTCTCACTGAGACTCCTCAGCAGGACAGGGGGAGAAAATAAGGTAGAAAATCTCATGGGTCAAGATGAAGACAGGGAGATCACTGACCAATTACCATCATGGTCAAACGAGACTCAACCTGAGGAAAATTAATTTAATTTATTGTCAATTAAAATGGATATAGTGAAAGACAAAGACAAATTAAAACACTACGTTCCTTCCTTTTTCCCTCAAGGCTCAACTTTATTCCTTCATTCCTGACTCCTTTACTCCTGCCCAGAGCAGTGCAGGCAGATGGAGAATGGGAGACTGGATCAGTCCATAACAGCTCCCCTCTGCAGCTCCTTCCCTCTCACACGTTTCCCCTGCTCTAGTGTCGGCTCTCTATGGGCCACAGTTCCTTCAGGGCATACCCACCTGATCTGGTGTGGTTCTCTCCATGGGCTGCAGTGTGGATATCTGCTCCACTGTGATGTCTCCACAGGCTGCAGGGGATCTCTGTTCTGCACCTAAAGCACCTCCTTCCCTTTCTTCTTATTTCACCTTGGGTTTCTCAGGGGTTTTTTCTCACTTTTTTTTCCCTATTCCTCTCTGCCAAGCAGCATTCTGCCCTGTCTTAAATACATATTCATAAAGATGCCACTGTCTTGTGCGAGAGGCTCAGCTGTGCCCTGAGGTGGATCAGTTGAAGGCAGCTGGTAATGGCTATTTGTGACATGGGTGCACCTGCACCCAGTCACCTGCAAATATAAAATCGTGGTGTCGTTTTTGTTTCTGATATTAAGTCCAGCCCCTCCCAAAAACATTCTGTGAAATAAGGTTTTTTAGATACATCTATATATCTCCTAAAATTTAGTCCATTTAGGTTTGGAAAACCCAACACATACAAAACCTGTGAAAAAGTTGTTAGTTTTGAATGCAGTTTATAGACCTGAGTAAAAGTTCATCAGATCACAGTGGAGAATTTCCAGCAATTATTTGTAACTTGTAAAATGTTTGTCAGTCTCTACAGCTAAACAAGGTCTGTCTTTGGCTGTATTCCTTTCATAGGCAAGTTTATCAGCAATTATAATTTTTACTAATTGCAATTATTTTCATAAGTTCTGATGACATAAATGCCTCTTTTCAGAAGCCTGATGTAGTGTTTGGATGCATATGATCTGTAAAATGTTTTTCTTTGAAAAACTGCAATTGTTTTTTATTTCATAATCAGAAAATGTGATTAAGTAGTAGGCACTGGATGTTTCTTCCTCTGTCAATAAAATCAGTTTAACTTTACTTATATTTAGCCATTTCAAGGTACAATAAATAAATAAATAAACACAAAAAAATGAATACAGAAAAATAATCTTTTCAATAGGATACATGCTAATAAAGACTGACTGTTGAAACACTGGCTGCCTTGCTCAGCTGCTGTAGTATGATCTTGGCATGGCTTCCCCTGTCATTATTCATTAGATGTAACACTAGATGACATCATCCAGAGTGGTTTTTGTCCCCTAAGCATGACTTAAACTGTAACACCTATCAGTTTTGCGGTTTATTTTTCACCATGGGGATGGAAGGGACTTTTCTGTTTCCAAAGTTGTACAAAAGATTGACTCATTTCACCATTTATGTGTGACAGCTGCTTCTCAAAAGAGTTTTCCATCACATTTTGTGGAAGCTCAGTCATCAACTAAGAATCACAAATGGCGCTTCAACTTCACTTTGGTAAAACTTTCTAGGATATGCGGTAAATTCTATCGCTCACTTGGTGTCATCTTGGATTACGAAGTGCAGCTAAAGTTATTGCACTTTTAGCTAATGGATAAAAATATGTTGGTTTTTTTTAATATCTGAATTTCGGCTGATAATATCTTTAAGAAATAAAATAAAAATTTAAAAAAGCCAATGGCAGAAGCAGTGACTACTGACAGTTTGACTTAATTCACAGCTACACAGCTACTTGGACAATTAAAGAAGCCATAGGGTCCAAAGATGAGGAGAAAAATTTTTTGCATTTAAGAGACATCCAGGGCTCTAGGAGACACCAAGATCAGGACCCAGTGACTGACATAGGTGCCTAAATAGTATGGAAAAATCCATAGACATTAGATAATCACATTTGAAAAATCTCTGTATAAGTGAAGGTGTGTATAATGCAATTTACAGAAGCCAATGTGCACAGCCAGGGATCACCTGAGCTAACCAGTAAGAAATATTGAAAAAGTATGTCTACATTAATGCCACCTAGAACCTTAATAAGCATAATTTTGAACAATAGCATAATTTTGAAACAATTTCCCCCATAGCGTCTACCTCTGTACATGTATTTGGTATGCAGTAGCTCAATTCTTTTCAAAGAAACTAAACTGGAAGCTACTTGAAGTGCATACAAAACACATTGTGGGTCCTCATAATAGTCTGATCCCCTGCTTGGTTCTCTGGATAGTTTCAAATCACTCGTGTGATGGAGATGTTAGATTCAGGTCACTAAATTAAACCTTATGTAGGCAAAACCTTCAAGACACATTCAGTGTCTTGGACTCAGCACTGACTGGTTTGGTCTACTGGTGTAATCCTGATGCTCAAAAAAACTTTTTACTGCAAACTTAGCTCAAGTCCCCTTGGCTCTTTTGAAATTGTGTTGCCATATTAAGATAAAAATTGCATTTTTCAAACTTCATAGGTGGTCTAACTACATTCTCTAAATCCTTTTTTTTGAATGTAATCTGTCATGACATTCAAGAGGATGCTCCTTACAGATACTGTAAACTGCAGTGATGTTCAGGGCATTAGCTAATAAGGTGAGTGGGGAAGAGGACAGATTCTTTTGTTTGGGTGGGGTTTTTTTTCATACTGAAAGAGGAGAAGAAAATGCCAGAAACAACCAACCACTAAGCACCTCTTTTTTTCTTCCTAAATATGGGGTTTCATTTCTTTGCTGCAAACATTTCACCCATGACTTGAGAAGTAGTGAAAAAAAAAAAAAAAAAAAAGATGATGTCTTTTTATGAATTATTTGGTGAATAAAGCACTTTCCTAAGAAAAGGCAAAAATAAAAAGGAATGTCTCATTTTCAGGTACCTTCTAATAAAATCTAAAGAAAAAAAAAGAAAGAAATCCAGGAGAAAGCTCCTATGTAGCTGTCCTGGGTTCAGCAGCAGCAGTCAGTTTTTCTCCTTCTTAGTAGCTGGTGCAGTGCTGTGGTTTTGACTTTCGGCCTGGGAATCATACTGATAAAGCCGATGTTTTCAGTTGCTGGTCAGAATGTTTACCCTGACCAAGGACTTTGTTAGTCTCATGCTCTGCCAGGGAGGAGGAGAAGCTGGGAGGAAGCAGGGACAGGACACCTGATCCAAACTAGCCAAAGAGGTATTCCATACCACAGCACGTCATGCCCAGGGATGTAACTGAGAGTTACCCGGAAGGGCACGTCCTCTTCTCTGTTGGGCTCTTTTCCGGCGGGCGGCATCTATTCTCTTCCCTTGTTATTTCTCTTATCATTATTATTATTGGTGGTAGCAGTAGTGATTTGTGTTATACCTTAGGTACTGGACTGTTTTTATCTCAACCCGTGGGAGTTACATTCTTTTGATTCTCCTCCCCATCCCTCTGGGAGGGTGGTGGGGGGGGAGTAGAAACTACGTGGTTCTAATTTACGGCCTGGGGTTAAACCATGACACTAGCACATCCAGCCTTCAGCTTTCCCTATGTTAAAGCATGAGCCATCAAAATCTTAGCTGAAAGTTTTCCAAATGCTATCTAAGTAAACAGAGGTCATTCAAACATTACCCATATACAGTGTCTTGTGTGACATAGCAACTAAGGCAGGAGGACAGCCTGCATCTGTTTCCGACCACCCTTTTGGTTGACAATTGGGAATGCAAATTAATGCTAATTTTTTAACACTAGGTCTTGCAATGTGCATATCTGTTTAATTGGTCTAAACTAAGACTATTGTGAATTTGTGGAGACTCTTGAAATATGTTTTACCCTGCAATAACTTTCAGACACTTCACATCTGAGCTTTATTTAGACCTACACCTCTGGTATATTACCAACCACTTCAATTCCTCATTTTTCATTTCCATTAGAAAGGTAAGACTTTTTACACTTTTAAAACCTTTAAAAATATTTTAAGGTGTTCATATTTTTCTTTTATATATTATTTTTACTGTTTGTTGCTTTCAGACTTTCCTCTATACACTGTAATATACAGCGAAAAGACCCTGAAGTGATACGCTTTGAACAGTTTATACAGTAAATAGGATAGAGAAATCAGCAGAAATGGTACCACAGGAGAATGAATAGCTACAATTTATTTGAATTATTGTGTTAATGCAGAATTTCTCCCCAGGATTGGATTTGACCCTTCTCATACACAGCTTGCCTATGTTTTCATAGAATCACTTAGGTTAGAAAAGACATTTAAGATCGAGTAAGATCATAAACCTAGCACTACCAAGCTCACTATTAAACCATGTCCCTAAGTGCCACATCTATAGGTCTTTTACATCCCTCCAGAGATGGTGACTCAACCACTCCCCTGGGCAGTCTGTTGGCCTTCTTGGCTGCCTGGGCACAAGCTGGCTCATGTTCAGCCACTGTCAATCAGCAACCCCAGGTCCCTTTCAGCTGAGCAGCTTTCCAGCCACTCTTTCACCAAGACTTTAGTGTTCCCTGGCGTTGTTGTGACCCAAGTGCAGGACCCAACACTGAGCCTTGTTGAACCTCATAGTGAATCTGCCATTATGGTTGTAGTCTAAGCTGTGGATCTCTATATAACTCCATCTAACAAAGCTTAGCTAGTCCAAATGTGGCTGTCATCTTAGTCACAGGGAAGGTGCATCGTGTCCATTACTAAGGCATTCTGCATTTGTCCTTTTTTTGTTACAGGTGTAAGAAGGACTATTGGAACAAATCATATGGAAAATCCAGGCTGGCAGGATTGCTTTTAGATTATGACTGGATTTTGGCTGATCTCATGATCTGATGATATTGAGAGAGATAATATTTCATTTTAACATACTGTACTGCTGAGTCTTGATATGCTTCCTCCCAGATGTGTATTTGGTCTCCCTATCCAATCTCCTTTATAAAACTCTACTTTGGGAATACACTTCCCAAACAAATAAAAAATGAAATAACAAAAAACCAAACAAATTTAGTTTGCTTTCTTTCACATTATCCCATAGCATTTGTATACCATTCATGCCAGTTGCACAAATGGCTTACTAACCTTTATTTTTCCTAAGTTTGAACATAGCCTTGGCTTCACTTCTTTGCTGTTTGGGTCAGCAGGCAGTTAGTGATTTCTCTCAATGCCATTGTAGCCCAGCTGTCTCCTGCCCTTTGGTACACACACACTTTACCTCTCCTCCCCAAAGCTTCCACAGGCCACCATGCCCTGGGCAGTACTTCTCTTTCAACTGATCATGCTTCTTGGGGAGTCATGTCAGAGCTTCAAAAACCTTCCCACAGCTTTATCATAGAGACGCTACTGCTTGGCTTGGCTTTCCCCAACCGGCTGCTTCACAGCTCCATTTCTGCAGCTGTCCATGCCCTACTGAGACACAGCTTGCAGCCTTCTCTTCCTTTAGGCTGTCTGCTTTGTGATACTGTTCCCAGCTGTGTTTTTCTTCTTCTGATGGCTGAGGTCACAGGAAAAAGCATTTTTTAGATGCGGTTGTATCTATTTAATGCCTCCAACTGAATACGCAGCCCCTCTGAAAATACAGTGTGCAAGTAATTGAAATTGAATTCAGATCCCTTTGAAATAATTGTGCAAAGGCTTAGTTAGAGTGAAGCTCTTCTACTGTTGCAGGGAGGAGCACACCCTGAGCAAAACTCTGGCATAAGGCATGAAGTCTGACAGTCGGCAGTGATCCCAGTATGGAATCTAAAAGAAGAGGCTTTCTTCTGCCTTTGTATTAAAGATTTAGGCACTATTTAAGATGGCAGGGTTTATGCTGAGATAAGATTTTTAATTTTCTCTTGTTTCCGCTGTATGCTTAAAATCAGTTCTGCATTCAGATCCACTTCTGACCAAGTTAAACTTAATAATTTGAACACTGACCCGTAACAAAATCTGTGTATAAAATAAACATATTTTTTCTCAAATGTTTGTCATAGGTAGATGAATGTTGCTTTGTAGCATGGAATTTTAAGTTGCTTTTGACCTAGTTGGACTATAGCCCAGCTCATTTTGAGTATAGCTAGACAAAATTTTTGGTTTATTAAAACAAAAAACACAAGCAGAATAAAATATGTAAGTTATTTCTATTGAGATTTCCTCTTTTATAATGTGACACATCACATATTGTGCAGCAATATAAATTCATGTACTATGATATGCATTGTGATATGTTCACATAGTGGGCATGGAGTATTACCTTCAATTTCAAATCTAGGATTAGATTTATGTCATTTCCTGGGTTACTGCTAAATAAAACCATAGCTAAGATGTGCTTTTTAGAATGACATGTGGTAGTCCTTGCTGTTGAATTTTTAACATCTACCCTGGTATGGCTTTATCTTCTGCCAACTATCAAGCACTCTTGCTGGAGATGCAAGGCATGATTAAGAGTAAGCAATCTGGACAAGGACAATCTGTCTCCTTTTATCTGACACAGATCTCCAGCACCAGCATACTTTGTGCCTTTAAACACTCATGACTGTCATAGAATCATAGAATAGTTAGGGTTGGAAAGGACCTTAAGATCATCTAGTTCCAATCCTCCTGCTATGGGCAGAGACACCTCCCACTAAACCATGCCAACCCAGGCAGTTGTAAAAACACATTTGGATGAGTTTTCCATAGCCTTCAAAGCATTTTGGATCCTTTAAAATGAAGAAAAAAAAAAAACAAACCCACAACCAATCAAACAAAACCAAACCCACAAAGAATGTTCTCCTCCCGTACTAGTAGAAGTTTACTGTCAGTTGCCTGTTCACTGTGGATAAAAGTAACGTGACACAAAGGTATGAATGGTACTATCATGAACAAGTTGTTATAGAGGCAGAATGTTTTAAAGGAATAAATTAAGAAGTAAACAATTTTACCTGTGTTTTTCCTTTTTGGATGTTTAAACAAAGATATTGAAAATTCAAGTAATTACCATATAAGAAGGGAGTTTATGCACAAGTAAGGTGAAGAATGAAGGATAAAGAACTATTGTGCAAGTCACAGTAATCCCTCTTGCCTTGCAACTGGAAACCTGTCCAAAGAAGTTGTGAGCAAGAAGCTACTTGTCCTATATGCAATGTATATGTTTTGCTACTTGGTTTTATTTAATCTGGCAACAAATCACTTCTCTTGTGAAAGGAAATGTTTGGGATTTATTTATTATTACTCCCTTCTACCTACAATTATTACTATAAGAGTCTGAGGACAGCACTTGCTTTACATCTCTTCGCAAGCCCAGCAATTACAGAAGCTGCATTGAGCATCCTACCTAGTTGTGTAAACGAAGCTCATGGTATCCATATCTTCATAATCTATCACCTTGCACAACCATTTACTTCAGTATAAAGTAGAAAAGTGTCAGAGGTCCTTCTATACATTTTGTTGTGGCTGAGTTAATGATCTGAGGTAGAAGAAAGCTGCATTTGCTCTATCATAAGAAAGCTTATAGTAGGTTATAATTAGTGTATTTTATTTTAAGACTCTAAACCAAACAACACTCAAAAGCAAAGAAAACAAAGCTAAATTAAATACCTAGCCAAAACACTGTTATGTTGATTTCAAAGATGGATAATTATAGCAGTGATATATTTAGAAGTGTCTTGTTCATCATTTTTTTCTATCCACATATGAAAGCACTGCACAAATCACGATTCTATATAGTGTTTTTTTATTATCGTTTTACCAACCAGGAAATATCATGGAGTGGCAAAAAGGACTTGCTTTTGTTACAATCTGAGTAACAACCTCTGAATTACAGTTGTCATCTGCCTCTCTCAGATCTACTTCTACAGAAATGACAGTTGCTCTACTATTACCCGTCTTACTTGTGCAGTTATTCTTGCAGAAGTGCAAAGTTTTCATTTGTACATGTGAAACTTCATCCTGGTTTTTGTACAATATTTTAGGGTAGATGAAATTCTAACGTGGCAGCCCTTCCTTATTTGACTTACCATGTTTCTCATAAAGTAATATTTGTAGTCTCTACTCAATCATCTAATGAAAATAATGAGTAATACCAGACCTGCCTTAGACCCCGTTTGCCACATCTGTCTGGTTGGAAAGGTGGACCACTAATAACTACTCTCTAACTATTATTTTTCCAACAACTATGCATTCACTTTGCAGTAGATTATTTTCTAAACTATGTTTTGTCTGTTCTTATGAGTATCATCTGAACAGTGCAAAATCTGAGACACTAATGTATGACATCTGCTATTTCTCTCCACAAGACTTGATACCCTGTCATAAAAGTAAATCAGTTTGTTCTGACATGATATGCTTTCGACAAGACCACCATGGATGCTATTCACCTCCTTGTAGACTTTTAGTAACATTTTTTTTCTCTGATGAAAACTTCCTGACTTTTTTCAGGAACTGAAGTTAGGATAACTGGTCTATAATTTCCTGGCTTACCTTCTTCTGTCTTCTACAGTTTCTCAGAAAAAAATATTACTAATGACTCTGAAATTACTTCAGCCGGTCCTCTGAGTATATTAGAATGAATATTCTCAGGTCATCACATTATTAAATGATTCAGTTTATCTAAGATTTGAATTTGTTCTTTTCTTATTTTAACCTAAATTGTCACCCTACTTTAGCTTAATATAGTGTGTTAGAGGCACAGCATACATGAAAGAATGGATTTCTGAAGGCTAGATTCCGCCAGTTTTAAATAGAATGAGTTTTTTTTCACCTGTGGAACTTTTTTCCTTAATTCAGTATGACTTCTTGCAGAGTAAGACAAACACCTCAAGCCTCACGTTCCTCTTGCATATGGTGAGTATTCACTTTTACTGTTAGCTTCAGGGAAGAGGAGGCTAAGGCTTCCTGTCGTAACTGGTTAACAAGATAGAGGTCAAATCTGTTCCTCCTATAGGAGATGATTAAAGGTTTTTTTCTTTATTCACTCCAAACATACACGAATATGCCCGCACACACAAACACATGTGCAGGCATGCATCTGTGCATCCCTCTATATATGCATATGTGTATACATATTAATTATATTTGAAAAATTACTTTTCTAATACATGCATGCATATACAGTTCTCTTAGCAATGGAGACGAATTCCTCACTTTCACTTTTTATGTATAAGAGCTTCTGCTTCCATGAAACCTCCTGTCAGCACAACTGAACAGAGTAGATGTAAACCTCAGCTTCAGAAGTCAGAACTATTTTCTCGCACTTTGACTTTTTCCACACTGTCAGACATTCCTCACTGTATTTTACATGGATTCAATATCCTTGAAGTTTTGTTTGAGTTTAAAGTTTTCCATTTTTAAACTCAGATCCAGGCTTAGTCAAATCCCTTCCAAAATAAGCATGGTAAACAATCACTTTTTTTTTCTTTTTTTTTTTTTTTGGGGGGGGGAGGATTTACCTCATTTCCTCCTTCCTGCCATTCCATCATATTCAACCAAAATTTGACCCAGATTAATTTTATAATATCATAGATTTTGATTAATTTTTTACTGGTAACACACATGAAATCTAACAAAATATTTCTAGAGTCTTTTCTATTATAGACTTTTGACATAGCTCTTGTAAAATCATATGACTTTGAGTTAGATGAAATTCTCTTCTTGCTTCAAGGAAGCTTAAAAATATTAACAAATGCACTTGTCGCTCAAGTCATTAAACACACTCTGTAAGTCCTATTAAACCAGTCAAGGGAAGATATCTCAAATTCAAATAATACCTGCTCTTCAAATTCACTAACAACAGAATTGCAGAGCTTCTCTCACTTCCATCTCAAAGTCTAATGTGAAACATCTCTTTAAAAGGTATTTCTGACACCAATGAAATCTGCTTCATATCAGCATGCTTTTAATAATGTTAAGTGAAACCTTCTCCATGTTCAACTTCAATGCATTAGAATCAAGAGTAACGACACTTTTAATTAAACTAGGTATTGCAAAGGATCTGTGCTCTTGTGCATTTATCCTCATAATCATAATCAGAATCAGAATCAGAATTACCAGGTTGGAAGGGACCTTCAAGATCATCGAGTCCAACCCATGCCTTACACCTCGACTATCATATTTCATATTTTCCCACTGAAGCATGTTTATTAATAGTGCTACAGAGATTTTGGCAGCTGGGCTTCTTAGATCTTCTAATAACCTTTTGAACCTAAGATTTCTTCTTTTCATGCTCAACCAAATCCTCTACCTTTAAGGAATGTTTAGCTTTATTCAAAGTCTTCCTTTTTTTCTTTGACTACCCTTTAATAATTCTTCTGTTAAAAAAGTACTGATGAATTGCTTTGCTCCCTACACTGTCTGGAAATAGGCAAAATGGGCCACAGGCATACCCAGAGAAAAAGTTTCTTCAGTAACAGCTTCCATAAATTCTTTAAAATAGAAAAAATAAAAAGAGATCCAGACAACCTTTTGAACTTTATATTTTCTCTATCACTGAATCAATTTAGAAGGCAGCTGTAGATGAATAAACATTGGAAAATGGTCATGCCATGTCTAATAGATTTTATAATATAAAGCCAAACTCTAACATTTATTCCCAGCTTTTTTCAAATTTTTATCTTCTTGATGCTCGAGCGTTTAGCAGTAAAACTGTTAAAACTACTTCCTACAGAATGAATCATATTATAATTGTACAATATTTTTTCTTCTCAAGACCTTTTTCCTATGGATAGCTTGCTTACAGCCAAGAAGTTGTGTATTAACTTTTTATCATAGCTACCATTATGAAATGTTTATATATGTTTACAGCTAAGTTTACCCTCTGTGCAAGTGACTGTTGGTTGGAAAGGATTTGCCCTCTTAATATACAGCTTCTCAATTTTGTTTCAGTGTATTCACACTATAATCTCAACAATTTTTAATCTTCCATAATAAGCAACGTAATCGATAAATATATTTGCAGCAACTACTGAAAGTATTGACATATCAGTTTAAAATGTTAAAATACTGTTAAAATCCTAGTTACTCATTTCCCACTACAAAAATTATGGGTTGAGTTTTCACACCCAGACTATTCATTCCCACTTCCATTGCCCAAACCCATCAAGACCAGTTATAATGCTCTTTTTCATTCCCCTGAATTTGTGATGAATACTGGTCAGGTTCTCTCTCAGCACTTCTCTAGACCATGTAAATCCTGTCCCTATCTGTCCCTATGAAGAAACAATGAGAACATCAGTAGTCCAGTATGTCCTCTGCCTTCTAGAGGTCTGCTCTGCCCCACCTTTGGGCAATTCATGGCAGGGTGAAAGGTTTACTTGCATTTTGTACCTGTTAGTCTTCATCCAGGAAAGATAAAACTTATCACTTCTGTGTTGTAGAAGTCCATGATGATACTATTCCAGGAAAGAGAGAACAAGAGACAGAAAGAGAGAAGAAAAGGCAAAGAAAGGCAAGGTAACGTAAGGCAAAGCAAGTCAAGGCAAGGCAAGTTCTGATTTCATAACTGTCTCTGCTTTTAGCACGGGTTTGGACTAGAAGATATTCAAAGGTCCTTTCAACATAACTTATTCTACAGTTCCATGATTCTATAAATTGCATGTTCATATACTAGTAAGCAGAGATGTCTTGCACTAACCATAGTTTAGGAACATAATTTCTGGATCTAATATCCTTAATGAGCTATTAAGATATGGCTCTATTTCTCCTCTCTGTTCTGCAGTGACATTATGAATCATTTTTCCTCTTTTTTCAAACCTAACCACGTCCTGACAAGAAAGGATGACAAGAAAAAGAAATAACACCTATTTCAAAACAAAACAAAGCACAACAGTGTGGCATGAAGTTGGAATCTCTATCTTCTCTCTTTCTGGGGTTTAAAAATATCAGTCTTCTGCTCCTACATAGACAAACTGAGCAAATTTTACTTTCTCTCAAAATTATTTCTGGGCTCATGTGGTATGATATCCTTCTCCTGTGTATCCTAATGGCTTTTCTCATGAGACATGACATTGAGGTCCTGTCTTTAGCTAAAGTGGAAGACACAATCAGCTTCCAAACAACTGAGTAATAATAACTCTCTGAAGGAATCATTTGAGGACAATTTCAGGATGAACCTACCTGTTTGTCACGTGTATGTTTCTGAGCTGATCAGAGATGAAGATCTCTGACAACTCCTCAAGTAAATGCAGGCAGTTTTGAGGGGTTTTTTTAAGTTTTGTAACAAGACATGCTATATAACCAAGATTTCAGAATATAGCTAATTTTAGGCCATTAAAAAGTACATTTGTTTTTATGCCAGTAATACAAGCATATCTTTTATAGGAAATTGCATTCTTGTTTCCTTGAACCTTTTTCATCACTCATTATTTGATATCCTCATTTTTAGAGTAGCTGTGTTAGAGCAGTCTAGAAAGGTATATATACTAACAGGATTTTTAACTGTAACTTCTAGGGAGTAAAACAGGGAATAGAAAAATATCCTGAAGTATGTTTTAAATGCAAAAAGGTTTTCAAAGATAAGAATGGAAAGAGTAGAAGTCACAAATATATTTTGTCTGCCACCAGCTGCTCAGATGTCTTAAAATCTCTGGAGGCATTAGTTACATGACTCAGAAAAGCCAGCCTAGTCTGAAGTTTTGTTGCTAAATACAGAAAAGCAATATTATCCAGCTTCAGCACACACAGAGGCAAAGATGAGCTCCTGTATAAGCCACTGATCTGTTGTCACTTTCCAGCTTTTTGTGTCTGTACAAACCTTCCAACCCCTTGACTTTTTTTAGTGTAAGCTTGTAAGTGCCAAGATGGTAACCTGCTGTTGCTCTTCCCACTGCCTGGCATAGTAGGGTACTGATTTTGGCTGGAATATCTAGGCACCACTGTAGTACAAATGATAGTAATGCTGCTTCATGAATATGTTCCATATGTATAGAAATGTCCCTATCCAGCTTTCTTATGCTGCTGCTCTGCTATCAGTTGAGCAAGGTCTGAGCGAAAAGTTGAGGATCATAGGAGGAAAAAAAAACAACTCGGGAAACAAGCAGTGTGCATACCATGTACTATAACACTCATATATATTATGTTGGCTTAGTTAGAGAGAACAAAGAGCTTGAATTCAATTCAGGACATTACAGAGGAACCAGAAGATGAGATGTAAGAGTGAATGGATGCAAAAATAAAATTCAAAAAGGTAAATGATTTTTTGCAGCAAAGTATAATGACAATTTTCCATGCACATACCACTGATAAATGCCAAGACTGTTTGTTGCAGCATGTAGCATTAACTGAGCAAAGAAACTTTGTTTAGCCTTAATCATAGAATCATAAAATAGTTAGGGTTGGAAAGACCTTAAGATCATCTAGTTCCAACCCCCCTGCCATAGGCAAGAATGCCTCGTTAGACCACGTTGCCCAAGGCTCTGTCCAACCTGGCCTTGAACACTGCTAGGGATGAAGCATTTACCACTTCATTGAGCAACCTGTTCCAGTGCATCACCACCTACACAGTAAGCAACTTCTTCCTCATATCTAACCTGAACATGCCCTGTGTAAGTTTAAATCCATTGCCTCTTGTTCTGTCCCTGCAGTCCCTGATGAAGAGTCCATCCCTGACATCTCTGTAGGCCTCTTTCAGATACTGGAAGGCTGCTAGGAGGTCTCCACGCAGCCTTCTCTTCTCCAGGCTGAACAGCCTCAGCTTTCTCAGCCTGTCTTCATACAGGAGGTGCTCCAGCCCCCAGCCCCCTGATCATCCTTGTGGCCCTCCTCTAGACTTGTTCCAACAGTTCCATGTCCTTTTTATGATGAGGACACCAGAACTGCACACAATACTCCAAGTGAGGTCTCACGAGAGCAGAGTAGAGGGGCAGGATCACCTCCTTCCACCTGCTGGTCACGCTCCTTTTGATGCAGCCCAGGATACGGTTGGCTTTCTGGGCTGCGAGCGCACACTGCCGGCTCATGTTCATTTTTTCATCGACCAACATCCCCAAGTCCTTCTCTGCAGGGCTGCTCTGAATCTCTTCTCTGCCCAACCTGTAGCTGTGCCTGGGATTGCCCTGACACAGGTGTAGGACCTTGCACTTGGCCTTTTTAAACTTCATGAGGTTAGCACTGGCCCACCTCTTACGCATGTCTAGGTCCCTCTGGATGGCATCCCTTCCCTCCAGCATTATCAACTGAATCACATAGCTTGGTGTCATTGGCAAACTTCCTGGGGGTTCACTCAGTCCCACTGTACATGTCACTGACAAAGATGTTAAACAGGATCGGTCCCAACACCGACCTCTGAGGGGCACCACTTGTCACATGTCTTCAACTGGAGTCTGAGCCATTGATCACAACTCTTTGTGTGCGGCCTTTCAGACAATTCTTAATCCTCTGATTGGTTCATCTGTCAAATTGATATCTCTCCAGTTTAGAGACAAGTATGTCATGTGGGAGAATGTTGAATGCTTTGCACAAGTCCAGGTATAATATTCATAGTGTGTAAGTAAAAAATGTTAGACAAGTTTCTGATAATGGGAGAAAACTCCAAGAAGGAAAAAAGTGGTTGTATTTCTGGATTCCTCCTGGTTTTAATGTGCTTTATATTCCATGTGAAACAATGAACAGGCAAATTTGATTATTTGTACAACAGTTGAGTGGATTTAACAGTAACATGACACCAACATTACAGTCTTTAAACCTTTAATGTGTGACTTCACAGTATAATAAGCCTGTGAATTAACAAATCATACTTAATTTTATTTTCTGCAGTGAGGGTAACTGAGAAGAACTTCTACAAATTACTGATATCTTGTCAGCCTGTCAGGACTTGTCTATGTGGGAAATTACTTCTCAGGAAGTCTAGGTGATAATTTACTGGAAACCAGCTACACTGAGCTAGTCTCTGCACCTGTGCTTGGGTACCTGTGCAGTATGCAACATGTAAGCTGTCTCTGCTTTTAAAGAAAGATAACATATTTAACAGGAAAATCCATCATACTATGCTAGTTTAGAAGATGGGAATGGAAAGATACAAGAAACTAGCCAGAAAGAGTGAGCTACAGTCAGGAAACCATGCAATTGTTTAGAGATAAAGTGCATCCATTTACTAAGAAAGCTTTTTAGCGTGGTCTTAATCTGTACTAATATCTCTGTTTAACATTTGAAATGGGATTGGCTTTTTTGTAGCCAGTTTAGATTATGGGCAAAACAATAGATTTTCATCTGCATCAGATCTTGCAGATTTACTCTCAGAATTCAGTAAGGGCAATCACAGGAGATACAGAAAATGAAAGGCAACAAGACAAAGTAGCTAAAATACTATAAATTCATACCTGGTTGTATAGACAAAACCAAATTCATTCTTAAATGCAACAAAGTTCATAGTCTATGCTTACTGTTGGAGCTGTTGTTTGTTATAGTAATGAAGGATTTAAATGCCACTTTATCATTGTTACACAATATGAATTCATAAACTGTGTAGCCACAGGAATCAGTGCATCCAGCAGGCTATAATATTAAATCATTGTATTTAACTTTTCTGATAAATTAGAGATTAAAAAAAACCCAAACAAACCAACAACCTATTTCATTTCAACTACGAGGAAACCAGTTAAAGACATCTATGGACTAAAACTTGTGAATAATTTCATAATGTGTACTTATGATCGAAGTCAAGTTTTAACTCAGTGAAAACACTACCATTTTGATTTCCTGTTGTCTTTGATACTTGCGAAATGAGATTCAGAATACAAAGGATAGAGACACCTGCACTGACTGAAAAAAAGGTAGAAACTGCAAAGCCAGAATAAAACACAGGCAACAGGAAGAACCTAAATGACAAGCACAAAAGATGAAAATGCAAATGTGAGATCTAGTCAGCTCATTTATAAAGCCCTGTGTAGAAGGGCTTTATCATAATAATATATATTTATATGCAAAGAAGTTATATGTTGGTTAATAGAAAATTGCCTTTTTTAGTTCCAAGGCTATCAACGTTCCTGACACCCAAACAATAGATCATTACCAGTTTATATGTGAGCCTTCCTAAATTCTGTATTTTGAAAATGTTTTTGCTCCACTGAGCAGGTAGCAATATTGTATTACTTCATTGCATATCATACATGGATACATACAGAAATGCAATAGAGTTTTAATTAAGAGAGATGTGTCTAGATCATGAAAAAAAAAGGATGCAATTTTTGTTCTATAAAGAAATCTAAAATAATATTTTACTAAATATTATTTTAAAAATTGGAGTGTAAGGGCAATAGGAATTTTTATTTAATTTAGAATGTTTATAGCATCTTGAAAATAGTATTTCAAGTCATAAATTGAGACTTGTATTCCAAATGCTGAAATAGAAATTTTTATTTCATAAAATAGAAAAGTATAAAATTATTTTTAAGTTCCTCTTCCAGCAAATATATTTAAATGGCATTTTCATAGTAAAAATTATTTCAACTTAAAAAAAAAATTATATTCTAGTACACTGAAGTGTAATAGGTTTGCTGAAGATGAAGCTGTGAATTTTAGCTAGATTTTGTCCATCTTCAGGGCCCATTGTCTTCATAATGCTTGTTATCCTATGTGTGGTATCAGGAATGTAATTTCCAGCCGACTAATTTTGATGCAAGACAGAATTTCAAAAATTATTAGTGGCATTCCTTGTACTTCAGTAAATATCTCTAAGGTATCTCACTTTCCTCTTACTTAAATTTTACAAATTACTTTCTCGCTTCAGTCACATGTCAATTCAATATTGCTCTTTATCTTCCTCATATGTGCATATGCTGAATTTCTGACACTATAATCACTATAATTGAATATAATTAATTATAACTGCTGTAAGTACCAATATGAAATAATCTAAATTCACCATGGTCGTTTGCCAAGATAACTCCAGAGAGGAGCCTTCAACACCAGTGCAAGGGGAAACCTCGTGCCCAGGAGCCTCAGTTGTGAGTGGTGGGAGCCACCGAGGGAGCCTCAAGCCCTTGACAGGCCTTGCCCAGGAGCCAGCAGCTCCACTGATGCAAACATCTGACCCTCATGGCCAGGTCTGAAGGAGTCTTGGGTGATATGGTCTAGTGTGAGGTGTCCCTGCCCATGGTACAGGGTTGGAACTAGATACCTTAAGGTGTTTTCCAACCCTAACCATTCTATGATTCTATGAAATTAAGATGATAATAACAATCTGGTGCTGGATAATATTAATTCAATATGACATTGGTTTGTAACCTTATAAATGGAGAAAAGCCAGAAAATCAGATCTACTAACTCAGGATCACTCAGGCTCACACCTAGAAAAAAACCTCTCCAAACCAAAATCAAATGCAACGTCATGAATATTGTTAATCTCTTGAGTCAAAAACTGGCAGAGAGGAAAGAGGTAAAGCTTTTCATAGCTTGTGAGTTGCAGTTAGAAATATGGAGAGAAAACAAAGGAAAGTCTGTAGTGATGATTATTTCATAGTGTTTGCATTTCTGTGCTGAATAAAGAGATTCCTATATAGTAGGTATATGTTTGCACACCCAATCAAGGAAAAAGACACCTGTTAGAAACATATGCATCTTGCCTAGCATGTCATTAATACAAGTGTGAGAGTTTGGGTAATTCAGCTTCCCTGCTTTATTCCTAAATAATCGTCCCAGATAGTGGCTGGACATCCTTGGGGTTTGAGATCAAAGAATGTGGAATCATAATAGAGTTTTCAGAAATCAGAGTGGGATCTAAGTGAGACATACTTGCCAGGGATCTTGTATTTTTGATGATACTTACTTCAGGCTAGCTGTGCCTCAAGTACCAGGCATCCCACTGAATCAAATACACATCTTTCCTGTGATATGACTAACTGTTGG
This sequence comes from Psittacula echo, assembly GCF_963264785.1. Taxonomy (NCBI): domain Eukaryota; kingdom Metazoa; phylum Chordata; class Aves; order Psittaciformes; family Psittacidae; genus Psittacula; species Psittacula echo. The sequence goes on from NC_137738.1 coordinate 90,637,758, forward strand.
AATCAGGTAGTTATTTTCTCTCCTTATTAGTCTTTTTCTGATAACCCAGCAAATACATAAATTATACTAAAAGAAAAACAAAACACTTTGCTTCCTTAAAAGTGTGGGTCAGTGGTTTAAGAAACTATGGTTGAGTTATTTTTTTTAATTACTCAGAGTTGCCTAACAAACATGTAACATAATAGGATATTACGCTTCCTATGGTAAATTGTACAGCATTGCTTTTCTACTGTCTTAGTCCTGTAGACACTAACCACATGGAAAAGAAAAAGTCTTATTTTAGTCTATATTACTATTCTGTTCCTTTAGAGAAACTTGCCTGTGTTTACCATAGCTTCTTTATTTGAAAATTGTTGTAATGCATTTAGTGAAGTCCTTTTAGAGGGAGACAGTGGAAATTATTATCTATATGTGTATGTGTGAATCTGTGTGTACACAATGTTTCTAAAATTAAAGAGCATATTTTTGCAAAATGATTGTTGAGTTGGTACTGCGTACTGGTGTGTGTTCAGACTGTAGTAGGGAGAATCTCTTTTACCTCATTGTAAAATACTCTCATTTTCTAGCTCTGTGAAGTTTTCTAGCCCATCTACTTTTAGATTGATTTTTGCTCTGAAGCGCTCAGGTTTATATCTTATCTAAAAATCATTTGACTCTCATCTGTTTAAATACTGAATGCAATTCAAAGCCTGAAATGCTTCTGGCCTCTGAAATTTAAAACCATAACACAATTAAGGAGAAGTTACTCACTTTCTTTGAAACCATTGATCAGCTGGGTATTCCTTAAGTGTGATGGGTTATGTATATGCAATATTTCCCATTTTTTTACACTCAGGTGGCAATGTTTCAGTGGTAATTATATTCTAACGCTGTAGTTCATTATTGAATTTCTTTACTTACTTTTGATACATTCTTTTTACTCCGGGGCACTTTTATCTGTTCAGATTTTTTTTATTCAGTATTTATTGCTACATAGTAGCACTGTTAGAATTACATAAATTAAATTTTATGGTTCTTATAATAAATTCAAAGTTTTATCACAGGAAGAAGCAACACATAGCAGTAAAGAAACTTCTAGACTAGGAGAGTTAAAATTAAACTGAAAGCACATTGTTCCTTGGTGTCTAATCTGCTAAATTTTTAATGTTTTTTTCAGACAGCTTGGTTAAAACTTAATCCATTAAAATCCAGTGTCATTCAGAAACTTACAATTAGACAGTCTAATAGTGTTAGTATACTCATTAAGCTTATTTCTTGCAGCTGCTCTATTTGAAGTTCCATTTACTTCTAGAACAGAATCTGGGATAAGAATGCAAAGATCAATAACTGATAGATTTACAATTTGTAGCAATAATTGATTGGAAAAGAGGAATATAAATAGACTTATGCTGCTGTTAAATACTGCCAAAATATCAATAAAATCAATTACAACTTCACAGCTCCCAATTCCTTTCCATAATTAAACCTTTCAAGACACACGCTCTCTCTTTCTCTCAGTGAGCACAGGTGAAAAATCTGGAGAAAGATGTTGTTTTGATTTCTTCTCTAAGTGATTGCTTCGTTCACTGCAGGAATGTAGAGTTTCAGAAACAGGTGAAGAAGTGATGCACCGGGAATTACTTTCTAAGTTTCTCTTCCCACAGAGACACTGCTTCAGTAAGTTCTTTCACAGGAATTTCTCCCCATTACATTTGGTTCAGCAATTGGTGTTCTTGTGTCTGAAAATGGGTGAAAGCTTATGTGTAAAGCCAAGGTATGACTGTATGATATCCTGAATAGAAGTACAGTGTCTAAGCAGCTTTAGCAACATAAAACCATGTCTGTGCTGTCTGCAAACCAGAGTAAATCATGCAGTTACTAAATCAAGAAACAGCAGCAGTAATGTGGCTCTGCTAGTACAGTGCTGTGCTGAGGGTAAATAGCTCTCCTACCTACTGTTGGAGCTATCATGAGTGCATTTGTAAATTTTCCAGCCAGTGTAGCCAGTGTGAATTTGTGTCTCCCCCCAAAAAAAAAGCTTTTGGCCTGTAGGGACTGTGGAGATTACATCAACTTTCAAAATAAGATATATAGTCCTGCATTATCTGAATATTTTGGAATAGATTTGTGACCTTGTTGTAGCACTTGAGTTCCAATTGAGTAATGCGATAGAAAGATGTCTGGTTTAGTTTGATATTTGACTGTAAGCTTATTTTAGGAGCCTCAATTAACTAGCTGATAGTAAAGATAATATTTTTCTCTCCTTAAGTGTGACTACAAGGCACAATGAATGCAACCATGTAATTCCAATGTTTTGAAATCAATGATTATTGTCAAAAGCATGACTGGCATATTTCTAGTTAATACTGGCATAACTGCAAGTAGTGTCTGTACTCAGTAGGGATTAGTATGTCTCTTGAATTAAGACCATGCTACACCCGAAAACTAGATGCTTGTTATCAAAAGTATGCTTGATAGTTTGAATAATAGAGATAGTTAACAAATTTTGCAGACCTAAACTCTGTAAGAACATACAGCACAAAGTTTCAGAAATTAGTTTGTAAGACATCTGACAACAACATCTGATTTTGATGTGGTCTTAGAGCATTAGACTTTTGAGTGTTCTTAAAAAGGTTCCTTGTTCTTTGCAGTTCATAATCTGATGGAGGGAGCTACCAGATTTTATACAAAATCAATTTAGATTCCATTTGATACAGTAAATAAAGAGAACTCTGCTGTGAGTTGAAAGTAATAAAGTTTATTTTTAAAGCTTGCTTTAACAGGAAGAGAAAAAAAACTTTAAACTTCTCTTCTGCCTTCTTCTATTGCTAAAATGGGAGTAAGGAAATTGATAGCAGAAAAGTGTATTTGATTGGAGCATTTTATGGGATTGGATTATCTGTTTAAACCTGGCACTTTCTTTTATAGCTTTATCCGTAAGTCTTGATTTTTCATTTTGTATATATTTTTGTAGATAAAAAGGTTTTGTAGAGATAATGAAGAATTCTCAAACATACACTTCTGAAAAGACATAACCAGAGAAGGACTGGTGTAAACTACTAAAGCTGTTGCAAAGAATATGCACCAAAGCTTAAACCCAGACTACAGCTGAGTTCTCTTTTGTATGTATTAAGCTCCTTAGAACAAGATAAAGAAGGTCCCTGTTAACAGACGACAAAATATAGCATAAACTCAGAATAAATTTTATGCTTCTAAGCAGATCAAAACTTTGGAGCTTATAATTTATCTTTGCTGATCTTCATTGTGGCAGTTACAGATAGTTGTGCCTGATGCATGTGAGGCATTTGACTGAGGACTTCATTTATAAAATCATAGAATCAAAGAATAGTTAGGGTTGAAAAGGACCTTAAGATCATTAAGTTCCAACCCCCCCTGCTATGGGCAGGGACTCCTCACACTAGACCATGCTGCCCAAGGCTTTGTCCAACCTGGCCTTGAACACTGCCAGGGATGAAACATTTACCACTTCTTTGGGCAGCCTGTTCCAGTGCATCACCACCTACACATAAGTAACTTCTTTCTCATATCTAACCTGAACTTGTCCTGTTTAAGTTGAAACCCATTACACCTTGTCCTATCACAACAGTCCCTGATGAAGAGTCCATCCCCAGCATCCTTGTAGGTTCCCTTCAGATACTGGAAGACTGCTATGAGGTCTCCACTCAGCTTCTCTTCTAGAAGCTCAACAGCCCCAACTTTCTCAGCCTGTCTTCATATGGGAGGTGCTTCAGTTCCCTGATCATCCTTGTGGCCCTCCTTTGGACCTGCTCCAACAGTTCCATGTCCTTATGTTGAGGACACCAGAACTGCACACAACACTCCAAGTGATGTCTCACGAGAGCAGAGGGGCAGGATCACATCCTTTGACCTGCTGGTCACGCTCCTTTTGATGCGGCCCAAGATATGGTTGGCTTTCTGGGCTGCAAGCACACGCTGCTGTCTCATGATGTTTTTCATTGACCAACACCTCCAAGTCCTTCTCTGCAGGGCTGTTCTGAATTTTTTCACTGCCCAGTCTGTAACTGTGCCTGGGATTGCTCCGACACCTTAAAAAAAAAACCCCAATATTTGTACACACAGCCTTAGGCTATTGCCATGTGATACAACAACTTGATCTATAAATCTATGTTGAAAGATTAAACTGATTTCTATGTACATTCAGGGGACTGACAAGAAAGATAATGTCATGTAAAGCTTTAATCAAAGAGATCCATAAGCAAAAGTGAGGATAAATGACCAAAGGATGAACACCTTGTGGGAGTTTAAAGACATGGCTTCACAAAGTTGAGTAAGCCAGACCATTGTCTTGGAGGCCTTCAGCATTCAAGGTAGGAGCTGATCAGATTGAACTTTTTCCTAGAACAAGTCAAAAGCAACAATTATCTAAGACTGTTGCAAAGGCATTTAGAAGAAGTTCACCTTTGTTTTCTGCTATGAAGTGAGAAAATCCTCACTAGTTAACTGTATTTGTAGTCTTTATATTAAGAAAAACACTTCTTATATCCTCCAAATATATATTTTTTTACTTAAAACCCATATAAAACTACCAAATAATATGAGGAAAAACATGTTATCCTTCTTATTCTATTGTTTATTGCCTTTGCAAGGTAAGCATCACCTTTATGTAAGCTTATTGCAGTAGTTACGTATTGAGATGCATACCAGTGAGATGGTGAAAGTTCCACCAGCATAAGACAGTCAGAGAAACAATAAGCACTATTATATTATGCATCTTTTCTTTGGCAACTGCCCCTATTGATGGCCATCGCTTGACAAGCAAAAAGACAGTATGTGGGTATAGGGTCCTCTCTGACAAAAGTGACTTATATTTTACAAAGTTCAGCCAGTCATCAGAAGTGACCTGAACATATATACAAGAACTGATATTTTTGACTTGTCTGAATAGAAACTTTGACAAAATAATTTGACCTTTTTGGCATGAAGGACTATCTACTCTGTATGCTTTATATACACATATAAATCTTGAAGAACATTCACAGTCATAAGTCACCAATAATAGTTGGCATTGCTGGGTTTCCCTAACTTCCAAAAAAAAAAAAAAAAATCCAGAAGAGATTTTGAGGTTTGTTTGCTGTTTCTTTTTTTTTTCTTTTAAACTATGAGATACAGTTGTTCATTTGATGTGATATAAAGTCAGTACCTAGTGAGTGAGAAGCCAAGACCTGCATCTCCATCTGTTTAGTCACAGGTGTGCTCCTACATCTTGTGTTCCTGCCTATTGGAGAGGATCTCTGCGGGCTAACTTACAGTTTCTCTGCCACAGCTAAAGCCAGTAAAAAGCTGCAGTTCTTGACAGTGAAGGTACTCATCAGGTCTAAGGCAGCTTATTTTCTACCGGCTGAGGACACAACAAAAGGAATATGTAGATACATCTTTTAACTGCTTTGGGATGATGGTGGTGGTAGCATTTTGGGGTATTTTCTCTTTTCCTTTTTTTTTCTTTCCCCTTCTGGCTTTTTCAACAGTTTTTTGGGTTTTTTTTTTTTTGTTTTTGTTTTGTTTGTTTATTTGCTTGTCATTTTCTAGTGGTACCTGTAAGCCATCAGATCCCAGAGTGCTCAGCAGTGCCAGTCTTTCTACTGAACACCCTTCCTACCTAGCATCCCACTGGTCTGTGTGCGGAGTATTCACTAAAGAGCTGATGTTGCCTTCACCTCTGTATCTTGCAGATGACAGACATCATCTCATCCCACAATAGATTTGAAAGGTATATAGCAACATTACTGTGCTGATACAGGGCAGGTAGAAAACAATCTCGCTTTCTCAGTCCTTTCTCAGTCTAGGGATCTTCTACAACAAAACAAAGTGGTGTTCAAAGGTCAAACCTTAAAAGCACTGGTAGAGGACTAACACTGAGTAATCATCACTTTCACTTACAGAAAAAAAAAGCTGGAGTTATGTCAGATCCAAAAGTGCAGTGATGATAGTTTTATGGAATGATATAGATCATTTACTTTTGTAAGTAACAAGCTGAGCTTCTGTGCTCAGTCTCTGCAGTTCTAAATATGGCAGGAGAGATGTGTTAATATGATGGTTGATTGTATAGCTACAACTTATCACAGGTTTTGCAAATTTAGAACTGTCTGTAAGTGAACTAAAAACACTACTACAGAATAATCACACATGTAAAGTTCTGATAATTAAACTCCTCTGACAATTACATCATACATTATCAGGATTAGCCAGATCCGTTACTCATCACTGATGCCTTGAACAAAACAAAGCTGGTACACTAGGGACTGTCAGCTGAGCAGATGCTCCTATGGAAGAAAGGAGCCAAGCACTGTTTATGTAATGCGAGCACCAGCATGCTGGAGAAAGATACTGCTTCAGTTTGCACAGTGTTCCTGGAGTTTAGAAACTAGGAAAGGCAGAAATCTGAAAGCACCATATTGACTATACCATATTTGAATATCCATTTATTTAATGTTCTGCTTTTCTGCTATAATTATGCTTTGCTGAAACCATTTCGTATATATATAAAGCACCCAGCTTTGAATTTCTCCTGGTTTTGAAAATTAGACAATAATCCACAGAACACAGGAGAAAAAAGGGAAGAGAGTTATTATGAAGGAATATTATGTTAATTGTAGGAGTTCATATTGAAGGCTGGGGTTTAAAATAAAATGTACAGAGACATTTTTGCTGGCACTTTAGTGCTGGGGGGTTTTGTTGATGGTGGGGTTTGGGAGGTTTGGGGGGTTTTGTTGTTAGGTTATTTGGGGTTTTTTTGTCAGGTTTTTTTTTGTTTGTCTGTTTGTTTTAGGGTTTTTTTTTTGCCTAAATTGAAAGACAATTGGAAAATCTAGTAATACCAGGAGCATAGTATTTCATATTGCTGTTTCTCCATACTGCAGAATAAACTTTCCAAAAAGGAGGTTTCTGAGGATAGAAACTTTTTTCCTTACCCTGCTCTCACTACCAGTTTCTGGTCCATGTAAATGTATGGAAAGCAAAAGTCTGTGTGTAATAGGAATGTCCTGTTTCCATGGTGTTTCACCCAGGCCGAAACTTTCTGACCAGTTTTTCATTTTCTGAAGCAAAATATTTTATTTGAGTGCTTGGTGAGGACTGTGGTAAAGCAGGTACGTCTAGGGGACCTGCTCCAGCTAAGGACTGCTCTTCAGGATCTAATATAGATTAAGAATCCATATTTCAGAGATTATGTCTTATTCTGTCACAGCCTGATGACAGTATGAAATTCTCTTCACAGAGTAATTGAGAGCTCCGTATGACAACGTGTGTGTGTTACCCCTTATTTTTTGTTGTTTTTTTTTTTTTTTTTTTTTTGCTTTAAAGCAGTTTTCAGGTAACCATAGTCCTTTCGGCTTCAGAGAAATTCCAAGATGTGTGCAACTGCTAAATAGTAACTACTGAAAAATTGGAAATAAGTTTTATATTGAAGTGAAAAATTGAAAAGGAAATAGTTATTTATCTGTATAAGCATTGGACACTGGGAGATTTAGGATACATTCCCTCTTAAAATCTGGAAGATTTTTAAATTGAAATCTTTTCAATAAAAGTGTGTCCAGCCCTATATGGGCCGAATCTTTTAATTTTAATTAACATTTTCATTTAAATATTTGTTGGGTTTTTTGCTGTGGTATGGTGATGGCTCCTCATTGCCTCTGACATGGGCCCTAGCAGTCATAAAAATCCAGCACTTCTAAGCAGTTTGGAACATAGGATTTGGTAAATCATAGAATCATAGAATGCTTAGGGTTGGAAAAGACCTTAAGATCGTTTAGCTCCAACCTCCCTGCCATGGGCAAGGACACTTCACACTTGACCAGGTTGCTTAAGGCCCTGTCCAACTTGGCCTGAAAGCCTCTATGTCCTGTGCCAGAACAGGACTGGGAAAAACTGAGATGCTGCAATTCTCAGACTAGTGTCTTTAATGTAAAGCCATCTTCATCTGTAGGTTAAACTGACAGGCTGTGAACTGTGTTGGTTGTAGTGCATCTCATGCTTAATTCCATACTCACTTCTGTGAGGGCGATAATAAATGGCAGAAAAATAGGATAAAGAAATTAGCATAATTTTGCCATTAGCCATTTTACTTGGAGAAAAGTAGCTGCATTTACAAAACCTCAAATCTTCTACAACTGAAACAGTATTTTTCAGTTGTCCATTGTGTTGCAAGTATTATGGAGCCTTCTCCCTGTTTACAGATGAAGTCATCATGTTATTAATGAAGAGGCAAGGCAAGAATGAGGTGGAAAACTATCAAATACTCTTCAAAGTATGAATAACGTTTTGTATTAATGATTGCAGAGTCTTTACTAATTTTATAGTTATGTCCATATCGTGCAACAATGTGCTCATGTTGCTTTTTGTTTAAATACTGGATGAATACTAAGAAAAAGAAAAGAAGGAAATTAATTTGTCACTCCATAATGAGTCATGTTATATGTTTGACATTTTTTTGTGGAAATTTGGATTATACTAGTTTGGGGTATGAAATATTGACAGATTCTCAGGATTATAATCAAGTATGATCTGATCAAGTATGAGTGCTTGTAACCAGAATTTTATAATTCATTTTTTGTTATTTAGCTTTCTTTTTCTTAGCTAAAGCCATTGCTGTTAATTTTTTACCCATATGTTGTGCACTGTGTATCTATTTCTGTTTGAGGATGTTTTGGGGATGCCTTGGATTCAGTTATATTCACTTATATGTTGCACAAGATCCTACTGTACACCAACATTCACCTTGCTATCTTATGCTCTTTTGTTGTTTTCTTAGTTATAAACCCCAAATATACAGAAAGTGTAAAAGGATCATTTGTCATGCAATTTATTTATAACCTCAGATGACTGCACACATGATTTTCAGTTTAGAAGTTGAAGACATTGAGGCAATAAATCACAGACTAATTTCAGCTGCTTTAAGCGAGGTGCACCATCTAAGTTTGATATCTGTGCTTTCACTAATCACTGGTTAGAGGAAAACCTCTTCAGAGAGTGATTTTGCTATTCTAGGGTAGGTATTTCAGATAAAACAAGCGGCTTACTTGGATATGGCTCTCTCACTTCACTGACTATGGATAAGTCTGGATGATGAATTCAAATCAGGCAACTAACTTTCAAACTGTTAGATGAGGTGAATCTCACCTGCAAATTATTGCATGGTTACAGAAAAGTAACACAGTAGAAATCAAGAACACTTCTGAATGGTTGATGACAGACATAGGTAATGAGATTTCAGTTAAAGCCTGATTTAAAAAGTGGAGCAATACTTAAACTAGTTAGTATTACAGGGCTGGCTGCCCTGAGTTCCCTGCCTAACTCTGTGAAGCAGCACATCGCGGCTCGTATGTTCCAAGGGCAGGCTGCAAGTTCAGAGATGTCTAGAGAAGTAAAACACCCTTCGCTTGCTTCCTCAGCTTGTTCCACCACTTCCTCTGTGTTTTCTAGCTGGATAGAAAGCACGCTTTTAAAAAGGCAAATATAGTTCACATGAAAGTCAAATTTCCTGTGGTTTCTTTCCATTCAAGCATGACTGCTGTGCTGTGTGTTCACATGTAATATGATTTTATAGTCTCATTACTTGGTGCAAGCTATGAATAACATACAGCTCAGCCAATAGGTGTGGGAAGAAATGCAGTTAAAAACCTTTGCTCTTGCTATGGTGGCATCTCCTGAGGAAAAATCAAATGTTACACTTTTGGGAATTAAAAAGACAGAATGCATTCTCCTGGCTGTTTGAGATGATCCCATGTCAAAATGTAGCAGCCAAAGTCACCATCCAGCTGCAAAAAGGGATCTTAGACACCAGCACAATGCTCCTGGAGAGAATCTCTGTGCACTGCACCTCACCTCACTTCTGTCTGTGCTTATGAGATGCAGTTAAGCCCAATTAAAAACATAACTGGAGGGTGTTGCCGGAAAGAGCAGTTTAGTGCCTGCAATTAAAGTGGTTGCTAATTATGTGGTAGGATTTCTTTTTTTCAGTGTTGAATTTGTTTCACACAATGCAGTTTGTGCACACACGTGCAAGTGCTTCAGTGTGTGCAGAGGAAATACTGCTCTAAAATTTTTTTTTTTCTCTTTTAGCTATCTCCTTTTTCTCTTTGCTTCCCCTAGTTCTTAAACTATAAGTTATACTTATTCAACAAATGTATCATAATTCAAATTTACACCAGCATCATTCACAGAGTTTTTACTTTCTTGTACTAAGGCTGCTTTAATATCCTGGTGCTCCTCTGTGGAGGTCACTGTGGGCCTCTAGTCATTTAGCTGCATGCTAATCTTGAATCCTCCAGCAGACGCTGGACCATTATGAATAATTTTCTTTTTATTGTTGTTCTTTAATTAAACAGAAAATGATAAATTGTTTATGTCTGTTGTGCAGTCTACAAATACTCACTTCCTGGTTCATTATCATTATTATATGACATGTGAAAAGAATGGAAAGGGGTAGATTAATGGTACTGCATGCTGATCACAGCTTTGCTTGATATCACAGATATCTGCACTCTGACAGCTGTTCAGAGACTGCTGTCTGGCCTGATTAGATGTCTGAGCTTCAATCAAAACCCAGCAGCTTATTTTTTTTAACAATACATTTTCCAAAATTATTTATTGAAGAGATTATTGATCATTGTTTTAAGAAATATAATAAAGACAAAGCTACTTAATTTCAATAATGTCAAAAAGATAATAAAATACAGGATGAAATCTTTAGACAAAATAAAAGCAAAACTGTCTTCTACAAAGGACATTAAACATTAGTCAGAAGAACCGCAGCCACAGCACAAAATTCTGCTTTCTCTGATGTAGAAAGATTGTGGGGAGCAAGAGTGGTTGCAGAATATTTAGGGCTCTTAGAAGGTGCTTTTCACAGTCAGAAAACTGGGCTCTGTCCACTTACCTAGCTTTTTATTCTGTTTTTGGCTTTTTCTTTTCCATTCTCCTCAAGCACCACCTAGCCTAAGTTCAATGGTTGGGTGAACTTCTGCTGGTTAATTTGCTCTTATGTATTATTCTATTGAATGCTAAGGATGTGAGTTTCCACTGCAAAACTGTTTACATCAGTGCAAGGGGAGTATAAAACTTTACTGTTTTGACTTGGTCATATTTGTGTAAAGAAAGAAAGTAGAAAAAGAAATCCAACAGTTGCAAAATTAGAATTTTTAAAGGGGATTAGCAGTGATACATGTTTTTCTAATATGTGGGCAGTGACCTGCTTTTCCTTCCTCCTTTCCCTGTTTTGTAAAAGTATTTCCATCATTAATGTGCCTCTGTTTCTAGGCCTGCCAGTGGCCAATTCAAATGGTTCATTAACTGTGAAGTCAATTGTCAGTTCTCTCCTGCCTCTAGTTTGGCACACTTCTAGGTAACTTGTTTCATTGACTGCACAGTGATTCTGCATTGCACAAATGAACCTTGGGTCACATATCTGGAGGTTAATTCAAGCTATATAGTATTTTCTGTCAGAGAGGTTGGCATATTTTTTCAATAGAAGCAGACTGGTAACGTATGCCAAATGATAATTTGCTATAATAGTAAATGTCCAAGTTTATGTTTAAACTAAGATGGGCAAAATAAAAGGCAGGGTTTTGCTGGAGGGAATATGTATTCAAACAGGTCTTCCTGAGCTTAAGGGATTGCGGTTGTTGGATAAGCATGTGATTTTGTTGTGCAACTTGAAGATATATGTGTTTGATTACATTTAGTGGTTACTTCATGTTTATGGGAAAGATGAGAATAAAATTCAATTCCTTCCCTTACTATTTCATATCTTATCTACACAGTTCCATGGTGCAGAGTAAGGCTGTTTCTTACATTTAAAGTAGATCATCAGAGAGCACTGAGCTATACTCTAGAATTGATAGAGAAATAAAAGAAGTGTCTTCCTATCAGTGAATTTCAAAGTGACATTCTTCCCTTAGATGCCAGTTCCTTGAAGTTACTGATTTTGTGCTGCTTTTAAGTTTCTTACCTTTCCCCACATCCTATAAGTGCATCTGCTTAGGATGGATCTTTCTTCTCTTTTTTTCCAAAAATGGTTTGCAATGTTGTTGCACACAACCCAATGCAGCAGGAAAGTGACAGAAAAAATGATTCCCATGTATACTTTGATCCCGCAGTTCATGATTCGATTGTCAGTTTGGTTTGTTTTTCACTCTAGGCCACTGTTTTCTTGATTGCTTCAAGCTTGCAAAGTGCTCTGTGCCCAAGATCTACTGTAAGGTGAACAAAAAGAGACAGGCAACAGAGACATAAGTCAGGTCTAGCACAAGAACTGTGCAACAAGACTTTCTTCCTGGCATAGACAGCAACAATACTTTTTAAATAATTCTATCAGGACTTGGTATTGTCTGAATGGTCTGTAAATCAGGCTGTATTGACTAATTTTCTGAAAATATTTCAACTTTAAAATAAAATACTGAACTTCAAGTGTTGTGAACTTTTCCCAACATATGTGGGAAAACATACAGAAAACTTTGAAAACCGAAATTTTTATATTTGTGGCTTTCATGATAAGTACAAAGGAGGTAGATATTATGGGAAAAAATAGCCACATTAAAACAAACCATCATGGTTTAAGCCCAGTGGCCACGCAGCCCGCTCGCTCACTCCCCCCCCTTCCTCCCCCCCGGCTCCTGGAGGGATGGGGAGGAGAATCGAAAGAATGTAACTCCCACGGGCTGAGATAAGAACAGTCCAGTAACTAAGGTATAACACAAATCACTACTTCTACCACCAATAATAATAATGATAAGGGAAATAAGAAGGGAAGAGAATACAACCCGTCACCACTCGCCGATCGATACCCAGCCTGACCGAAAAGTGAACTAGCCCTTCCAGATAACTGCCCCCAGTTTTACATCCCAGGCATGATGTGCTGTGGTATTCAATACCTCTTTGGTCAGTTTGGGTCAGGTGTCCTGTCTCTGCTTCCTCCCAGCTTCCCCTCCTCCCTGGCAGAGCATGAGACTCAGAAAATCCTTGGTCAGAGTAAACATTACTTAGCAACAACTTTTAGTTTGATAACATCGGTGTTATCAGCGCTGTTCCCAGGCCGAAAGTCAAAACCACAGTACTGCACCAGCTTCTAAGAAGGAGAAAAATGACTGCTACTGCTGAACCCAGGACACAAACAAAAGAAGAATACTATCCCTCTAATAGTTGGGTTTGCTTCACTCCCAAATGCTTGTGTAAACATGAATAAATAGGTAATCTCTTCCATTTGTAATTAGATATTTTAAATATTATTGTTATGATTATGTATTTTATATACAACAACAGCAGTAGCAGCTTATTCAAATTATTGATTTTTTCTCCTCATGTTCAGCTCTCTTAGGAAAATGTGCTTTAATTGTGTTGGAAAAAGAATCTCTTTTCCCACTGATGATAGCAAGACTTTGGAAGCCATCAAATGGCTAAGAAGAGAAAATTCCTCCATGAAAACGGTTTTGCTCAAAAGATTGTTTTAGTCTTAGCCTGCGGTCTTTGCTGTTCCTCCTACTCTGACTTCCCACAGGATATTCTTGTCTCAAAGACTTTAAAATTAATAAATAAACACCATTGCAAGTCTTAATTTGAAAAACAATTTGTGGAATACAAGAATGCATATTTATGTAACAAGACCCAGTAGTACACTTCAGATTATTTTGCTCCTGCATAGAACTTTTTTAATTAGCAGGGACATTTAGATTACAAAGAACTTTCTGCATGTTATTAAGTTTATCTGCTGCCTGTTGAAAGTTAATACAGTTTGTCTAAACATTGCTCAATGATGTACAGACAGAATTGCTACAGTTTCAAAATAATCCACCTCCTAATAAAGAAAATTATATTTCTGTGTTTTTTTGCACTGAATTTTTGTCTGCTTTAGAAAGGTTGTTATGACCCATGGTATTGATGGGTAACATAGGCACCAAAAGGTGCAACTCCAAGGGGTTTCATCCTTAGGTGCTGTTCCATTTTCATTTCAACTAAGTTGTTATATAGTTAATCCAGGATCTAACTAACAGCTTGTTAATGGTGGGGAGAAATAAGGACTTCTACTCTTTAGCTGAGGATGTGTTTTAACACTTTTACGACATGCAATGTAGTTTACAGGAGACATCATAACTATTTTTTTTTTTGACTTTATAATTAAAGAGCTAGGAATACACATACACTAAGAAAACCCCTCTCCTAGTCATTGCTATTTAATATGAATGTAAATTCCCCTTTCTAGGTGCCTTCAAAACCGGGGTTATAAATTCATTGCTAAAGATAGAGATATATCTGGAAAACAGTAGTTCTGTGCAGTATAAGGGTGTCTTCATCTTTTTTGTGAAGGTAAGTTTGCACCTTTTTTGTTCCCCATGGCACCTTATTTTACTCAAGAATCTTGTTCCTGAGACCAGTATTTTCTTTGTGGGATTACACTGAAAATGTTAACTGTAGCGCTGATGTTTTTTTTGGCATGACACTCAAACCAATATTTTTCTCCAGAGTTTTGAAAAAGCCTTTTGTTTCTTTTTCTTCCTTAAACAATTTGGTTATTTCACTGTGCTGTTATTCTGTCCATAATGTTTTTTTCCTTCTCTAAAACTAATTCACCAGCTAAGAAGAAAACAGTCTCAGACCTCTACAGGGAACATATAATGCAAAAAACCAGTTTGTTAGTCTCTTGTTAAAACAGTCTTATCATATTTGGTTTTGATAATGCAGCAAAATTGTAGAATATGAGTTAATCATACGATACATATTGTGTGAATGCTATCCATATTCTAAATTTTCTAAGCAACAATACGATTGAATTTAGTTGTGAGTTTGAGTCAGATAGATAGACTCAAGAAAATAGTGCTATCAGTGAATATGTCTATGACTGCATCTTCATGAACTTTCAGAAAATGGCATTAAGAGGATTTATTCTTATCTGATAGAGCAGAACTGGTTTTGATATCTAGTTTATCTACATTTACAACTTATTTTGTATAGATGTGTTGCTAGGTTATGGTAATATATGCAAAAATATTTCTAATTAGCTAGGTAAGAAGAGGTAGTGTTCATATGTGATGACTGTAGGGTCAGATTCTGATCTCCCTTACACTTGTTGACATATTAAACTTAATAAGGATGACTAGGTATAACTGAGGATAGAAGTTTGTTGGTTTTTTTTTTACACCTCCTTTTCAAACCCTGTATAAGGTATCTGTTAAATTTAGCTGAGCTTATTAGTCTGAGGTGAGATGCAAGATATTGCAGAGGAGGACTGGAGGGAGATTCAAGAGAATAAATGACCATTTTTTCAACACATGACCTGGCATGTGCAGGTGAAAGTGTTAAGAATGGGAGGAGCTCTCTCTTCTAGAAAATTTTTGTTTCAAACCTGTTTTAAAATATTTCATACACAAAGATTTATGTGTAGGTCACTGTGATTACCTAGTCTGACATTGTCTATAATAAAGATTCCATGAATTAATTTCCTTTCTGTCTGAAGAATGCCTTTCAAAAAACAAGTCAAACATGTCTAGCTTCAAACTCTTGTGAGTTGGTTTTGTAGATTCAGAAGACTTCTTTTCAAACTTCTGCTCTACATGGGCAGCAGAAATTTAATAAGTTATATATAATGTGATCAAGTAATACCTTGTCATTCAGTTTTTAAGTCAGACTGATCATCTTTTGACTTTTACAGTGACATTTTTCCATTTTTTGGTACATCCCTGAAACTTTGCTGTGAGGCCTTTGCAATCTACAACATCCCCAAAGTGTGCTCAGACGAAAGGAGTTAGCATTCCAGTGCTAACTGCTGCCAGTTGTAGATGCAATCTGACCTCCCTGCTGCTGCTTCACCTTCTGTAATTATACACCCAAGGACCACCTTTTTGACCCTACCATTGCAATTGACTCTGCCATCAGCAATTCCTTTTCAAAGGCTGCATCTAAACTTGCCTGCAAGAGAACACCAGGAGACACCCCAGATCCTGCTTGCTGCTTGGACAATGAGATTGTGTATTTAAATTTCAGCTACATGGAGGTAGGGATCTGGGAAATGGCTGGTGAATATCTAGACAACATGCAAATGGGAAGTCAGGATGCAGCAGGGGCCAGCAGCTGCATCTGGGAATTCAGAAACACTCCTGGACTTCCGGTTACAAATATAATCAAAGAAATTTCTTCCTGGGATTACCTCTTGCATTCATTAATTCTGGATATATTTCCTGAACTGCTTACTACTTCTTAAAAAAAATCTAGGGTTTTTCCTCTGTATTATTTACCTTTATTCTGTGTTACCTTTGATTTTCTATTTTAGAAACAGTGATTTTCTGTTTTAGTTCAGATAACTTCTACAATTTCTCTTAAGTGTAAATATATAAATTAAAACTCCATACATTTAGAAGGAATTCTATAGCACATCTCAGAATGTCACAAAGTGTAAGTTTTTAATCATGTTTTTCTTTGGATTACCATGTCTATATAATATTCCTTTAATTTAATCACAATATCCAGCATTACAAAGTCAGATGCTGGCAGAAGCATCAATACTCATGCATTCATTAAATATTTTTAATCTTTTAGACAAAATAGCAAATTAGTTTGACAAGAGTAATTTTTATAAACCATTGCTGATTGGCTTTAATTGACTTCCACAACTATAATTTTTTTATTAATCAAGTCCTGTATTATTAATTACAACGTTTCACCTGCTTATTTAAGTCTCATAGCCCTACAGTTACTTTGGTTATACCATTTAAGTAGTGTCACACTTTTTTCCCAAGGTCTTTTGGAGTTTTCGTGGTGTCCCAAGATGCATAAAAAATGGACAAAATGGCATCCCTTCCCTTCAGCGTTATCAATCAAACCACACAGCTTGGTGTCGTTGGCAAACTTCCTGGGGGTTCACTCAGTCCCACTGTCCATATCACTGACAAACATGTTAAACAGGATTCCAACACTGAACCCTGAGGGACACCCTTCGTTACTGATCTCCAGCCGGACATTGAGCCATTGACCACAACTCTTTGTGTGTGGCCATCCAGCCAGTTCTTTAGCCACCGAGTGGTCCATCTATCAAACTGATGTCTCTCCAATTTACAGACAAGGATGTCATGTGGGACAGTGTCAAATGCTTTGCACAAATCCAGGTAGATGACATCAACTGCTCTACCCCTGTCCATCAGTTTCGTAACCCCATCATAGAAGGCCACCAAATTGGTCAGGCAGGATTTCCCCTTAGTGAAGCCATGCTGGCTGTCAACAAGCATCTTGTTGTTTTTCATGTACCTTAGCATGTCTTCCAGGAGAATCTGCTCCAAGATTTTGCCAGGCACAGAGGTGAGACTGACTGGTCTGTAATTCCCTGGGTCACCAGTATCTTTGTTTCACGTCATCACCAGTGCCTGATCTTTCTTGTGAGAACTCACGTCCAAAACCTCTGACTAAATTAATTTAGCCTTGATCACACACATGCGTGTTAAAAGAACGCATTTTAAGTATTTGGGAGCTCTTTTGAAAATGCATAGATTTATATTACATTTTGCACTCCCTTTCTTAAAAGTTGCTTGTCTAACTGATGTCAGAAGGGTTATAATGGGTCCTGGCATTAAAAGCTTTCACTTCTTAAAAGAAAAAAAACAAGAGAAAGGAAGATATTATCTATGAAAATCACAATAATTTAAATTGGACTGTCTGAACTGTCCAAAAATATGAATCAATTATTCATAGTGTTCAGCACCTGTGACCAATTCTGATGACTTTTTTCAAAAAATATTCACTTGATGTTTAACCATAGTGAACTGGAACATCTCTATATGGGAGAAAACCTAAAACATTCAAATGAGCTCACTGAATTCTTCTGCTTGGTATGATTATACGGATTGGAGATTCGTGATATGCTTCTGCACAAATAAAATGCATCCATGTAAACGGACACATGTATGTGCATTTCTTCGCATGAATGTGTTCATATACATATAAATGCATATACTTCAGGAAATATTGCCATGCTTCATAACTTTGCACTCTGACTTTCAAAGTTCACATTGAATCCAAGGCTAATGTGAAGGAATTAATACCTTTCCTGATTTTTGACAGGGAGAAGGAAAATCTATGTTCATAATGAGCTAAACCATATATTTTACTGAAAGTGACATATGTTGATTGGTTTTATAAAAATAAGACTGCCATTCTTCTTTAATGAAGTTCACTATCATATGGCATCAAATTAATCTTTTATGGATTACTGTTTGTGGTGTTGGCTCATAATGGTTGGTGACTGTTTTCTTCAAACAAAGTAAACTTTTGTGAAACACTGTCCATGAGTGTTACAACTACAGCAGCTAAAATAAATTCTGCTAACTGTTTGGAGCTGATAGTGTTGCCTTTGGGTGATTCTCTCAGGCCAATTAAACTGTGTTGGCAGCTATCCCTTCACTGCCATATGTCTGCTGCCAGTTAGCACTGATTGAACTCGTGATCACTTTAACTCCAGAAACTCAGGTGCCCAATGGGAATCTTCTTGGAAAGGAAAACAGAGAATTTTATTAAGGACACCTGGTCATTTCTGCACATCTTTTTGAAATTTTATGGAATACTTGGAACACTGGGGGAAGATTAAGTATCTGTTACGAAAGACCAGTAAGATCTTTCCTCTGAAATACTTGAAGAACCTATCACCTCTGAAAAATCAGACCATAGATATGCTTTTTCTTTAGACTTTGTTACAGGTCTAAATCTAAGTTTTCGTTTGGCAGTTCCTGTAGCAATCTCTATTTTTGCCTTTTCATAGGGCAAGTATTCCCTTACCTCTTGTGACAATCCTCACTGGGCTAGTGTCCTCAACAGGGACCTGAACTCCACTGTCTCCACAAAACCAAGCAAAGTTAGCCATATTGAGACCAGATAGATAGTTTATAAAGTATGCTTAACTTTATCCACTACATTATTATAATACAGAGGCTTCAACTTTTCTGCTAAATCATCTTCCTTGTGTAGAGACAAGGCTGTTTCTTATGGAAGGAAGAGCAGGAAGCAGGAAAGCAGTGACTCCAGGCTCTATGGGTCTTTCAGGTTTCAGAATGGCATTTGCCACAGGCATAAATGGCATCCTTGTCTCTTGGCTCTGTACAAGGCAAAGATTCTTCCTTCCTACTTCTGAGACCAGCTATGTTCAAAACACAGACAGAGCTCATCATGAAAGTATATTAGTTTGCCCCCTGTGTAAGAGATATCTCCTACCCCTATAAAAGCTCAAGGCTGCATATCCCTGTTAAAGTGGATATACTCTTAGTCTGAAAACCTTTGTTTTAAAGGAAGGAGAACCTATTGCACTTGATGTCAGGATGCCCTGTTCTTCCATACCCTCCAAGCTTTAATTAACTGTATAACTGAAATTTGCAGTTTGACTGATATTGCAAAGATCAAGAATAGCTTTCTTAATGCTCTTTCTCCCCTAAGCACTAGGATGATAATTCTCATATCCAGTCACTGTCCAAACTGGTATCACTTCTGGTTTTCTCCTAAACATTGCAGTTGACCACCAAAAAGTTTGAAGAGATACATTTTATTTTGTTATCTCAAAAAAAAAAAATTATACTTTTATCTAAATAGCTACTAAGAAATTTTGAATGTTTTGTTGCAATGGTTATCAGTACACTAAATAAAAAAAAATCTTTACACAAACCTCTTGGGTTTTTTTTCTGGATTAAAAACTAATTTTAAGAAATAAAAAGTAATAACAGACTTGTCCCAAAAAACTGGTAGTGTTTTGTTTTTTTAGTAGTGATTCAGAAGATTTCTTTTATCCCTTTCTGAAACTAAATTTTTAATGCATTTAAATCCCTCCTAAGTAATCCTTTCCATGATACTTACAATAAGTTTTAAAACTGATAATCCAAAGAGTTTTAGAATCCTAATGTAAATTGCTCAGAGGACAGAATGACAGCATTAACCATATAAATCATCCTAAGACTAAATGGTGTCTTTTTATTCAGAAGAGTCTTCCTTGTATGTTATGCTAAACTGTACTAACAAGCTATATCCTTATCTGACATAATTTATAGTGTTATGATCTTTGTCACATCATATATCCACCATCTAGCACCTCCTTCCCATTTATTTTAATTTATCATTTCAATCTCTAGGTTGGCATCCTGTCTTATCAGCACTGACTTCTTCCTGGCTGTATGAGCAGTTCCCTTGCACATGGTACTGCTGCCCACAAAGTTATTTCCCTGCAGTGTGCTGTAATCAGGCCCCAAAGTTTAACAGCTGTGTTAGAGGTCAGACCATGCACATGTGGAAAAATACAACTTCTCTCAGATTTAGGGTGAAGTCTTCATCTTGCCATTCAGCCAATGGCTATATCCATGTTAATAAATTAAATAGGGCCGGAGAAAGTATGGGTTAGAGCCTGAGTGATATCTGTGATTGTACGTACTGCTTGATTATAATTATGCTCACTGACAGGGTTTTGACCCATGCCAGCTGGCATTTTCCTGAGTCATGGCCAGACCTGACATAAAGACACTACTTCTGGGAGGCAACATGGACAAGGTACCCCTTCTCTGGAGGGTGGGAAAAAAGAGCATTTCCCATGTCACTTCTATCTCAGGATTTGCCTTCACCCCATGCTTTATTTGCTAGTGTAGTTGTGGTTTGCATCCAGAAAAGTTCTGCATACCCTTACATCCTACATTGTCTGACAAAGACAATAAAAGAAAAAAAAAAATTTTATGCTAGGCCAAACAGGAAAGGAAATAATTTGCTATTCAGGCTATCAGCGCCCTCCAGAGCAAAAGTGCAATGGAGTCATGCTTAAGGCCTCCTCCTGAGGTAAAACACAACATGCTGGGTGCACGTAAATCTCATGTTACAATTATGTCCAATCAGCTCCCTTTTGCAACATGAAAATGTGAAAGTCAAATATTTAGGCACAAGCTGGGAAGTTTCTCAATTATCGTGCAGATATTATTCCCATGTGACAATTTTTGTTGTAAAGCCATAACATTTATACCATATTTTAATTAAATGTTCTTTTTAAAGGTACTTAACAAAATATCCATACATGCCCACTCTTGGGATTACTGACTTTTATTACCTTATGCATGTCATAGAGGAAATTTATGAGAAAAATTCAATGTTTGGGTTCTTTTTATTCCCTTTGTGATTTTGGTTTTGATAATCATTATTAAAGTACTGTTCAGCTTAATGGCTTTGCAGTAAAAAATAACCATGCAGTGGAGAGAAAAAGAGATTTATTGGAACCACAATACAAATAAAAAGGTTATTGCAAAGTTTGGTGTTTCTCTAAAAGCTATGCCTATACTAGTAAATAAAATGGACGACAGACTATTCTCTGTCCCTGAGGACAAACGATACAACACCACTCACATTTATACAGCTAAACTCTCTTAACTCTCAAAACAAGGTAACTACATCCAAACCGCCTACTGGGAGCAGTCCTTTGAGCATGCTTATCCCTGAACTATGCTCCAGGACTGCGTGGGATGGTGTTATTTGGTTTACATCCAAAAGTCTGCCAGGAGCTGTGCTAACAGCGTAGATGCTTCTGTATCCCTGCACAGACTCTGTTGCCTATTAGTATAGTCACAGCCTTATTTCTAGAGAAAAGTGATCTTACAGAGCAGTCAGTGATCAAGGGCTATGGTAACTGCTCATGGCACTTGTTCAAGTTTCAGCTCACTACTAGGATGTTTAACTCAGAATAAAAAATTGATGGATTGGAACAATGATATTCAAAATAAAACAGTCGGTTTACAGCATCTCTTTAGACAAAGGAGTGAATTCATGTCATGTATCTGAATGATGAGTTGCCCTCAGAAGATTGCTAAAACAATGGATAAAGAGAAATCAAACCCCACAGAGCTCTAACGTTACTAGAACACCTTTATTTTTAATATTCCAAACACTTTTAAAGGACTGTGAAATCTAAGTCAGGCTTTCAAATGCAGCTCAGCTTTTATTGCACTTTAACCCTTAAACAAGAAGTGAAGCAATAAAAGAGGCAAATTAATCTGCTTAGAGCTTGTGCTGAGGGACGTGGTCTTGAGCCAGATTTGCTGAGAGCTAGCTATGGTGTTTCTGCACTGTGGTGAACTGTGCAGTACAGATGCAACCCCTGCAAGACATGCCATTCCCTGCTCACCCACCACTTCAGGAAAGAAGCAGCTTTCACGTTGGTGGTATCAGCATTCATGCTGTCTTGTAGGCTGAACCATGTCATGCTGCAATACGATGAAGGGATGAAGGTCAGGCAAATACTACCTCTTTTGTACTGATGAGCAGGGAGCCAGGTTCTGAGAAATCTGCAATGCGTATCCCATTTGAGAGAACAGGGCAGTTTATATGGAAAACATTGCCTGCAATTCAGGAAAGTTCTTGAGTCTATGCTCAGTGTTTAGCATATTTGCATCTGACTAGATGAAACATAATCTCAGTGGTTTCCTGGGCTGGACTCTGAATAGGCAAGGAGTAAGGAAAATCTCCTGAGGAGAGATAAAGGCATCAGGGTAATAGAAAGGAGACAATTATGCCAGCATTTATTTTAAAACACTGAGCTATAAATGTGGACAAGAGCAAAATGGTAAAGTAATTCAAAACACTGGAGGAGGTAGGCAGCCAAAACATTTGTCTGAAAATGTAGCTTCCTTGGTACTCATGTGCTAGAATGGTTTGTGTTTGTAGCTTGCTCCAAATTTTGTTTGACTTGAACATGATTTTGCTTTTGCAGTCAAAAGTAGCCCAAGGCATAATGGATATAATATATTTTTTTTACAATCTTCTGTTAATAAAAATATATAGCAATTTGGGGTTTTTTAGAATTGAGGATGAACATATTGGTCTGTCCCTGCAGTGAATCTGATGGACTGACATATTTTTTCCCCCCCCCAGAAAAAATAAACTTGTTGCCCTATGACATGGTGAAAAGCAGCAATATGCACATCTCTTGCTGGTACCTTTTTTAGTTAAATTGGCTACAGGTCAATTCAGATGTATTTCAGAGAGCTACTCCAGTAGAAATTTCCAGATTCTTTCCATAACTCTGGACAGAGGGTCAGTGGTTATGGAAGGAATGACAGCCACAGATGTGACAGCTAGCAGAGTGTGCAGGCTTCAATGCTATGATACAGCCCTGTTCGATGCCCTGTATAGTTATTGCTAGGGCAGATTGAACAGTTCCAGCTTCCCCAGTGCTGGAGAAGTCATTTTACCCACAGCAGTTCTTCAGAGCTAGAGGTGGATTTTCAGCTGAGGAGTACAACAAAAAAATACAGCCTTTGGTCACAAAATGAGAGAAATTCCAACTCAATATATACAAAAATGGATCAGGATGATCACAGAGGCAGTACAGTCTCTGCCTTTTAGGATTTTTCAGACTTGGCAAGACCACACTCTCTCCATTTAACTTTGAAGCTGACCTGTTCTAAGCAGGATATTTGACTTCAAGAGATCCCTTCAAACTTAAACCATACTATGAAGCTAATTTTAATATGTTATAGAAACCTAAGAGAGATAAAAAAAAATAGCTAAATAGAAATAAACTGTCTTTCTCAAATTTGTTTTATTTATGAAAAATATTTTCTGCATTCTGTTTAGAAGCACAAAAAAAAAAAAATCTGGTCACAATAGCTCAGTGCCTCCATAATTTCTATAAACCATACAGATATAGACACAGCTAGAAGAAACAATCTTCAATTGGCATTTTACTGGCTCCAGAATCTATTTAATATTGTCATGGAAAGACACACACCAACACTGTTTTTAAAAGTATATGTTAAAAGGTAAATTACACCCAAAATGCTGCAACATTTTGCAGGACCTCAGAGACATCCAGTAGTTTTTATACCACACACTATGAATTTGTTTTTCAGCTTGAAGCTCTGAGCGTCGGGTTTCAGCAGACTCCAAATTCAAAGGAAGATTAAGGAAAATTACAATGTTTTCTCTGCTTCTTTGTCAAAGCCATTAATCCCACAGAGGTTTTCATAGCTGCCACGCTACAACAGCAGCTGCCCTGAAAAAATTATTTTATTAAATCAATGAAAACGTTAAAGAAAGGAAACATGAAAGAAAAGGATTCTACTTTAACAGATTTTCATTATGAGCATTTAGATGAAAGAGAACCACGCACACACAGAGGCAGAAAGTAGGCTGAGTGGGTACCACAGCAAGGTGTTTCTCAACAGCTTCATAAGCAACTGCATTTCATTTACATGGGCTTCTCATCCTCTCACAAGCAGCATCGGGAAGCTCCAGTTTAAAGGCTGCCCTGAAAATTTCTGAGGATAAAAATTTCTGAGAATTAAAATTTCTGAAAGTGAAAAATGAAAAGCCTCGTGACTAGTACAGTTCATCAAATAAATCAGGAGTTCTAACAGGTCCCTGATGGTCATTAGCCTTGCAAGAGCCTCATACCATGGCATGATCCAGGGTTTCCATGTAGGTAAATAATTTTGGCTATTTTTTGAAGAAATCCAGTCCTTAATCTTCAGTCTTGTTACTTTCTGTAAGGAAAAAATTATGTTTGCTAGTGCCATATTAACTTTTAATTCATTTTTGAAATATAAATAAGCAAATAAATGTCTGTATGTGTCCTGGGTTCAGCAGCAGCAGTCAGCTTTTTTCTCCTTCTTAGTAGCTGGTGCAGTGCTGTGGTTTTGACTTTCGGCCTGGGAATAATACTGATAAAGTCGATGTTTTCAGTTACTGGTCAGAATGTTTATTCTGACCAAGGACTTTGTGAGTCTCATGCTCTGCCAGGGAGGAGGAGAAGCTGGGAGGAAGCAGGGACAGGACACCTGACCCAAACTAGCCAAAGAGGTATTCCATACCACAGCACATCATGCTTGGGGATGTAACTGGGAGCTACCCAGAAAGGCACATCCTCTTTTCTGTTGGGCTCATTTCCGGCGAGCGGTATCATATTCTCTTCCCTTGTTATTTCCCTTATCATTATTATTATTGGTGGCAGCAGTAGTGATTTGTGTTATACCTGAGTTACTGGACTGTTTTTATCTCAACCCGTGGGAGTTACATACTTTCGTTTCTCCTCCCCATCCCTCTGGGGGGGTGGAGGGGGAGAAGTAGACTGCGTGGTTCTAATTTACGGCCTGGGCTTAAACCACGACAGTTTGTGTGGAAAAGCTGCAGAATGACTGCATGCAAAGGAGAGAGTGGATGTATTTGGGATTAAAGTGGTTTAGGTGACTAGGTGAGTATATGTATATTGTCTTTCATCATTGCATTGTCACTATTTATAGCAACCCAAAATAAAGTTCTACACTTCTATCAAAGCACTTTTTTGTGTAGCTTTAATAATCTGCCAATTTATTCCTGCTAAGAATCTGACCCTTATTAATGTCTACAGTTGTAAATTAATTTCATACGTATTTTCTCTGCTCATTGCTACCTTTAATAAATGACAAACATATTTCATTTCTACAGAGCAAGGCCAGCTTCCTATATGGTTCATAGCAAGTCAATGTGGAAAAGCAGTATCATCCATCTTTTAGGTGTGCTCCCTCATTAGCTACATGGGTATTGCTGTTGTTGGCTTTATAGTTATCCTTGAAAATTTTGCCTAGTTATTTTGGTCTAATACAAATTTCATCCTCATTTGACTCCTCATGGAAATGAGAAATATTTACAGTGTTAGAGAGTATTAATGTTTTACCTTTAAAAATAATTTTATTTTTTGAGATCAGCAGATGACACCATTTGCAACTAAGCACTTTCACAGAAACTATGTTTCTTGCACAGATGCTTTGGCAGGTGATATAATCTGCTTGACATTCTGAACTGGCATCTTTTTCACTGAATCCTTTGGCTTGACAGTGCCAAGTTGCTTCAGAAAGCTTTGGTGGTCCCCATCAATTGCTTTAATGGGAACTGAAAATAATGACTCTTTTTTTAAGTGTAATAAGATCATATTTTGATTTTCCAAATGAAATTTAATTTATTGTTATTATTATTTAGTGTTTTCCTTTATTTTTAAAAATTACATGCCAGATTCTTATATTCAAGGCAAACACTGTAATTCAGGGGAAGCAAAATTATTTTTTATTAGGTATTTGTCTCATAGAAAGTATTTTCAGCTGTCTTATTTTAAATTAAATGCTGTTAGCATTGATTTTCCTTTTATTTTCCTTAACAGGAATAAAAAAAAAAAAAAAAGAAAAGAAAAGAAAAAATCTGACAGCACAGCTTTAATTGTAACAGGATCTTTAGTAATGGAACATTACTTAATGTTGCATTACAAT
This sequence comes from Psittacula echo, assembly GCF_963264785.1. Taxonomy (NCBI): domain Eukaryota; kingdom Metazoa; phylum Chordata; class Aves; order Psittaciformes; family Psittacidae; genus Psittacula; species Psittacula echo. The sequence continues at coordinate 90,664,001 of NC_137738.1, forward strand.
TACAAATGCAACATTACTAAATGGTCTAGTGTGAGGCATCCCTGTCCATGGCAGAGGGTTTGGAACTAGATGATCTTAAGATCCTTTCCAACCCAAACCATTCTATGATTCTACAATAATGAGGGCAGCTGCTCATGAGAAAAATGGCTTTCATTTATTCACTGATTTAATCTTGGACACCTAATGTGATTGACAAATATGTCTATTCAGGTTTTTCACTTGTTCTGACATCCTAGTCCTGGCAGAACTGCATTGAATTTCTTGAGAAAATCAGACTCTGTTGCCACAAATCAACAGGTGCAAACTTATGAATGTTGTTTGCACTAAGCACTGCAGAAATAATCTTAAGATCTTATGCAAGAAGTGATGATGTGTCTTTCTAACAGAGATCCAGCAGCCAAGTGATGAATAGTTTGCAGTGGGTTACTGGAATCTGACTGACTGCCCAAAGACAGTGATGGTGCATGAAAATTTTGCAGCATTGTCTCTGATACTCAGACTGGAATATAGCATGTTATTTATTCACTAACTGAGCTGGTAAGATGCCTTAACGCTGACTACATAGCACCTTGCTTACTGGTGCATAAATTAGTAATTCAGGGAAGTTTTGCTAGACAGCCAATTAGTCTGTCCTTCCTTCCTGGCCCCTGGCAAAAATCCTGATGATGTCTCAAACCTATAGACTGGTAATCTATGGAGTGCAAGAGCATAAGGCAATATATTAAATCTGGGTAGGCAACTGTAAAACTCTAACCACATAATTCAAATTCTATTTTGCCAAGATTTCTTCTTCCAAAATAAGTTCAACACATCAATCATGCCTTTTTCTTTAACCAGAATCTTCAGTGGGCCCTCTACTCCCTACAGGATTATATTTCACAGGCCATCTCTAGAAAATCAAGGAAAACCCTTATGCTTCCACTGTCCTAGCCTTCCTCTTGCAGGATAACACAGCCACAGGTCACAGCTGAAAACTCCTGAAAAAAACTGTTTTCTGATGCTTTTCAGCTCACTCAGGCTGTTCCTGACTTTTATGACCCAGAGCTCTTTGTGCTAGTGTTTGACTATCCTCAGCAGTAGCTGTACTCTAAAACACAAGTAAGTGACTAGAAAAGCAGCTGAAGTGATACTTCTACTGACTTTCTTATAACAGGTTTTACTCTTAGAGACTGTGCTATCCCAGAGTGAAAAGTCCTAAGAATGGGTTTGACAGAAAACTCAAACTAACCTTATGGAAAATACAGAGCTAACAATAAAGGACCTATTACTGAACTGTGTAACTAATGAGAAAACCTTTCTGATTTTGGTTATTACTACAATAATTATTTTCCATGCCTGATCTAGAAATTATCTATATCACCCTGTCATTGCTTTTCTACATTGTATTTCTGCTTCCCTTGATTTTCACAGGAAGTCTCTCATCTGCACACCAGCCTGACCTGACTGCAGGAAATTTCTGTTCTCACAACAGTGGGAGTGCTTAGACAGTCTATGAGGTTGAAAGACACAGCCATTGTAAATGATGCTATCAGTGACAGGTAAAGCCAGAAATGATAAAAGCAGTCAAACCAAAAGAGAGAATGAAGTGTCTGAGTTTGTGTTTACATTAAAGCATTAGTTTTCTAGGAAGCAGATGAAGGAGGGAAAAAGAAATAAAAGACTTTAATCAGAGCACCAGAGCAGCTGGCACACCTTGCTGAGAATAAGATTGAACCCTTCATCTGGACCTGTCAAAGACACAGATACACAATGTGATGCATATGGTTTTCTTCAGGAAAAAAGTCCAAAAAAAAAAAAAAAAAAAAAGGTTTTACTGGAAGGAATGAGAAAAAAAGTCATTGTTTTGAGTAGCAGAGAACTTCCTGTACCACATGGCTATGGTCCAGCAAAGCGTGGAAAAAAAATTGTAAATGCAGCCATAGAAGGAATCAACATACCGTTGTAAGGCTAGAAGTCAGGTGTCTGTCTAATTGCTTGCTTGAATTAAGTCTAGGGTACCAAACTTCTTTTAAGATCAAGCCAAAAGGTGAATGAACAAAGCAAAATGTAAGCTTCAAAAATACTAAAAATACATGTAAGATTTTGTGAAGCTTATATATACACCTCCTATGTAAACAATACAAAAAGGACTATTGTTAGGCTAAGCAGTTTATATCAAGCATATTAGGCATCTTACCCTTATTCAGTTTGCTATCAAAGAAATTGTTTAATTTTAAATCATAATGTTTAAGTAATTACTTATTCTAATTACTTTAAACAATGAAATATATTTATACCTTTTTAACAGCAATTTCTTAATTAACATATTTTCATTAATAAAAAAATGAATAATTTAGAACACAGTAACAGATGAATTATGCTAAGAGAGGTTTTGTCTGTGAAGAACTGTTTACTCATTTTTCCCATATATAGTACTGGGCACTAGCCCAGAAGCTTTTTTGTCTGCACTATGGAAACCAAAAGGCTGCAATATCCTTTAGTTAGCTCTTTTGCTTTGGATCTGTTGATACAACGGCTTCTGCTGCTTCCAGATTCCTCTAGCTATGACTGATCGAGGCAGCTCTAAATTGTAAATGGTGTACAGTCCTAAAAGTAACACATTACATAGGGGAATGTCTCACTTGCAAGGAGCCAGTGCTCTGTGGGACTGCGGGTGGCTGCTTCCATCTTTGTCCTAACTGAGCATTCTGCATAGTGATGGTCGATTCACAACTAGGCCAGGCAGCAAGACCCAAATTCTGAATATCACGGTTTCTGAAATGGGATTTTGATGCACTTATCCCTTTAAAAATATGAAGTAACTTACACTACTGAGGTGCTGGAGCACATCCGAAGAATGAAGCTGGTGAAGAGTCTAAAGAACAAGTCTTACAAGTTGTGGCTGAGGGAACTGGAGAAAGGGATGGTCAGGGGAGACCTCATCGCTCTGTACAACTACGTGAAAGGAGGTTGCAATGGGGTGCGTGATGGTCTCTTTTCCCAAGTAACAAGTGATAGGATGAGAGGAAATGGCTTCAAGTTGGGCCAGGGAAGGTTTTGGCTGGATATTAGGAAAACTTTCTTCCCCAAAAGGGTTGTGAAGCACAGGAACAAGATGCCAAGGAAGTGGTCATCGGCTCTGAAGGTATTTAAAAGACATATAGATGTAGAGTTTAGGGACATGGTTTAGTAGTAGATTTGGCAGTGCTAGGTTTACAGTTGATCTCAGTGATCTTTTCCAACATAAATGATTACATGATTCTATGATTATGAAATAGAAGATTCAATCCCACAAATTCACATACAGTGCTGTGTAAAATACATTATCCTCAAATCTGTTATGTCTCCTTCTTAATTATAGATCATACTTTTTTTCAAGAAAAAGGACCCACACATGCTCTACATGATAGTTCCATAGCAGAGAATGAGCACAGCAGCAGGATGAACACACAGCAGGATCTGTTATAACTGATGTCTGACAGAAATCAGTACAGATTTATGCCATCTGAGAATTCAGCTTATAAACTTTTATGAACTAAAATGTGAAGAAAATTGAAAACAAAAAGACGCAGGTACTGATCTCAATTAGGATATTGATAATCTTGGACAATGTCATTGGTCTTGATTTCCTTCTTGTACAGTTTTAAAGAATCAGGTCAGATCATTGACTCAAAATTTCACCAGATTTACCCATGAATTTTTGGAATTGGGAGTAAAGTGAAACAAAGGAAAAGCTTATTTAGATTTATAAGGATCAAAATGAGGTACTCTGATTCAAAAATGCATCATAAAGGTCATCAAAGACTATTCTTTTTTTTCCAAATAAACTCAAGATAGAGTCTTTTATATGATGATACTGTCACCCAGTCAGTGCAGCTGCCTGCTCATGCAAGATAAGTGTCGCTGCTGTTAAAAAACAAGACACTTTATTAGAAGGTGCTGTGTATCAGAAAAACAATGATGTAGTTGATAAAGCTTTATCACCTCCAGGACTGGCATTACATAAACTTACAAAGTTTCTCAGTTACTGCAGTTACATCCAAGGTGACAAAAATACTTTGCTTGAGTCATTTAACTCAGAGAGCTTTCTTGGCAAGGACTCAGTATTGTAGACATATCTTGTGAATCTTTCTTTGCGTCACTGGTCAGGGAAAAGATGGGAAGAGTTAAAGTGCTCACTCTTCCACATTTTGAGCACTCAAGCAACTCTTGAAATCCAAAAGCAGATACCTAGGGCAAGAGAACAAAACCACCATGTTTTTCTTTCAATGTAGTTCAAGGCTTTCTAAGACAGAAAATAGATTATGATTGTTTTTAATGGAAAAGTAACTTCCAAAGGAAGACAGAATATGCAAGGATCTTCTCCTCCACCCCCAACCACTGGAATACATAGACAACAAAGTCGGATGTGGTCCAGAAATTGCCAAGTTTAATGACGACGAGCTTGGGCTGTCTCCATTCACAGGAAAAAATAATTTATGTAACATCAAGACAATACAAATTTGGCAGAGTTCTTCAAAATCACATCTGTTCACCATGTATTAAGTTCGGTGACAGAAAGAACAAACTGTAAAGCAGTATAAAACAGTGTAAACATGGCAAGTTGGTTGACTAAGGTTGCACTGGTAATTAGGAGACCTGGCTTGCTGATTGTCATCATGTTCTCCTATAAGTCGTATGGACTTGTGATGTCTAACATCTAAAAGATCTTCATGCAGAAGCTTATACTACATCATTGTTTCCTATTGCTAAAACTGTGAGAGTATTGTCACGTGATTATGCCATAATAAAAGATGCCCATTATTCTATTATCAGTTACTGCTACCTTCAAAACACTTATTTTTTGAATAGCAAATATAACATTATCAAAATATTAGTATTTTTTCATGCAAGGCTTTTCTTAGTAACTTGTGGATGCAAAAAGAAATTCTTATTTACCTTTCTGTTATTCAGTGTGGTGCAGCATCTAAACCAGATTATTAGGAAGGGTAAGATTTCTTTCCAGCAGTGTTCATGAGCTTTTCCAATCGTCCTTGTCTTTCACATCTGTATAATCAGATATTAGAAAATAAGGAACTAGGGGGGGAGGGAACTTAAAAGAACTCTGCAATAAATACAGATTTTTTTACTGAATTATGCCTTCTTTTATTTATTTGTTTTTAATTGTTCTGTGGTTTCTCTTTGAAATTACAGTTTGGGTGTTTATTTTCCTGGCTGGTTCTAGGGTACACCTCACTACACAATACATTACTGTCCTCTTAAAGTGAGGAACACTCTCGGCATTTCTGGTTATTGTAAATCTTAGGGATGTATCTATTTTAGGGATGTATCTATTAGGTATCTCAAACCACTGAGATAACTGTAACATAGATCTCAATGTAACTTTCACTAAGTGCAAATATTTGTTTTCAAATGTTTATGGTACATCTTGAAATGTGAAAACAATTACTTATATTTAATTAAACATGGAACCACAGTCCTCTGTCTCTAGACAGAGTTTTCCTGTTTTCCTAAGCAACTTGCACTAAGGGACAGCCTGAGTCATGCATAAATTGATGTGTTACATACATGCCATTGTCACATTACAGTTAGATCTCATCAGTTAGTGAATCCAGCTCCAGTAGTTGTGAGGGTCATCCTTTGAGTTAGAGCTTACCACACTTCCAGTGGGAGAGGAGCTTAACCTTTGAAGATTACTGGGGGGGAAAAGGCCAGTGGGATAAAATAGTTTTGTATCTATTCTGGTTATCAGACAAGTCAAACTAGGCTGACTTCCAGCAAAAAGCATAGAACTCTTGCATCAAATTTGTTAAAGAACAAGGAAAGGCAGGTCACTTTGGTATATAGTACACTGATCTCCCCCCCTTCTTCAAAAATCTGGGCTCCCCAGGTCCCTAACTAGCCTATTAACTGGGCCAGAAAAACTCTGAATATATACTAGCTCCATTTTTCCCTCAAAAGAGATACATTTCACTGCTGGATAAAACAATTGCTCTCAACACATGAGGTACCTTTCTTGGATGAAAAGTGCTGTAAACCATAAAGGCAACCAACAGTCATTATTTTCAGGTCTCTTTCAATCTGTCATGACTTTTAAATCCCCAAAGTTCCCAGATTTGCAAGAGGACCTCTCCAAATACACCTCTCTTTAATGAACATTCTGAAAAAAATAAAGGCAAGCATGTAAACACGTTCCAAGCTTTCAGTCCAGTTTTTTACTTAAGCCAAGAACATATTCTTGTTCGATCAGATATCAGGGACAAGTTAGCTCAAGCATTATAGCAAGTACAGGGTTAATTGTGTTCCCCATCCTTATTTAATGGAAACCAAGCTTTGGCATTGTAAAAAGGGAATGTGGGAGGGAAGGGAGTTACTCCTCTGAAGTGCAGAAAGAACATAGAAAAGGGAAATGCTCTCAGAGATAAAAGAGCAGAGCCTGTCACAGCACATAGAGAAAACGACAAGCAGAGGAGGAACCAGGTGGTGGGTTTTAGATTTCAATTGAAGTGCAGGACACTTCAGTGACCTGTGAGAATGGTTTAGCACTTTGGATGAGCCTGGGAATTTTTGTAGTTTATGTTTGCTACTCTTACACCTTATTGGCATGCATGGTGATCTCTGAATTGTGAGAACTTTCAGCTTTATTTATTTAGAATATTTTTGTGATTGGTTTTAAGATAAGGGAACACTTGTTTCTATATTCCTTGTATCATGTAGTCAGTTTGCATGCTTTCTGGAGTAATTACAGTGAATGATATTATACATGCAGAAAATCAGAGAAAAGAATGAAATGTTTTAAACAGCTAGTCTGGAAACATTTTTAATATATATATACTGCACCATAGTCCTGCCATCAAAATGCTTGCAGAGAATCCAGGAAGGTTTCCTGAAGATATTTTGCATCTGCAATGAAAGCTGTATGTGTATGTTTGCTTTTGGTCACTGAATACTGATTTCTTGGTTTTAAGTGGTTTTCACACTTCTCCTTAGTTCCATCCTTTCTATCCTTTGTACTTCCTGGGAGAATTAAGTTCTAATCCTTAGTTAGGAAAAGGGCAGTGTATCATGACATTGACATCAGCCAGCAGGAAATTTGCACCAAGACCCCACTAATGTAATGGAAATCACTTTAAAATCCAATAGCTTTTTGAGTGCAAATATCAAGGCTGTGAGGCATAGTTTTCTGAGGCACTTTTTCCCTGCTCTGAACATTCTTGACTCCTATTCTTTCGGGCAGAAGGGCAAGAGAAAAGCTTTCCTGCCATGAACAAATCCTTTATACATTTTAACTCCTTTGTGCTAAATAAAGTTCATCTAGCTAGCTATGTATGCTGCAAATTATTCTTTGTTTCAGTGTGGGTATTTTTTATGGAAAAGCAAATACATCATTAGTTTGAAAACCAGTGCAGCAAGGGTGTAATGAGAGAGCAAATTCAAAGGTCGTACAAGAGTTTCTTGAAATGCGTTATTTTGTATTTAAGCAGTGAATTTACTCTGTAATTTTAAAACTTCAAATTTGCTAGTCAGCAACCTTTCTTCTAATTATTTGTGCTGGATGACTGTTCTTTAGGATTTGTAAGCATTTCTCTTCAAAAGTATCACAGTATCACAGGATGCTAGAGATTGGAAGGGACCTCAAAAGATCATCTAGTCCAGTCCCCCTGCCAGAGCAGGAACACCTAGATAAGGTTACACAGGAATGTGTCCAGGCGGGTTTTGAATGTCTCCAGAGAAGGAGACTCCTCAACCTCCCTGGGCAGCCTGTTCCAGTGTTCCGTCACCCTCACTGAGAATGTTAATTTCTATACACTTCTCTTGAAATATTCAGACTTGTGAAGAATGTTTACAATAGATATTAGGAAAAAAAATCTTCACTAGGAGGGTGGTGAGGCACTGACACAGGTTGCCGCAGATGTTACGGATGCCTCATCACTGGAAGTGTTCAAGGCCAGGCTGGACGAGGCCTTGAGCAATGTGGTGTAGTGGAAGGTGTATCTGCCCCTGCCAGGGGGATAGGAACTACATGATCTTTAAGGCCCCTTCCAACACAAACCATTCTATGATTGAATGATTTTATGAATCACGTATGCCTTTTTTTTTTTTTTTTTTGCCTAAAGCATGTTAAACCCAGCTTTTAAATTTTATTCAAAACTGTTTTTCAGGTCATTTTAAGTTAAGGTACTGAGGATATTCCTGTAAATGTTGCTGTGTATGACTGAAGTTGTTTTAAAAATACAAACCTTTTTTATTCAGTCTTTACCATCAGAAAAAAAAATTATTACAAAATATTCAAAGGAATTGTTTCTTCCATTGTTGAATGTATCATGAAATGTTTACTGTAAAGCAAGAGACAAACAGTATTTCAAAGTGGATGGTGTAATGTAAAGTAGCATTGAAAAAACATGCCCAGCACAGACAGCTGTCATCCTCAAATAAGCAGAAAGATTAATATACGTTGTTGAAATTGTTACTGGTGCTTTGTTTCACTGCTGGTGTATGAGAGTCATTGTGCAAGAACGATTCAAAGTTACGATGCAGAAATTTGCATAGAAGACTTGGTTCTTGTGTGGACTCCTTCCAAAACCATCTTCCAAAGCAGTGGAGATGAGGCTGGTGAATAGTAACAAAAGGAGAAAATGTCATTTGACAACCCTAGTTGGCCTAGCTTTAAATTCTGGAGAGTCAGACCAGAAAACAGAAAAGGGGATTTAGATGTGGATTGGATGCACCAAATATATCAGAGTATTTTCACCCAAGTTATGATTTATTCTAATAAATGGTAAACTTTTGTCAAATTTAAGAGCTTGATGATGATGTGGTTTCAGCATTTTGGTTCTGACTCAACTCAGTTTCATGTTGCTTGAAGGTGTAATTCATTCTGCTAAGGACTATGGGATTTTTGTGTTATGGGTTCAGTATCTTCTGTGTTCACCAGGTGAGGATAAATGCTGGAAGGGCAAAGATGAGTGTGCATATTTAGCTCTGAAAGCTCACCACAAAATTTTATTAACAATAGAATCGTAGAATCATTTAGGTTGGAAAAGACCTTTATGATCGTTGAGTCCAACTGCAAACCAATGTAAAAGCATTATTTCATGTGCCTGTGAACACTCTGAACCACTGAATTGAGATATGCTGTGGGGAATACTTTATCTTTGTTCCTGCTTTTGGTACTTTCAAAGGGTAAAATTTATCCCAGATAAAAGGTACAGACAAAAATTTTTTATAAGTGTGCAAATCACAGAGGTGAATTGGGGTGGAATGAGTGAATGGGGGGCTCTTCATCACAGTTGGGAACTGTTGTGAGAGCACAGTGCCTGTGAGCCAGTGGGAGAACACTTCACACTGAAGCAAATCCTGTGGCTCTCACACTCAATGCAGTTTGCAGAGCGGCTGTGGCTGCTCTCTGAATATGTTGACCCCCAACACTTGAATAGCAAATTCAATTTGGTGTTGCTGTGTTTATGCCTCTGAGCAAGTTGGAATCCCACCTCACTCCATCTGCTTATAGGCACAAGCACAGCTAAAGAAAATTCAGTTTTTCACTTAAATGAATACTGGTGGGAGTTCGAGGTATTCACTTTGCTCTGGTGAAAGCCTGGAAGCTGTTCAAAAACTGGAGAAAAGTAAAAGACAAGGTCTGTCTCATTTGGATTGCCTTTCAAGGAAACAGGAGCTACAAGAAGATTAAAACTGTGATGATAGGGTAGGAGCAGATGTTCACTCTTGAGGGCAATGATGGAACAATAATTATAACATATGTCAGTATCCTATAGACAAAAGAAGACTTGTACCAGCAACTGTAACTTGATAGAACAAGACGAATATGCCAGTACCACTCATCTTTATGTTCATTGGATACGTACATTGGGAACAAAAGAGAAAAGTAGAGACACTACCTTTCACATACATGCAAAACCTCTGAAAAACAGTGACCTATAATTCAAGAAAGACAGGATTATAATAATCTATTTTTCTTTTTAGTGTAACAAAGAGGAGAAAATTGATATTTAGTGTTGGATGGTGGGTAGAAGGGGAAGCTTTTGTGAAGGTACTACCTTTCAGTTACTTGGGGAGGAGGGAACTGGGTGAATCAGTAAAAAAGATGACTTGCATCCCAAATATATTAAATCAAATGTTGTTCTCAAGTAAAAAACTTAGAACTAAAGACCTGGATTAAAAAATTGTAAAGTAAGATCAACAAGAAACTGAACATGAGCCAGCAGTGTGCTCTCGCAGCCCAGAAAGCCAACCATGTACTGAGTTGTATTAAAAGTAGCATGACCAGCAGGTCCAAGGAGGTGATCCTTCCCCTCTGTTCTCATGAGGCCCCACTTGGAGTACTGTGTGCAGTTCTGGACCTCATAGCAGCCCATAGAGGGACTATTCATCAGGGACTGTAGTGATAGGACAAGGGGTAATGGGTCTGAACTTGAACAGGGAAAGTTCAGGTTAGATATAAGGAAGAAGTTCTTTACTGTGAGGATGGTGAGGCACTGGAATGGGTTGCCCAGAGAAGTGGTAAATGCTTCATCGTTGGCAGTGTTCAAGGCCAGGTTGGACAGAGCCTTGGGTGACATGATCTAATGTGAGGTGTCCCTGCCCATGGCAGGAGGGCTGGAATTTGATGATCATAAGGTCCTTTCCAACCCTAACTGTTCTATGACTCTATGAAAGAGTCTGGAGAATAAAAGCTTCACTGGAAAACCATCTTTGAAATGCAAGCCAGACTTAACATACTTAGCAGGGGACTTTAGGCTCTTGATGATAATTCCCACTTCTGGTTGTGATCCTCAATTGTACAGCTGAATTTGACCCTTGTTTTCAGAACTGCTGATAGGGTAATGCTTACATATGCCTGATGCAAATCATCAAATATATGCAAGTGTTTCGTCTTGCAGTTTGTCATGTCTGGTCTAAAATTTCAGCAGATGTTATTTGTTTATTTAACCAAAAGCAGATTTTATCTAACATTGGTATGGAGTTTCCAAGTATGCATATGCTTTTTCTCTTCTCTCTGTAAAGGAACACTGTTTTCACTGGGGAACTCGAAAGCTGTTCCTGATGAAACCAGTGGTCTTGGTTAACAAAAAGGTAATTTGAAAGTTTTGATAGAAAAAGCAGTAAACAAGGAGTATTGCCCCTGGCAACTTTATGTAGAATTTTACCATATACTTCAGTGGAACTGAGATTCCACTCTGTCTCCTTAAAAATGTCTCTAGCTGTACAAAAGAAGAGGTAATGCAAAGATTTTGAAAAGCTAAAAAGTAGCACTTAATTTTCTTAATACACCTTGCAAGAAACCTTTAATTTGTTGCCTTTTTGTATCTTTTTGGCATTTTCATCAATGTGGGCCATTGTGGCAGAGTTTAGGATTTGTCTTGGGTGTGAAAGAGAATGTGGAAGTGGGGCATCTAACTTCATATGTCGCAGGGAAATAATACTCTCCCTGTGTTATTCCTGCCAGTTGGCCTGCAAATCTAGCATTAAACAGTTCAGCAGTGAATAATGAGAAAGATCAGAAAGAAGTGAGTTTGAATCAAAACACTGTGGAGAATATTGCAGGATGAGAGATTATTTTTAAAAGACCTATTTCCTTTGGTTTCTAAACACATTATTCCATGTGCATATAGAACCTATATAGGGACAGAAAATTAGAATGCCATCTTCTCTAAATGAAAAGGACTAAGCTCTTTATTTTTCTAACGCAATTAATAAATAAAAAGGAAATGATCAGAAAGTGTTGAAGAAAAATGTATAGATTTTCACTGCAGTGTTGGAAGTTTTATGAGAATGTTTAAGTCTATCCCTGCTTTTGATTCTTCATTTGCTCACAGGGTTTATGTTATCAAACACAGTTAGAACAGCTGAAGCACCAGTTACTGCAAGACTGGTAAATACCCATGGTTTGTCATACCTATAGTAGAAATTTGATGGCTGCAGGTGGAGATCTGCTCCACCATGGACCTCCATGGGCTGCAGGGGCACAGCTACCTCACCATGGTCTGCACCATGGGCTGCAGGGTAACTTCTGCTGGAGCACCTCCTCCCATCCTGCTTCACAGGCCTGGAGGTCTGCAGGGCTGTTTCACATATTCTCACTCTTTTCTCCAGCTGCAATTATGCATGTTTTCGTCTTCCTGCTTCTGAACTATGTTACCCCAAAAGTGCTACCAGCATTGCTGATGAGCTCGGCCTTGGCCAGTGACAGGTCCATCTTGGAGCCAGTTGGAATAGGTTCTGTTGGACATGGGGGAAGCTTCTAGTAGCTTATCACAGAAGCCACTCCTGTAGCCCTCCCACAACGCAAACCTTGTCACATAAACCCAATACAAAGTAGAATTCATACCTCTACTTGGACCTTAGTTTACTCAGTGTAGTCAGCAATGATATTGCATTGGTTTTTATAGTTTCCCTGACCTTTTATTCTGGAGGCAAATAACTTTATGTAGAAGTAGCTTTGCATAACAGTAGCTTTGCCTAAAAGTAACTTGAATCTGGTAGATTTCGTCCTATCTGTCCTGGACTAGAGAGGAGCATAGCTCTCAAGAAGTGTAGCTCTGTTTATGTAGTATTGTGCTTTAAGCAGAGATACTTTGGGGTGTGTGGGGTTACTTCGTGACCTGGATAATCTGCATTGACAGTCTCACTGCAGGTAAGCTACAGAGGACTAGAGTGTCATTACATTTGAAATACAATGATGTCTGCAAATATTCAGAAGCATGGGTTCTTTAGCCATTTTTTAAATCTGGAGACGCAGTCATTGACATTTAAATTGAATTTACTTGTCCTATGCAATACTATTTTATATTAAGTGCAGTTTTTTATATCTATGAGAAAGAATGACCAGTAATAAAATATATGAAAGTGCTTTAGATGGTCTTGAAAGTCTCTGCTTGTCTGCTTGGGTATATAAAATATGAACTTGGCTGAGTCCGACTGCGAAATAGAGAATAAGAAGAAATTAAGAATGCCAGATATTATTTTTAAGTATCTTTTTTAAATGTCAGATAAAATACGGAAAACACTAAGAGGGAGGAAAGTGGAAGATAAAAAGGGAAATGAGCAGAATAAATTAACATGAACAGGCAGATGCCCTGAACTTGAGCCCTAGCAGGCTTCTGCAGGAGCCAAAGCTGAGCATTGAGGATGCACAGCTTGGGCTTGTGTGTGGTACCGTGTGCCTGACCAGCCTTCGCTTCACCCACCCACACCCACACCCAAGGCTTTGGTAAATTAATTTTGGTAGCTTAAGCAACTTCCCTGGACTCTCAGCACTCACAAGAGTTTTGGCCTAAGACAGCATCCTTTCAAGATTTCCTGACTCCTCTTTCCTGCAAATGTTTTTCTTTCCACTGAATCATGTTCTTTCACTCCCTTCCTTTGCTGCAGATTACTTTTCTATGATTTTGGCTTGTCCTGCATTTACAAGAGATTATTTTGCTATGAAAACATACATTAAGCTTCCTGTCTCCCACTCTAAAGCTTACTGACCCGCTCTTTGAGTCTTTCAAAATTATATGTATTCTTTTGTTCAGCCTTTGGGTATTTTCCACTCCCAGCTTTTTATTTTTCAGCAGTAATTTGGAATTGCTGGTTCTTCTTGCCCAGTTCAAGGTATTCTTAACAAAATGAGATGTAAGGAAGCTAAATATTACTCTGTTGTTCCAGACCTTGGATACAGCAAAGACAGTAACTGGCTTGTTCCATGGTGAAATAACTTTATAATCAGAACCAAAATTCATGTATTTAGTTACTTCCTGCAAAAGGAAGACTCTATCTTTTGTTATATTTGGTATATTTATGAAATCCCCAAATAATCAGTTTATTGCTCAGTGGGTGAAAAATGAGGCCTGGCATTACAGGATAGAAGGATAAGCTTTTTCCAGGGAAAAACTCTGAATAGAATATTTATAAGACAACTAAGAATAGTTTAGAATGCATTCAGAGCTCTCCAAGTATCCATAAAGATCTGATCTCTGCAGTCACTGAAGCCTAGAGAGCAATTCAGATGAGCGAGTAATATAGAATAGACTGAATTACCCTTTCCTGTCCATTGACTACAGTGAATATACATCCCTTGTCTAGAACTGATGGTTCTCCATCTAGCTCCTATAGAAAACCATGTTATGAATGACTAAGTTTAAGTATGTGTGCTACTTACCTATGCTAAACTGTCTGGCATCCTCTGAAACAACATGGGTCATGATTGACTTTTCAGGATCTGCTCCAGAAGGCACATGTTTCACACAGGTCTTGTGTCACATCTGTCAATCCCATTCAGATACCCTTAGAGATATTCTATATCAGGTCAAATGGCTACAGACTCCTATTTTTAGGTAACCTACACGTGAATAAACACTTGAATCTGGAGAGAAATCCCACCACTTCTGTGACTGTCACCAAGTGCTTTAATTTCTTTGAACTTAATTCTGATTAAATGAAGGGGACCTAATCCACATCTATTTCCTGCTTCTGTTTGTCCCAGAGTTCATACAGATATCTATTTTATTGTGGACATGCCTGGATAACTAATTGATGTTCGCTAATTTTTTTCAGAATCTTTCCAGGAAAGCAAGCAAAGCAAGACTGGTACTGCTGTTTAGAAGGAGTCAATGGAGCAAGGTTTTTTGTCTGTTGTTTTCCTACCCTGCCAGCTCTTTCAGGCAGAAAACCTTTTCATTTAGATTCTGTCATCTTTTTTTGGTTAAATGCGTGTAAAGTAAAGATAATGAGTCAGTTCTGTCCTTACAATGACCTGCTTGGCTCTCCAGGGCCAGTAGTATCACATTTTTCCCATTCAGGGGAGGAAAAGACTTGATAAAAGCCGTTTGACATTTTGTTACTTGAGGATTAATCATCTGAAAAGCCCCTTAAGTGAGATAGCATTGAGTGGGGACCAATACAAATGTAAGGTAGAGCAAAATGTGACATTTTACTTAGAAGAAAAGGAAAAAAGGCAGTGTAGGATCAGCTTTTCTTATCCACTTCTTGTATTTATAACTTACTCCTTCCACTGAGGAAGTTTGTTTTTAGTTATTTGTGCAGTGAAATAAATTCATTTAATTTACCAGTAGGAAAAGTTATAATTCTGTAATGCTGTGGTTAATATGTGAGGAGTAGTTCAGCTCTGGAAAAGTGTCAGAAAATCTGGAGGGAAAAAAGAAAATGCTCAGAGATTCATCATAATCTTTCAATTCAATCATTCCTGCACTTGTTTTTGTTTGATTTAGTTTTTGGTCATCAAATTGGAAACTGTCAGGACAGCAGTTAATGTTGTGTCTCCAAATCTGTATGTATGACAGAAGGAAACCACTCATCTGTATTACCAGACCTGGAGGGAAGAGGGAATGAAAACCAGAGAGAATCTAAATTCTCTTAAGCTGTTATAGCAAACAATGTTGGATCAATTAGTGTGACTCTCACGAATGTGCAGTGGGGTCTCCTGGCAAAATGCTGTTCTCAGTGTGGGTCTGAGCAGCAGTTCTGTACTGCAGTGCTGCTTTTGGGAAAGAGGACTCTTAAAGTGCCTGTGTATCAGTATGGAATTGCTTTTGCAGGACAGAATACTAGCTCACTAATTGTAATGTTTTTTTTCCAATTTTCTCTTTACATCTGTCATCACTTCATTGACTGGAAAAGTGCCTGTTACAGTCATTGTTGCTTTCCTACTGATGCCATTAATGTTTTCTAAACATTTGACATTCTGTTAGCATGAATAGCATTTTACTTGTAGAACAATGTTTATATAATGCCTTCCATTGCATCTAGTAAACTGTGTGGAAATGATTTTTGTTTCTTTACAGGTGCACTATAACAGTGCACCAAAATGTCTGGGTTTGGCCCTTGGTGTTTTATGGCAATTCATTTAACTTCCTGGAGTTTCAGTCATTCTGCTTGCACACCACTCATACATTCTCAGCAATGCCCTTGCTTTCACCTACACAGTTTCTGTTGCAGTCAGTAGTAGAGCTGATAGAAATAGTGAAACCTTTTTTCCTCTGGAAACTGCTGCTTTGAATAAATAATATTTTTTTCATAAAATCACATTGATATGATCAATATTTTTTAAAATAGAAGGAAACTATTTTGAAAATAAAAGGCTATCATGTTAACATTTTAGCAATGATAGATTGTGAGTCTTAGCCACAATTTAAAAATATATTAAAGCAGGCATCAGTAAGAATCATTTGTAATTTAGCAAAATAAAATATTTAAATCTTATCCTAGGAAACTGTTGCTACTTTGACTGAAATTTGCCTTTTTTCTTTTTTTCATGACTTTTGCTATTTTATCAGAAGTCCTATATATATCTGACAAAATTTTTCTAACATAGGGACTTCAGTTTGATTTGTGCAATGATTATCTAGGTGACTCGCATTCCCTGTGATTTCACTTCAATGCCAGAAATGTACTGCTGGGGTTTTTTAACTGCTCTAAATCTGAAATACATCTGCTTTCGTTAGGTGATCTCTGCTGAAGGAAAAGTTTAATATTTTAATATTCCTATAAAAAACTCCTTTAAAATTTGAGGAAAGTCACCTTAGTCATTTACAAATTTTTTCTTAAGTTCACTTTATCTCCTATTTTATTTTTTTGCCATATCTTTGTATTTATACACATACTCTTATATAACACCTTTTAAGGAAACTATATAAGGAATAGAAAAATTAAAATTTGTTTCAATACTCATCTATTCATGGTTTTGCGTGTTGTGTTTGGTAGGTATTCTTTCAATTTTCCCTTCAGACACAGCCCTAGTAAACTGCATTCCATCAATTTTTTTATTACTAGGTTGCTCCTTTTTATCTGCTGTTTTGTGAGGTTTTTTCACTGACAGAAGTAAACTCTTTCATTTTTGTTAAAGAAAATAATATTGTTAAACTCTTTATAACAAGGCACTGAACTCCAGAACTGGCTGTTGTCAGCTATTTGATTTTAAGGCACTGGGCAAACCTGGGTGCTGGTTCAAACTCTAGACTAGTCAGAATAGTTTTTGCTAGAGGGTGGAAATATGGGAACACTTTGAGACTCAGCTTCAACTTGGACCTAGATTTTAAAAGAAGTTAAAGAATAGATAGCCTCAAAAGATTCTGATCTCTGGGGTTTCATATCTAGATTCAAGTGTTTCATCTTGAGATATGCATAATGTTAGCATAAAAGCTACTTTATTTATGAGTGATCATTAGTTCTCTTACTATGCATTTTTTAAAGTGAGACTGAAGCTCATTTATTATTATTATTATTGCTATTATTAATTTCTATTGTGGTGCTGTACAGAATCCCCAGTCACTCTGAGGCCCAAATGAAGGAGTAGAGGAAATGTAGAATCAAATATAAACAGTTTTTCTAGGCATTGCCAATTATTGCTGTTATCAGCAAACAGTTCTCATCACTGATTCCTCTTCTCAGTGTATTTATTAACAGTTTGGTTTCTTATGAGCATGCAGAAATATGAAATATAAAAGAATAACAATAAATTATGATTAATGCTTAATAATTATTATTATTTTGGTAGTTTTCTGTACACTGTATGTCACAGATGTTCATTTCCTGGATTTAGACAAGTTGGTTTTACTCTTGAAACTGTTTAACTACATAAACAATGCACAAAAGGTGTTCAATACACAAGAATGTGAAGCATGAAGACTTGTCTAGAAGTCATCTCTGGAATAACATGTCTTAAAAGTCAGCTTGCCATCACTGGGGAAATGGTGACATATCTGAAGCACTACTGCTGACATTGCATGAGGTTAATGAATGACAGTGCCAAAATGCTAGCACTTACCTTGTCACCGCCAAAGAGCTACAATTAAATTGCCCCTTAAAAAACTGACAAGTGACGAAAGGGGTTTCAGTGAAGGTCATGAGTATCTAAGATTTCTGTTCCTTTGAGCTGCTGTAATTTCTGATTTGCCACAAAGAAATCACAAGACAAATATCCTTTATAACCCAGCAGTCTTCCCACAGAATTATTAAATTACTGGGGCACAGTTAGTATTAAACCCGTAATATTAAGACATATTATATGGCACCACAAGTTTACACACTAAAACTGTTCTGTGTCCTAAGTTGTATTTCTTTCTTGGCCAGCAGTATCTATAAGAGGGGAAGAAAGCCCTCCAAAATGCATTAAAATTTTCCTTTTGAACGAGCACAGATTTTTTTATTTTTTTTCTCCTGAGATATGGTTTGTATCGCCCATATGAAGGGAGGATGGGTACTGTCTAACAAAGGCTTAACTGTTATCCACTGACAACAGAGAACGGAATGAATGCACCTCTTGTGCTGATATTAATTCAAGCAAATATTTCAGTCTGTTTTTTTCTTTTTTTCATTAATCAGGCAAAAATCCTATCAACAGAGGTCACAGAATTTGGTTTCCAGGGTTTAAATGAGCAGTTTCAAATGAGCCTTGTTTTTAAAACCCTCATCTTTCTTACTGCATGGCAAAGGCGACCCACATTCCAAGAACATGTGTAAAAATTTATTTACATATATCTCAGGTAAATGACTGAAACTATTTCTTTATATTAATTTTGTCATGTGTAGGAGTCCTTGCAATACTAGAAATTTATTTTATTTATTTAAGGGAAATTTTATTTATATTTTTAGATACTAATTGTGAGAATGCTTTGGACTTAATAGTATGAACTCAAAACTGAAAGGTAGATAGAAGAAATAAACATAGTATTAGGCAAGCTGACAAAAGAAATCCTTCTGAGCTTTGAAATAATGTATGTATGTGGAAGATCTATAAAATGGAGAAAGGTGGTTTTTTTTCTCCTGAGATGGTAGAAGTTGCCGACAACAGAAGTGTCCAAAAAAAGCAGTGATGTGAAATAAGGAGATGGAGCAAAGCCACTGTTAGCTGAGTGACAGAAACAAGCAGAGAGGAAGGCAAAACCAGTAAAACACACAAGAGCTAGTCTATGCAAAGCTGTGAAGTGTGGAGAACAGCTTTGTATCTTCCAGGAGGACCCAAAGGAACAGTGAACATTGTGACACTAATTGCTGGGGTTCCTGAAACTGAAGCATCCTGCTTCAGGAATGGAATGCACATTTATTGACTACAGTGGTAATACTCTGGAATACTGAGCTTTCTCCTGCCTGGACTTGGGGTCTTCCAGTAGTCCGGCAGCTAGGGCACATGTTGCAATTGCTGCTGAGGATCCAAATACCCATTCTGTGTTATGGTCAAAAATTGTGATGCTCAATGACTCTCCCAAAGCTAACTAATGTGAACAAGTATCAACCATGACCTCAGACATGCCCTCTGAGCCACTCCTGCAAAGGGTAGAGATTCAGCCATAATACCACATTAGAATATTTTAAGTATGACACAGGAGTGTAAGAAATGATCCAGCTATTAAAAATTAATGTTCTGGACGGCTGTTTACCATGCCTAAAGCCAAGCAGTAGTTCTGTCTTTGCTTTTCAGTCAATCTGATCACCCTATTTGCAATATACTGTCAGTCTCTCAGGGCCACCCTTACAGTAAACAAGAACTTTGCTTTAGAGCATAATTTATTTCTTATGTCTCATATGTAGGAAAAGTGATGTGTATCTCCAAATGTGCCTACCCCTTAATTTCAAAATCTTGCTCATTATTTGCAATAATGAGGTGTAATGAATATTTATAGAAGATTTTATCTATAACTATTAATTTACCATGGAACACCATGGATATCTCTAGATTTTGAGTTAATAACACAAGGCAGAATTAAATGGAAGGCTGGTAAAACTTCTGTTTGCCATGTGAGGTTTGAATATTCTGTTTAAAGGGTAATATGTTCTGTATAAATGGAAGTTCAGTATGTAGTTTATTGGCTACATCATTGAGAACTGAGTGATGTCATAGATGTACAGCTCATCATTTTTTCACTTGTATTGCAGGCATAAGCTAAAAACCCCTGTATTTCTGCATTTAGTAGAAACCGAATGTTCTCACTTGCAGTGGTTATTGTGAGACTCTCAAGAAATCTTTCACTTGGATTAAAGATCAAAGGAAAAACTGTGATGATAACTCATGCGGTTTTCACCATCGTCTTTGATAGAAGGTTTCAGTCTCAGTCACCAATCATTACATACTCAAAAGCATAAGACACTATTTAGTTTGGCAGTGTTCTTGCCTTTTTAATTATAACTTTACATATTACTTCTTTTGTTAGGTAGTTTCTATAAAGGGGAGTGATTGAAAAGTTTCAATTTAATTTTGTTTTGTGAAACAAAAGCTGCAGCAAGCTCTGCAATGTGCTGAATTTATCTAATATGTATGTTCAAAATGTGAAAATGTGAGTAGATGTATTCAAGAAAAGAGTGATAAGGAAGAACCAAAATGTTCATAACATTTTATTAACTTTTTTTTTTAATTATTTGTTTTTCTTTGTCAAGATAAGAGTTCCCTTGGGATTTTTAGTAAGTAGAAATGTGGAAGTATTATGGTCTTCAAAATTCACCAGCATTTTATACTCTGTAATGGTGCCTCTCACATGAGGGAATAATTCTAGCTAAATCACTTAAGCTCACCAGACTAAACACTTTGCATGGTATAAAGTTATTGAGTTTGAATACATTTACAAAATATCTGCACCTAAAATTGGCATCTAACATGGCTCATTCATGCTTGTACAAATTAAGTAATAATACTGATTGTCCATTACTGTAAGTCTAATGTAAGGTTTTTGTCTATAACTACAAAAATACATGTACTGCAATAGAAATGTCCAAATACCATGCTGACACCATCCTGATTTTGTTACACTATAAAGCTCAGCTCTAACCAGGGCTCTTTGCTGTATTCTATTGGTTCTCCACCTGATTAATTCCTTACTCTATTGAATGTTTATCAGTACTATCAGAAGAATTTGGGTGCCATTATACAGAATTCAGAGAAGAGAGTCTTGGAAAAGCAAAAGCCTTTCCCTTGGGAGCTCTGGTTACAGAAGCCAACCAGAAGGACCTGAAAAAGGCCTCCTGGATGTTTTTAGTGGGGATGGAGTGTTGTCGGTTGTTTTCACATGGTCTGCAAAAAGAAAACCAGCCTAGAAATCAGTTTTTCTGCATGGGCAGCTGTAGTCAGAATTTTGAAAAACACACTGTATGTCTCTCAGAAGGTAAGTGAAATGTGAAAGTATATGACAGCCAGATATAAGCACAGCTACTATCGGAGCATAAACAAATATACTTTTCCATCAAAAATACCTAGATTGAAGCTTTGGGTTCAGCTCAGCTTCTCAAAACCTTAAAAAACATTTCTGAACACTGATTTGAAATCTAAATGGCTTCTCACATGGGCTTTATTTAGGTTTCTTTGCTAACTGCCAAAAGCTTTCACAGTAGATTTTTGTTCATAGAAAATATTAGAAGCAAGTCTACATCCATCTTTACCTGAAGACTTTGGTAACAGTGAATAGAAAGTGAAGACTTCCCTATTCATTCCTTGTCTTTCATTCATCTCCTATCTTACAAGTTTCATTTGTCAGATCAGAAAACAGAAAAAAAATTGCTAATGACCAAGATAACCAATCATGCAACTGGATGATAGGCAGTCCATAGTTCACACATAATCCGCCTACATGAACAATGAAGGGAAATTCAGCAAATGCTTACAAATACCATAAACATTTTTGTTAAAATCAAGATTGTATTAGCTTTATTTTTTGCTTTCTACAGTATCCTTTAATATTGAAATCCCTATAATAAATCCTGAGTTTTGCAATCTCTTCCTGCCACACTTCAGGTTTCTTGCACTTGTACAGCTCATGGACATCATTATTTCCTGCTATTTTACTGAAAGAAAACCAATTTAAAACAGCTTCACCTTGGTCTGGGGGCAATGATGTTCAAGGTCATGTCTCATTACACAAAAAGGTAGCAGTGACTGCCCTTATTTGTCAGCGACACACCAGTTTTTTGATTAGAGGTATATATCTGACACTGTGATGAACTGGAACTAGGGCAAGGACTTTAGTTTAAACCCTCATTTATTTCTAACTTTGGTACCCAAAATGATATTAGAGCCTGGCATGCTCTAATAGCAACACTGATTTCAAATGAAGACACATACAATTTCAAATAAATGAGAAAATTTTGGGGGGTTTATGGCCATCATTTAGTGGTAACTTGTATGTTTTTATGGAAAATAGTAGACAGATTGGGTAAACTTAAAGGGAGGATGAAGACATGAGCACAGGATGAAACACTGAACAAGCACTTGAAAAGTGACTGAAAGCTCTGTGGCTGAAAAGGTGACTTGGATTCATGAACATTGCCCATTGAACTTTACTGCATTCAGAAAATAAAAGTTCTTGCATTATTGAACGCAAACAGTAGTGCATTCAAGCTACCCGACTCCATAATTCGTTTCTCTTCCTAATGACCCTAAACTTCACTGCTCAGTACAAACATCATAATGATATTGTCATGAAACACAGGCTGATCTTGCTAAGTTCTGAATGAAACAGCAAAAAAAAAAAAAAAAAAAAAAAAAAGCGCTGAGATGAAGCACATGTATTAAATGAAATAGCATCTCTGTAAATAATAATTTAACAAATGCTGCTCGTAGGGAAATCTATAATGACAGAGCTATAAGAGAGTGATGTGCTTGGACCTAGACTTTGAAATTGAATATCTTGAGCAATGCAGTTCTCCAGCAATTTCATGCATTTTCTTAGCTAATCTCACATCACCAATATCAAGCTTGTCATATTGATTTTAAAGTGGAGGTAAAAAAAATGAGAAGGTGGTTTGCCTTTGTCAATCCTGAACATGGTTGCCAGGCAACTTGATGACCTGACTTGGGGTGGATTGTTACAGTGACCTGACTAAATCATTCAAGAATTTATAAAGAAAATACAGCAAAGTTGAATCCTTTCTGCAATTATAAGCATTAAGTTTCCAGTTTTCCTCTGTAAAGAATAATATACACAAGTTGTTCTTGTTATAAAAAGCAAGGAATATTATTTGTGCCAATTAAAAATGTATAATCACATAATAGCGGTAGAATGGTCTATTTGGCACTGAAAACTCTTTGAATTTACATTGTTTCCATTTAGAGTACTAAGATTGAAAGATATAATTAATTTGGTATCTTATTTTGTCTCTTAGATGTGCTGTTTTGGAGGGCTGAGTAGAACAGATGTGTGCAGATTAAGCCAAGATGCTTTAAAAAAATTTTTGAAATGCTGATTTATATTACAAATTTTGAAGTTCTTTTTCCTGTAAAGCTTTGTATTTTCAGGCTGCGATTCTAAACTGAGTTACACCAGGTATATAAAAAACATTGCTAATTTTTTTTTTTTGCTACAGTCAAAGAATGCTTTCAATAACTTTTTAACTTTGCCAAATAATAACCATACTTATATTGGGTGAAATCAGATGTATTTTCATGAACTGTTTTATAGATCCGTCATATCAATGGTGTTTGAATTTCTGTTTGCGCCAACAAGTGTAAGCAAAAGGAAAGCACCCAGCCCTATTTCTAACACCTCCTTGGCAGAGGTGAGTAGCTCGAGAGAGGATGCCTTCAACACCAGAGCACGGAGGAGATCAGCGTCCAGGAGCCCCAACTCAGAGCAGCCAGAGCCACTGAGGGAGCCTCAGGTCCTCGACAGGCCTTGCCCAGGAGCCGGCAGCTCAGCTGACGCGAGCAGGGACTCACAGGGGGCGGAGCCAGGAGGAGCAGCACCAGCCCTGACTGGGTAAAAACCTGCCCCTGGGAGCGTGAGCGACCAGGAGTATGGTGAGGCAGTTTGTGTGGCAGTTTGAGTGGGATGGTGAGTACTCGCCGTATGACCAGGGCCCAGTCTGGGAGCTCTGCTCTGGCTGCCCCAGCGAGGGCCAGCGTAGGCACCCAGACAGAGCCGATGAGAGGGGAGGCTGCAGTGCAGAGCTCGGAGTGTAGAGAGTGTCTGCACTGGTCTCCTGAGGGAACGGTGCCCAATGGGCAGGGCTGCACTCGGTGCTCCCTGGTGGAGGTCCTCCTGCAGCAGGTGGCTGAGCTGCAGGATGCTGTTAATAGGCTGCAAGATATCAGGGAAGCTGAGAGGAAGTAGGACTGCCTCCTCCAGGCCCAAACTGTGCAGGGGCCTCAAGCATCCCCTGAAGCTCATGGAGGAGTGAAGGAGGCTGTCAACCCAGGAAGCTGGGAAATAGTAACAACAAAAAACAACAAAAAAAAAGAGGAAGAGGACAATTAAAAGCAAGGGGCTTCCTCCTAAAGCTGTTGTCCCCACCCAGAACCGCTTTGCTGTCCTGCAGGGGGCTAAGAAGGAAGGTCACTTGCACCAGAAACAACCGGCTGGTGCACTGTTAAAGAAGATCACTACTGGTGCTGCCAGGAAAAAGAGGAGGGTCATAGTGGTAGGGGACTTTACTTTGAAATGGACAGAGGCACTCATCTGTCGGCCTGATCCGGTCTCGAGGGAGGTGTGTTGCCTACCTGGGGCACGGATCAGGGATGTCGCAGAGAGGCTGCCTGCTCTAGTGAGTCCCACGGACTATTACCCACTTCTGGTGATCCATGTGGGTGCTAGTGATGTTGATAGCAGTAGGCTGGAGAACATAAAGAAGGACTACAGAGCCCTGAGAGAGGTGGTTAGGGGCTCTGGAGCTCAGATTGTCTTTTCATCAATTCTCCAGGATACAGGGGAGGACCTTAAAAAAGCTAGGAGATTGGCCAAGTTAATAAATGGTTAAAAGGATGGTGCCATAGTCAGGGGTTTGGGTGTTTTGAATACAGGACCCAAGTTAGTAGGCCAGGTCTACTGGGGGCTGGTGGAGCTAATCTGACAAAGAAGAGGAAGAGTGGTTTTGGTAGGAGGCTTGCCAGGCTGGTCAAGGTTTCTTTAAACTAGATGTGTTGAGGAAGGGGGCACTGTTTCATCCCAACACACCCAGTCAGTTGCCAGCACCTACAAAAAATGCTCGGAGGGATGCAGAGATATTCCAGCTGCTCCAGCTCATGAGCCGGCTTCATTTGGACCTCGGCTCAGATGCCTCTATACAAACGCCCGTAGCATGGGAAACAAACAAGAGGAATTAGAGATGTGTGCACGACTACGGGGGTATGATATAGTAGGCATCACAGAAACATGGTGAGATGGCTCCTATGACTGGAGTGTTGGAATGGAAGGTTACAGGCTCTTTAGAAAAGACAGGCCTGGCAGGTGGGAGGGGGAGTTGCTATTTATGTTAGGGATAGGCTGGAGAGTATGGAACTCTGTCTGGGGACAGGTGAGCCATCAACAGAGAGTTTGTGGGTCAGGGTTAAAGGGAGAACAGCTATGGGGGACATCACTATGGGGATCTGTTACAGACTGCCTGATCAAGAGGAATCTGTGGATGAAGTGCTCTATAGGCAGATAGGAACAGCCTCACGCTCACAGGCCCTTGTTCTCATGGGGGACTTCAACCACCCTGACATCTGTTGGAGTGAAGGTACGGCCCAGCACAAGCAATCCAGGAGGTTCCTCGATTGTGTGGAAGACAACTTCCTTCTGCAAGTAATAGAGGAGCCGACAAGGAGAGGTGCCATGCTTGACCTCGTGCTCACCAACAGGGAAGGAAGGGCTGGTTGGAAATGTGACGCTCCAGAGCAGCCTTGGTTGCAGCAACCACAAGATGGTCGAATTCGAGATCCTTGGGACAGTGAGAAGAGCGTGCAGCAAGCTCACTGCCCTGGACTTCAAGAGAGCAGACTTTGGCCTCTTCAGGAACCTGCTCAGTAAGGTTCCATGGGATACAGCCTTAGAGGGCAGGGGGGCCCAAGACTCTTGGCTGTTATTCAAGGATCACCTGCTCCAAGCTCAGGAATGTTGCATCCCAACTAGAAGGAAGTGCAGCAGGAGGGCCAGGAGACCTCCTTGGATGGAAAAGGAGCTGCCCAGGAAAATTCAAAGGAAAAAAGAGGCTTATAGAAGGTGGAAGCAGAGACAGGCAGCCGGGGAAGAATACAGGGATGTTGTCCGGGAAGCTAGGGACCAGGCGAGGAAGGCTAAGGCCCAGGTAGAATTGAACTTGGCTAGGGATGTTAAGGGTAACAGGAAGGGATTCTATAGGTACGTAGCGAATAAAAGACAGACTAGGGACAACATAGGCCCCCTCTGGAAGATATCGGGAGAACTGGCTACCCAGGATTTGGAGAAGGCTGAGGTTCTTAATGACTTCTTTGCCTCTGTCTTCACTGGCAAAGTCTCTGACTGCACCACCCAAGTCTTGGAAGGAGAACGCAGGGACTGTGAGAGTGAAGACCCTAGGCCCACTGTAGGAGAGGATCTAGTTCGAGACCATCTTAAAAAACCTAAACGTACACAAGTCCATGGGACCTGACAACATCCATCCGCGGGTCCTGAAGGAGCTGGCAAATGAAGTTGCTAAGCCACTGGCCATCATATTTGAAAAATCATGGCAGTCAGGTGAAGTTCCCGATGACTGGAAAAAGGGAAATATAACCCCACTTTAAAGAAGGGGAAAATGGATGACCCAGGGAATTACAGACCAGTCAGTCTCACCTCTGTGCCTGGCAAACTCTTGGAGCAGATTCTCCTGGAAGGCATGCTAAGGCACACGAAAAACAAGGAGGTGGTTGATGACAGCCAGCATGGCTTCACTAAGGGGAAATCCTGCCTGACCAGTTTGGTGGCCTTCTATGATGGGGCTACGAAACTGATGGACAGGGGCAGAGCAGTTGACGTCATCTACTTGGATTTGTGCAAAGCGTTTGAAACTGTCCCACATGACATCCTTGTCTCTACATTGGAGAGACATCAATTTGGTAGGTGGACTACTCAGTGGATAAAGAACTGGCTGGATGGCCGCACGCAAAGAGTTGTGGTCCATGGCTCGATGTCTGGCTGGAGACTGGTAACGAGTGGTGTCCCTCAGGGATCGGTGTTGGGACCGGTCTTGTTCAACATCTTTGTCGGTGACATGGACAGTGGGATTGAGTGCGCACTCAGCAAGTTTGCCGATGACACCAAGCTGTGTGGTTCGGTTGATACGCCGGAGGGAAGGGATGCCATCCAGAGGGACCTTGACAAGCTTGTGAGGTGAGCTGATGCCAACTTTATGAAGTTTAACCATGCCAAGTGCAAGGTCCTACACCTGGGTCAGAGCAATCCCAGGCACAGCTATAGGTTGGGCAGAGAAGAGATTCAGAGCAGCCTTGCGGAGAAGGACTTGGGGATGTTGGTCGATGAAAACATGAACATGAGCCGGCAGTGTGCATTTGCAGCCCAGAAAGCCAACTGTATCCTGGGCTGCATCAAGAGGAGCGTGACCAGTAGGTCGAAGGAGGTGATCTTGCCTCCCTACTCTGCTCTCATGAGACCTCACTTGGAGTACTGTGTACGGTTCTGGTGTCCTCAACATAAAAAGGACATGGAACTGTTGGAACAAGTCCAGAGGAGAGCCACGAGGATGATCAGGGGACTAGAGCACCTCCTGTATGAAGATAGGCTGAGAAAGTTGTGGCTGTTCAGCCTGGAGAAGAGAAGGCTGCGTGGAGACCTCCTAGCAGCCTTCCAGTATCTGAAGGGGGCCTACAAGGATGCTGGGGATGGACTATTCATTAGGGACTATAGTGACAGGACAAGGGGTAACGGGTTCAAACTTAAACAGGGGAAGTTTAGATTGGATATAGGGAAGAAATTCTTTACTGAGAGGGTGGTGAGGCACTGGAATGGATTCCCCAGGGAGGTTGTGAGTGCTCCATCCTTGGCGGTGTTCAAGGCCAGGTTGGATGAGGCCTTGGGTGGCATGGTTTAGTGTGGGGTGTCCCTGCCCATGGCAGGGGGGTTGGAACTAGATGATCTTAAGGTCCTTTCCAACCCTAACTATTCTATGATTCTATGATTCTATTCTATGATTCTATGAAGCACTTGATGTTTTCATAGTTTTCGTCTAATTGAGTCATGAGAAGACAACTCTGAAAGTGTATTACATTCTGAAGGGTACAGGTCTCTCTGCAGAATTGAAGCATTCAAGAGAGAGACTTTTTTTACTAAGAGGTACGCAAAACAGTTAAAAAAATAGAAGAGTTTGTGAATTATTTGAGGCAGAAGAGTGAATTCCATTTGAAATTCCATTAATTTATAGAGGTCTTGATAAGATTATGGTTGGTATGAGAAACAAAACCCTTTGAAAGCACATTGGAGAATGCAAAATTTACCAGTCCTAAACTCAGTTAGAAGTTGCCATATATGAACATTCCAAACTGAAGCTTTCTGTAAGTATGCCATCATGGGCCTTCTACAGTGAGAAGTTCATGAAAAAATACCTTCTAAGAAAGATATATGGAGCTTAGAGTGATGATTCATGAAATGACGCAGAACCAGTATGCAGAACTGCACCTTTGAAGGCAAAAAAAGTACTTTGGAATTGGGTGAAAGTACCATAATAGATTATATCACTTCGCAGTAATGCATATCTTAGATGTTGGCAGGCATTAGAAAACTTGTGGTTGAACACAGAAGGTGATTCTCACTAGAAAGACTAGTAGATAACATTCTAAGAATTTACAGCTGAAAATTAGTTTTAGAAGTAACAAAACTTCTATTAATGGAAAATAATAGGAATATAAAATAATAGCACAAACTTGGTGCCACTAGATCTCAACAAGACCTTTTTTTCTTGTTTCATATTGTTTCACGATGTTTCTCATTTCATATTGGATTGTCCCTGAGCAATATAGATTAAGATGAAGATTAAGTAATTCAGCCTAAAATGAAGACAATGGTTAATGTAAGAATTATAAAGAAGACAAAGAACTATTTAGGGTAGGCCTCACTGGAGTGTACTGAGAAGGAGTTATGAGAAAATAGGGGTGTCCTACAGAAAAAGATTTTGGGGCCTTTTTTTTAATATTGCAGTTAGTGATAACTCAGTGCTGCAGGGAAGGATCTACCACTGTTTGGAGGAGAGATCATGACCAGAACGATGGCCTGCTTTTTGTGTCCAGTGCAATCCAATGGACCAACCTGAAAAATAGAGTTTGACCACTTTGTGGGTTAGTGCAAACTAAATATGGTGAAATGTTGCAGAAGAAAAATGAGAAGCCAAACTTTTGCAGACCAAATACAAGAAAAAATTCCATTTATACTACTGAAAGAAGGGAAACTAAAACAAAGCAAACAAAAAAACCCAAGACTATACAATTGGTCACCAATTGGTCCTGGAAATTAAAAGAAATTTTATGACTGTAACAGGTCCACAATTTTTAGTAACTTTTCAGAGAGTGGTGGGGACCTAAATTGTTTCAAGATGAAGCTTGATAAGTCTGTACAAAGGATTATCTGATATACTAGAGGTGATCTGGCATTCAAAATAAAAGCTTGAAGGTGACTCTTTCTGATATTCTTGAAACAGAGTTGAAAGCAATGTAATCAACACTTTTTTAGTCATATATTTATAATGAAAATATATTTTAGTTATATATGTATACTGAAACTGCTGTATACTTCAGGTCATATGTAAGAAAACGAAAAAAAGTGAACAAATTAATATTTTACCTTTCCTCATAGCTTGGTTTCCCTCTTCATGTGCAACACAGATTAGCTAGAAGACTAGATGATGAGTGGAATGCTCTGAAGTGCCTCACAAGACTGAGAAACTCACATTTAGCTGGTGTGTCTTCTAATAGTAATGAAGTGATTGCCAGATGCTGGAACAAGAAGCTGTTTACTCAAGGTCAGAGTCTTAGGAGCTATTTCTTTTCCTCAGTAGCATGTATATAATGTACTGTATGTAATGTAATGTAATTCATGTTTTCAGTCATATGTGCTGTTTTTCAGTGGCGTACTGTGAGATTTTTTTGATTTTGTCCTTCAATACATAAGTTTGTAAACATGGTGGATGCTGTTCGCCTGCACTGGCACGGGAGGGAGAAAATAAAAGTTTGTCATATAGTGACCTACATAATAATAATCTGAACTAGGTTGTTCAGGTGGCAGGGTCGTATGTTTTAAGGCACTTCATGTGCATTACTGGGTGAGCATGAGTTAAAATGTGGGTATTATCAAGGTGGGTATAA
Organism: Psittacula echo; assembly: GCF_963264785.1. Lineage (NCBI taxonomy): Eukaryota > Metazoa > Chordata > Aves > Psittaciformes > Psittacidae > Psittacula > Psittacula echo. Next base: position 90,694,011 of record NC_137738.1, read on the forward strand.
TTCATTAAGAAATTAAAAAAATCTTTATAGCAGTTTCCTGAAACAGCTGTTTCTCACTTTATTAAAAGCCTAAAAAGCTTTTAGTAGTACCTGGAACTGGAGATTTTCCTCTTCCAATTTTGTCTGTGTTAAGGAGTAGAAAACATAAAGGTAAATCAAATGATTTCAGGTTGTCTCTGGGAATTTTCTTTTCATTATTCCTTTGGATTGTTCAATAATAATCTGGCATTTGCTTGACAAGACAACATCTTTTCTGTTCACAGGTCTTTTTTCAGACATTAGCTGTCTACAAAAGATAATGAGCTCAGTGAATCTTATTAAGACAAGTTACAGCTGACTGACAAGTACCTGGCTGTCACGTAATCTAATAATGGTATTATAATTCAATTAGCTATTGATTTTAGTTACCAATACTATATTCTAACTGTTGCGGAAAAACACTCAATATCTGTAACGTTTTATGATTAATACAAATTATATCAGTCCCAGACATCGCTGAACTCTCAGACATTATAGAAATGTATATACTTTATGTTTATTAAGAACACTATTCATTTTCAGGTATGTACTAGCTATGAGCTATACTGAAATTTCTTCTAGTTGATCAACTAATTATACTTGGAAATAAAGCAGGGACTATTTGCTGTTTATTTAACACCTATGTAGACCCAGTGCCTTATCATTTGGCACTTGTACAGCCATTTGTACCTATGCAAAATGAATATAAAACAGGCATGAGGCCTTATTTTCCAGAGTGTTGATTTATCTATCCCTTTGGACTAGCATAGATGACTGCACAAATGGCAAAGTGTTTTGCTCTCAAGCATGAAGAGAGAGTTGCGAGTCCAATTACAAATGCTAGGCTGAATTGATAGATACACTGCTACTTCAGTGAGTCTCAGGATACCCTAACAGTTTTTTTACACCAGAGGCTTGGGAAGGGAAAGGTGAGAGAATTTCTCCCATTTTCTCAGCTAGGGCTTTGTTAATTTCTCATTGGTGGCAGTAGTCAGGCAGTGAGGCTGGGGAGCCATTGGTGCTTTGCTTCCGCTCAGCTTGCCATAACTATTATAACAGAGAAGAATAGACAGGCAGAAGAATCTGTGTCTAGTATTTTTCCAACAATGGAGATAGACAGTGTAATAGATTTGACTCAGTCTGAGGAGGGAAATAAAACTATAGCTATGCCACTAAATACTGCCTACACTCTGGTCCAACATTATAAAAAGAAAAAGCAGCTGTTATTTACTTTATGATGATTCTTGATATCATAGAATCATAGAATCATGTTAGCAATGATATGTTTTCAAAAATATCTACTGCAGTGACCACTTTAAGGCCTTATCAACAGCATTTCTCTACTGAGTTTCCCAGTAAATTTTAACAAGAGTGATGTAATGAGAAGCCACAAGAAGTCATAAATGTTTTGATTATTGTCACTTGATTACATGAACCTGCTGTCTTTAAAGCAGAAAAGCCTTGTGTGCAAGTGGGACTTCAAGGCCCATGTAATTTTGGACTTGTGTGCCAAAAGTCCAATTGCGATTTAGGTTCTTAATTCCCACTTCTTGGATATGGCCAGTTCTCAGTTCTGCACCGATGGGTACAGTCACCACAGCCCTCCTACATCAGTCTTTCAGGAGACTGATATTTGAATCTTTTTTTGAACTGTGCTGGGAGCAAAAGACTTTAAATCCAGTTCTTACAATGTAAAGTGATACTTTCCTAAGAGGAGCTGCTGCTGCCTTTCTTGACTTGTTTGGATTTCAGCTCATATTGCTTTAAAATTAACTGTGTATATATTTTGATTTAGCATGTATTTTCTATAGTAGTATGAATGTCCACCGTACACTATTCCCTGAATCTGGTTACACCAGAAGCTACAAAATCTCAGGGTTTTTTACCTGACAGATCTATCAATCAATTTAAATGACTGTGGCTTGCCAGTTTGCCTAAATACCAGTTATACTAACACTCTGAAAAGATCAGCAAATAATGTAAGTAATTCAAGGCAAGAGCCTTTTATGACTATCACACATAATTTACATATAGAGAATAGTATATTAAAATGACTTAGTGAAAAGAAAAGCCATTGCAGAGCATTACTTTTAATGCCATTGTTTACCTCATTTCTTGTTCCAATATGGCCCAAGCCCAAGCAATTTGTTTTGTCGGTGGCACTGCCAGAAGACACAGACAGCAAGTTAAATGTAATAAGCAGTCTGCCTGCTGTTGGGAAAGTAATACATTATTTTTCTCTCACAAATGGGTACCTATCACCAGCCCCTGCAAATAACCATTTTAATATGTGTTGCATCTTGGATGAAGAATTTTTCTCATGTGTAGTCTCAACAGATAAGGAGTTCTTCAGTATGACTCAATTTTGTTATTTTCTGAATTCTTTTCTACGGGATATATCACCGTAACAGATGAAAGCAGTACAGGTAGGGAAGCCTTTCACAACTTTGGTTTTGCTATTGTGACTGAAACTGAAAATTTGGTGTCAGGGTCACCTGTTACGTCCCATAAAAAGAAAATCATAGGATGCCTGCTAGCCGTGTTCTTATATTGCTAACACTTGCAGTCATTTTAGTACTAATTTTTTCCCTAAGATAAATATATAAAAGCAGGTACGTTATGCCTGTGGCTTTTACAATTTCACTGCAATTTGCTTGTAGATATTTTCACAGATATTGTCTGGGATGGGCTATGACTCTTCAGTGACAGAAAAGTGAGTGAGAGGGACACATTTTGCCATTCACAGCTGACTTGTTTTCTTTATATATGCATACCTAGATTTTGGAATAATGATGGAATATAAACAACTTAAATTTGTTGTTCATTTTATTCAATATATGCCTTCAACCATAACAGCTAAAATAACAGGATAGGGTGGAAATAAATATAAAATGTGCCTTTTAGCGTAGTGGGGTGTAGAAGCATCCCTTCACCTGCTGTCATGGCCCTGAAACATTGTCAGCTTGCAGTCACAGCACTCAATCAAAACCAACATTATTACACAGACAGTCAAACCCTGTTGAAAGCAAACACTATTTAAGGATTTAATAGCAAAACGGATCATTATAATTATGATCTAGGAAAAAGCCCTGATGAAATAGAACTCTTTAATTCTTAACACGCTTTGCTTTGATGTCTACCTGAGTTGGTTAATAAATTAAAAATCACACTGCTGGATGCTGGATGAGAACAGTAGCTTTTAAGATGGCCAGGCATTGGAACAGCCCTCATCAAATCACACTGTTGTCTGCCACTTCAGTTCATTATCCAGGGTCTCAGGACAACCTGGCTGCTTCTGAAGGGGATCTTCATGACTTAGTTGACTGAAAAGGCACCTGAGTTAATTAGGAATGAAGAAGAAAAGGAGCCAGTTTTACATGGATGTGCAAGATGTTTATGCTTATGGCTAAGTCTGCAATATGAGCAGGCAGCCCTGCAGTTTGTCTTCAACCCTACTAACTGAACCTGTTTGAAGCCCTGCTCCAAGCCCATGAGCTTGGATTTTGCCACATTGGAAAAGCGGATGTGCACCATTTGCTGGCTCTGTACATACCAATATGGCTCTTTATGTTAACTGTTGAGGCCAGGACTGCATCATCCAGCATGCAACACTCTTCCATGCACAGACAGAGCACGGGTCCTTGAAGCACAACTGTGGGACCTACCTGAGGCATTCCTCATCTTGTGTGGATTCACCTAAATCTTACCAGAATGATGTTTAAAAACCTTAACTAAGAGTACAGAATAGAGGCACCACAATTCTATAAATACATAAATACTAAGGACTTAATAGAAAAAAAAAAAGAAAAAAGGAGAGGGAGAGAGAGAATGATCTGGGTTTTGTCTCTGCTGCAGAAGCAACCACCAAAATCACATCTTTCCAGAGAGGGTTTTCTTGCTGAAAAAACACTTCTTATTTTTTGCTAGGGAATGCAAAATTCTGCGACACCATGTTTAAAGCTAAAACAACTGTAATCACATCTCTCACCCCGCACATTTGTTCACCTGTAGGTAAAGGTCTTGGTTACAAGAATTCACAGTTTCTTCTAGTGACAAATACTGTCAAGGTACCATGGTTTCTTGTGTTAGTTATCAGGTTCTGCTACCTGGGAAAGAAAGAGGTCAAGATTTGAATGCTGATATAAAAATAATTTGAGCTAACCAGTTTCTTGCTTGAATATGCTATGTTGTGGGTGTTGTGGGTCTACTACTCCAAAGAGCCTAAGGAACGTAAGAAAGCAGCCCCAGGCAATACTGCAAGGGGCACATGTGTTATTGCACAGATTTAAAAAACAAAGCTGACAGGCAGACTTGCCTAAATTGGGTGGGTTGGTGCTTGCCCAGAGCTGTCACTAATTCAATGCAGATTGTCTGCGTAATATGAGTGCTTATTTTCAAACGAAACAGGGTGGAAAAAGTGTATGCAATCCTCAGGAGATTCTGATTTCAAAAGGCATGGTTGGAGCTGATTAGCCTGTTTACCCTGCCAGTTTTCACACACAGACAGATAGGCAGTCTCATGCATTTCCCCAAGCAGATTCTGGAGAAGGCTGAGAAAGAAAATGAAATCCAATTTCATTTCCATTTGCTACTCAGTACATTGTTGTAATCGGGGATAGTGCTTTAGCTAGAGATCTCTTGTCATAAGTGGGAAGAAAGGGCTAATTTCTGGGACTATCTTTGTAGCAAATTGGTAGATCCTGAACTTACTCCTTTACCTTTGATTGCCAGGAGTGGTATTTATTAACCTATTGATTATAATGCAAAATCCATTCAGTTTTTCTTTCAAAATTTTGGTTCTGGGCTACAAAGGGACTAATCTTTTCACCTCATTTTTACTTACTTACAACATTTATGTTACTTACAAGGTCTTTTTTTCCCTTACATACTTGCAGAGTATTTAATTTAATGACAAGAGTATAAGTCTTCCTTTCTAAATGGTTCCCTGTTTCCAGGTTCGAAGACTTCTTCCCTGGGAAGTCCTATGGTTTACTCTTCAGTCTCAGCTGTTTCCATAAACATACTTGTATCATTGCTGTTCTTTAACGGAAAAAGGATATTTATTTCCCTAATTTTAACAGCCTGCTCCTTTCTCTTGCAAATAGGAGCATCTTGAATGCAAGAAAACTTGAGTTTTGAATTTGGTTCAGCCTGTCCATGGCCCTAGAGAGCCACAGATGGTTCAGGGGGAACTGCATTAGCTCTGGAGGATTCACATAATTTGGACTGATTTTCATAAGCATACCTATGACAGTTTTAGGATTGCAATACTTAGCGCCCTTAGGATTGGTGAAAATTTATGTTAATTTTCTTCTTTTTTTATAGTTGCTAAATAGTTGTAGAGAAATTCCAAGAATGGGGAATATCACCAAATTTCAGCTATCCAAATTTAGGTGGCAGGTGTAAGATATTTTAATAGGGTTATGCTCTAAATCACAAAGAGAGACAGGTACCTTCATACAGCATTTTATCCCTCCTCTTAAGATGTTTCTTTCATTCTCTCACTGCATCTCACTGGGTCTTAGGAAGGCAAACTCTGCCTTAAACAATAGATAAATGAGGAATTTGGAATGGTAAGAGAACAAATCAGTCAGAAAATACAGAGCTCCAAAGAATCAAGCTTGTTAGCTAGATCTTCAGGCATTTCTCAAAACCAAAAGTGAATCACACAGTAGAGCAAGCACAAAACCAGCAGGCTAAAAGAACACCTGATTCTGATTACAGTAGACTGTGTGGCACAGTGAAAAGGCTTGATAGAGGATGTAAGTCTAGTTTACTCCCACAAGAAGGATCTTTTATCTGTGTTTGCTTCATATTTCTTCCATCTTGGATGGAAGTAGAGTAAAACTGAAAATCAAGAAAGATGTGTCCTTTTAAAAACAGATTATTTTATGCACCTGCTGCATGTTAAACAACAGAAATACATTTATTTTACTTGTAGAACAAACTAGTCCAAGGCAATTTTAGTGTCTCAAGCTGATAGCTTAGAACAAATTGGCAGCTACACATTGCTTGTTGCCTGTCTAATGCATAAACACATTTACAGGATGATATTTACTTAGGCATTAAAAGTATCCTTCCCAGAAATAATATGGTTATGCAAATAATTCCTTGTCCAACTTTTCACTCTAAAATAAAATTTCTAAAATGAAATTTCTAACTTATTTTTCTCAGTTACAACACTTGGAAAATATCTTACTTCTGACTAAAGAGGTTTAAGGCAAGATCTGTAACACAGGGACGTCTCCATGGTACAGGGGGCACCTTGGAGGTACCTCAAAATTTTAATTTACAGACTTCTGTTTGCACCAAAAAAACACACTACTGTTGACTGGCTCCTAGAGGTTGCGTTATAGGATTATTATTATGCCTCTGAAAGAGACTTAAAGTAGTTTTCTGAGTAGGGAGATACCTAGCTTTATTATAGCCAACATGCAGTCAATTGGCAGCTAGCAGGTAGGAACAACTACAACTATGAGAGGATCTTCAACTCTGTAGTATTTTGACACCAGAATGAGGGCTGCAGGGAATATTGCTTTTTATTCTGGGTAATTTTGTTGATTTCTGCAATTATGGCAAAGCAGGATAGGGTGTAAGAGCACTAATTCCATCCAAGCCCTCTTAGAAGAGGTGTTTCCATAATTCTGCTGATGGGACACCATTTAATTTGTTGCATCAGATGATTAACAGCTTTAATCTGTTATCTTAATATCTGTTATCCTAATATCACAGATATTGTAGTCTTCCCTGATTTAAATGTCTAGTCATTTTGCTCCTGCTAGACTCCAGAATCTTTGCTGAAGATCTGAGACACTGCAACCATATTATTTTATATAACTGCATTGCACTAACTGTACTAAGGAATTTCACAAAATAACATGTAGCTTGCTATGAGTAAGATTCAGATACTCTTTCTCATGTGGAATATTTCCATGCTGCACATCTAATTAGAAATGCCCAGACTAGCAGTTTGTTCAGTTTTGTTCAATTTCCTTAAAAGGTACAGAAGGTGCTGACACATGATGTTCAAATACTTTCCCATAGGCAAAGGATGGCATTAGTCTCAGTATTCCCAGTGTGACATGCATTTACAAATTCCCTCACATCATTCTTCTTAAGGTTCCATGCAGCACTGCTGATAGGTAACGAGGATCTTTGAAAACGTGGGGGGTGTGTGTGTGTTTGCATTTCAGTATTATCACTGGTTTCTAGTCATTAAATGTGGGATAATGGGTACAGGGAATTTTTAACTGCATTGCAAAACATTCAGAAAATAATCTGGTCAGAAACTTCAGTCTGCCACTGCAGATGCCTTTAAGTTTTCTGATCATCTGGAGTTTCAGACATTAACACAGCTGACATTTTCTCAATTGGGAACAAAAATGCTAAGCAGTTTTGTGACCTTATTTTGTTACTATAATGCCATCATGTTTTTCAGAGCCACTTTCCCTTCACTATGTTTTTGAAACAAATAAAATGGGACCATAATTTTAATCTATCAGAAATCTACAATCTCAAGACAACAGTTCACAGTAATTGTGAAAGAGTTCGCTTGTCCTTTGCACTCATATATTCAATCACAACAGATTTGGGACCTCTGTAAATACAGCCTGAACCATCCATGATTCTGGTTTCTCTATGCTGTCTAGCTGTCTGCTGTTTTGTTCTTCACCTGACAGTTTTGGTGGGACTACTGAAGCCATGCCCAATTCAGCCAGTTTTCTTCCACACCTGAAATGGCACAAAATGGATGAGATAAAAAGGAGAGGAAACTAAAACTGGCCTTTCCAGCCCAAGAACTCAGTCATTTGTCTATATCAAGGGTCTTTTGCATCTCCATCATGCAGAGGTCTGAACTGAACTCAGAGGGAGGGGTGAGTCTGAAACTGCTGTCTCACAGCCAAAAAAGATATTGCCATTTTGGCAGTGGCAAGTGATGAGGTGTATCATGCCTCTGTGTGAGACAGACTTTCACTGAGTTTCTGTGTGTATGAATTACACAGTCCTTTCCCAAAGAAATGCTAGGGTGGGTGAGCTGGTTTTCTTTAAAAAAAAATAAAATAAAATATCATACCATGTTCGTTTCTTCAGATGCTGAAAATAACTGTCATTGAAGGAACATGCTGTTCGTAAACTAATGAGGGGTACATTAGAAGCATTACAGAATTGTTGTCTCCCATCTACAGATGAAGTGAGTCTAATAAAAACTAGTATGAATATATACTTATTTGTAATATGCTACAATGTTACCAGCCCCACTTCAGAATGATTTATAGGGTATGAAACAGGTTTAACTAACTAGCAGGAAAAAGTTTGTAAGTTTCAGTCCTAGCAATCCCATTTTCTGAAAGCTTTGCCTTTTATAAGGAATAATAATTTACAATATTTTTACAGAAATCAGCAAAAAATAAAGGCAAACGTATTATTTTCCATCAGCAACCTAGATATTACTGTCCTCCTGGACAAAACAGTCCAATAGAACACTGAACTTTTTTACTGAAGAAATGTGTATCTATCTTTCAAATGTCTAAAGAAGTTTATGTGCAGTTTAATAGGATCAGTATTAACAGCATTAGCACTGATACTTAAATGGGAGCTCTGATCCAATTTTAAGCTCTGTGAGTCCTGAAGACAATACTTCAGGACAAATACAATTATTACAGCAACAGAAGTATCATCTTCAATGCCATTAAAATTAAATATGAGTGTGCATCAATTTCAGTGTCAGAAGACGTACTGTAAAGATCAACAATAATTCTAACTGAAGATCTCTCTGGAAGCCTGTAAAGCCTGAATACCACAGTATGAGCTATATAGAAATTAGAGCAGTTTAAGTAGTACTTACAGACATAGAATGCTGTTATTTTTGTCTTTCACTTTTATAGAGCATTCCTGCAATTCAGAAATTCATTAAAGTGAAGTGCATCTCGGCATTGTACATAAATGAGGATATTTAAAAAATCTTTAACACTGTTCTTTGTGATCTGAATTTCAAACCTAGGTAGCACAGACATCTATGTGTCATATGAATGTCTTCAGATCAGTTTTGAAATCTTGCAGTTCTGTGAATAGTGAAATACACAAACCTGGTATAGTGGAACTGAAATGCTAACATGAGAAAAGACAGGCAGGTCTTTTCACTAGCAGGTCCTAACTGTTTTGTGCCCCTCCAGTGGTGCAAGGAAATAATAAATCTGTGCTGTCTGTTGTGTTGTGGCTGGTCAATAACTGCTTTATGGCTTCAGGCTAGTACAAGGTAGATGAAGAGTATTGGTGAATCTGGCTCAAATATTCACAAATATTCTTTTTTGCCTTCTCTTTTGCCTTCATCCAGCTTTGAACAAAATAGATTAACTGCATCCAGAATATAATAAAACTACAAGAGTTTCCAGTGCTGAAATAATAATTCTTTTAATAAAAGGTCTGGCAATAGTTCTTATCAAAGAGCAGTATTCAAAGTGAGTGCTTAGGCTCATTAAGGGCCTAATGCTCTGAAAGAATGAGCTACTGCATGTCAGCTGGTCCACAGTAACAATCTGTGTTCAGACTTACTGCAAACACTTCGTTCTGTGAGTCTGAGCCCAAATGTTTTGTACAAGACTTTACCATGGCTCAGAAACCTTCCAGGCCTTATTCCCACAGGTCTTCCAATGTGAGCTCCATTATAGGTCCAGCCTCAGAAGAGGCACTCCACTCGGCAGCAGGATCTGTGGACAAACCTGCTGTCCTGTCCTCCTTCCTTCCTCATGTGCAACATTCCTTCATCTACCGGGAGATACAAACAAATGGAGATACCTGTGCCTGCATTTCCAGCTTCATTTCCCTAATTTTGTATTCTTTTACATCCTGAATCTTCTGGTGCCTGTTGATATTTAGATGTAAGATTAATTTCTAAAAAGTTTGTGTTTTGCCAAGATAATCAGTTCTGCCAGAACTTGGGGTTTACAGGTGGCCTTCCTGAGAGAGCAACATCCTGGTTGAGTGAAATTGGCTTGGTGACATGTGTTCCTTATGGGTATCTGGTATCAAGTCTCATTAAACTATAGGAATTAAGGAAAGTTAAGAAAGAGTCTGAATGATCTGCAGATACTGACAGGGATCTTGGTGTACTCAAGGATGATATTGAAGCAGGAAAGTAGGATGCAAGAGATTTAAATCAGAGAAGCCATGAATTTGACAAAGATGTAACTCCCTGGGGTAAAAGTTGTTTTAGAGTGAACCCATAAGATGGAGTATAGAAGGTCAGGCATGAGCAAGGTTTTGGAAGAGAAGTTAATGATTAAGATCTTTGACAGAAAAAGAAAAAAAATGAATCCAGAGACTTCTTAGAGTCAAAGGCAGAAACTAGGGACACTAAAGGAGGACCTCGTCTAAATGAGAAACCTGGTGTAGTGGAAAGTGTCCCTGCCCATTGCAGGGGGGGTGGAAGATGATCTTTAAGGTCACTTCTAACCCAAATCATTCTATGATTCTATGACCAGAGATAGCACAGCTTTGTCTACGGGACTTGATTTTTCAGACGGCCTATAATCAGAAGGGACAAGAAACAGAAAAGTCCTGTATTACAAGGAACTCACCATCACCATGTGGTGAGCAACCTACCAATTTAAAGGTGAGGACATGCTGACTGACTGCTATTTCTGTCTCCTCTGTTTCCTGTTAAGTGATTTGATACACTCCCACCACATCTTTACTTTGCATCTGAATCTAGTAATTCTGCTCAAAAAGCAAACACCACAATGCAAACGTCTTTGATATTGGTTCCAAGGCATTGTTTACATAAGCAAGAATCCCTAATGCGGTTCAGGGTTAACCCAGACTCTTAGTTTGTCATTGCTCACGGAGTAACTGAAAAGAGTTGGTGGTAATTTCAATAGTAATACAGAACAGTTCTGTGCCACAAGTACTCATTTATATCAGCTGTACATGTTCTATCATAGGTATGGCTTTTTATGCACCTTTTTTTATTTGTCTTTTTGCTATTAGTAACCAGTACTGTTACTGTTAGTAAGACAGTAAAAACACCTTTGAGGAACTGGGTGGGCTGGAAAGTTCTAGATGAAGGGACTTCCTTCATATGTCTTACCTATTTTTCTGTGCTGTAATAGCACTTGCTTGTCTTTTTAGCATGGCCTATGCAGATGGTTTCTGCAGAAAAATGAATCACCATCACCACAGACTGAAGGGATTCAGAGTATAGGACAAATTAACTTGTTTTATCCTGCGTGCTGTGTGTAAAACACCTTGCTTACTGGGAAGACTTTGGTGAATCCCTTCGTAAGGAGAGCCCATTAGGTTCTCAAATTACCTGGATAAGCTGGCTGTTTTCATGAGTAACCTTCCATCATGTTAGACGTAGTGATTGGGGAATTAATCTTTTACACATGCAGAGATGAATAATGCCTGCAAGGTCAGAATGTAAATAAACAGTGTTTATTTTTTTTCCATCAACCCATTTATCCCTCCTTCTTATATATTAATGAAGTAATAGATGTATTATCAAAGAGGAAAACCACACTGAAGTTTCCAATGACAGTGGCATTCTTGTACTCTGAAACAGCTTCATGACCAACAGCCTTCAAACTACTGCAAAAAGATACATCTTTCTGGGGTTCTAATGAGTTGATGCTTATTCATACATTTCTAATGTTACACACAGTGTAACTCCAGTTGCTATAAATGTCATACCATGGGAAAAGGCAAATCTGTTTCTAAAGACCTGGAAACAGATTTCCTTGTGTGTGTCTCACAAGAGCTATGTAAATTAAATTAATAATGTTCATGTTGATACTAGGTGAAACACAATGTATTTTACTACAGTCAAGAGTCAGAGATTTAACTTTTGTTGCAGAAGTTCTCTTATTACCGAAAGTGCAGGTGTCACTGATGAGAGGTTTAACAAGGCTAGTAAATGAGAAGTGCAAATTGTATTCTGCACTGAGTTTTGCTCAGCAGAGAGGTTTGACATCTCTGCTGATGTCAGCTGCCACAGTAGACCCTTATCATTTGTACAGAAAAACAACACCTCATTATAAAAGGTATATTTTTTTCCATTCTCCTTTAATTTCACCAGTTTCACCACACACAGTCTAACTGAATGGCACTTTGTTCAAAATATGCTGGTTTGGGATCATATGTCAATGCGACTAGAACAAAGCTGAAACTAGCAGCTAAAATATTTTGATACATAATCTGAAAGGAATCATAAAACCTGTGAAAGAACTTTTTGAACAGTATTGTAAGAATGGCTTCTGCCTCTTTTACAGAGAATGAAAAGGTATTGATATAATATCATATATGAGTCAAATATATTAATTTTTGTATTTTTGGAATATGGATTTTTTCAAAACAGTGGCTTTTCTTTATATTGCTTGCTATTAACAATATTCATGTGCCTCAGAATTTTATACGTTGAGAACATTTTCTCTGGAGCTGTTTAGGGCAAGCAGAAGTTAACACTAACAAAGATTATTGCAGTTCCTTAGAGCATTTTGACAAGAGTTTGCAGGGTTGTCAACCTGTAAAAGGACAATAACAAGCCACCTCTAATGGTATTCCTTAAAATCCTGTCTGGCTCAGGATGTTTCAGGGTAAGGTCCTCTCTTGGAAGATTTGTTTCTTTGCAGAAGTTCTGTGACAAATCTTCTACATGTGAAGATCCATGGTACAAGTATTAGTTGCACTGTGAAACTAGTAATTTCAGAGAGCAGCTCAGGTTATTAATATTAAGGGATGGAAATAAGCACTTTTCCATTTTAAGGGAAAAACAACGTTAAATGGGAATCCAGCTGCTAGAGCTTCTCAAGCAGGTTCACTCTAGTTAGGAAAATTGACAAATTCATTTTGACCGCTTCTGATTTAATTGTGAAGAGGTGGTGCAATCTGCAAATCAGGAGCTGTAGAGCTGTGCCCACCAGTCATGGAGCAGTAGAATATGGGTTTATGCATTTTGTTGAGCAAACAACATTGTTGAGCTAAACTCAGAGCAAAGGAAGAGGACAGGATAGGGAGATAGGACAGGAACAGCATGACTAATGATGACGGCTAAATGAAAAGATGAGGCGTACTTCGCAACCTGTGTATGAATACAATATAAAAAGGGAGTTATCTTTTCCTTTATAATGGATGGCTGGTTTTAGTGGTTCCAGCTGAAGCTTTGAACAAGGGAAACACCTGGTCTTTGAGCTGAAAGCATCTTCAGTATCATGATGTCCTGCTTGAGTATTCCCTTACACGCATGCTCTCCTGGGCTGATCCCATTTCCACTTCTAGTCCTCTTCTCCTTAAGTAGTACTAGGGCAGTTAAAGCAATTACAAAAGCAGAATAATTTATATTCTCTCCTAAACTGAGACCATTTGCAGCATAAAAGTTCCAGACTTTCCCTCGTTTGTCCTTGCTGTTGGCTTACAGACAAATGAAAGCTTTCTAACACCTCATCATATGTGTCTGCACACTGGGGAGTAGCAAAAAAGGTTAAAGGGTATGAGAGGGATAGAAGAAAAGCAGATAGCTGAAGAAGTGAGTTTAGCAGAGAGTGAAATTAATGAAGGCAGCTAAACTGAGGCAAGGTGTACATAGTAAATGCTCAAGGCAAAACAGGGAGATGTAAATATAACTGGATGTTTTTCTGTTGCTGTCCCTGGATCCGGGCAGCTGCACAGGATGGTTTCACCCATCCACAGAAACCTCCCTTCCAGCCACTCCATTAATCATAGAATCGTAGAATCATAGAATAGTTAGGATTGGAAAGGACCTTAAGATCATCTAGTTCCAACCTCCCTGCCATGGGCAGGGACACCCCACACTAAACCATGCCACCCAAGGCCTCATCCAACCTGGCCTTGAACACCGCCAAGGATGGAGCATTGACAACCTCCCTGGGCAATCCATTCCAGTGCCTCACCACCCTCTCAGTAAAGAATTTCTTCCTTATATCCAATCTAAACTTCCCCTGTTTAAGTTTGAACCCGTTACCCCTTGTCCTGTCACTATAGTCCCTAATGAATAGTCCATCCCCAGCATCCTTGTAGGCCCCCTTCAGATACTGGAAGGCTGCTAGGAGGTCTCCACGCAGCCTTCTCTTCTCCAGGCTGAACAGCCACAACTTTCTCAGCCTATCTTCATACAGGAGGTGCTCCAGTCCCCTGATCATCCTTGTGGCCCTCCTCTGGACTTGTTCCAACAGTTCCATGTCCTTTTTATATATATATATATATATTAATCACTTACTGATGCTGTGTGTGAAGCACAGAGTGAGAGGGGTGCCCTCGTTAGCATGTAGCCATTCTTCATTTCAATTCCTAATGCCAGTCACACACATTAATCTGAGCAGGCAGCACTCTAAACCTCAAGGAAAAAAGCATGAGTCACGAAAAAAAAAACAAAGGAAAGATTTGTGAGGATGGTAGAAGAAGGTGATAGGAGAGGTATTGTTTGCGGAAAAGACATAAAGCAAGCAGAAACCCCAATTTTCTCTGCCAGATGGGGTAATCTATTAAAACATTTTCTGCCAGAGTCATGGTTAGAATGTGTCAAGATGTGAGTCTTCATTTTTTCATCAAATTTGGGCTTTTCTTAAACATTCAGTAAGTACTAAGAGCACTTTATTTGCAGGGCACTGTCTTTTCATATATGTGGCTGAATCTTGCAGGTACCTACAACTAAGATGTAGCTAGACTTCCTGTGCTATAGGATGAAGACCAATTACTTTGCATCACTAAGAGATGTGAAGAGAACTAGTTGTGGCAGCTTAAGAGGTACAAAAGTCTTGCACTGTTCCACAAATTAATTCTCATTGTCTTAATATAATCCGCATTAAAACTTGTACAACTACTGTGTTGTATATGGTATGGATGACTATGTCCTGTTGCAGTTGATCTCTCTGTTATTAAAGAAAAGACTGTAACAACAGGTTTCCATCTCAGAAAAATTTTTTGAAAAAAATAAATTAAATATTAAATGGCCATTTTATTCTCCCACCAAGCATTTTAAAATGTATTGAATCTGAATTATTTCTTCTGCACATAAATTTCTTCCTGTTCATATCACCAGGACAATATAATTTCTCCTGCATTTGGCTGTTAACTAAATTTCTGATATAGCTGATTGACTGAGCCGAATCAGGTACCTCATATAGTCCATAAATATCTGTGCTTTTTCCTTCGATTAGTGAGATTTGTATGCTACTAACATATGTACCTGTGAGTTGAAACATGCTGAAGGAGTCTGAGTGACTAGAGGTAGTTAATTTCTTTTTTTTCAGTTAAAACAAAATAATAATAATAATAATAAAATGCTTTATCTCAGAGCCTGAATTTTCTTTTCACTGTGGCCCTTTTATATCATTTTGGCAGTATAAAGTGGCTTTGTGTTGTATTCAATTCGGTTATGTCTACTTCAAAGACAAGCACCACTCTGCTTGAATGTGAATGAGAATCATACCCAATGCATGTGTATAGCTTGAATTTTGAACTTATAGATGAAAGTGGTGAGAAGCACCAAGTTTTGGATGATTGTGCCTCAATGACTTCATATTGTCTCTTAATGTTTTATTATCTCTGTCTCTGAACTACAGGCACTGCTCATCCGTCATTACTTCACCAAGCAGTGATGTTAAAACACAAAATAAAAAAAATTGGGTCTGTCACAAAGACATTCCACAATCGGTTGGACACAAAGTCCTGAAAATAAAGCTCATAATTTCCTTGTAATTATTATGGAAAATTATTATGAAACATACCCAAGGTACACTTGAGTCCAAGGGAGTGTCAGCTTTTGTTGCAAGTATTTCATGCATCCCATTAGGAATGCAATTTTACTTATGGTTTCTTGCCCCTTGAATTTTGTTTCATGATCATCATTCACTGATGTGTTGGCAGAAGTTCAATTTTTTTCATTCTTTCTATTACTGTGTTAATAAAAGACTAAGTAGGATATCAACAGAAATATTCTAATATATTTCAGAGGGATTTATGGGTTCACAATTAGATAGTGAATGTCCCTTTCTAAATTCTAACAAGCTCCAAAACTGACCAAAATTAGGGTAGTTGGGTTTGGGTTTTTTGCAGCAGCTAATGATAGATTCATGGTGCAGGACACAAAAATAGCAGTAAAGTGGGATTTGTGTTTACATGACTCAGTGTGACTATATTCCTGTTTATAATTCAGCAAACTTGAGAAAATACCTCTCTCCTGACCCTGATACAACACATTGGCAGCTTTAGCTGCCAATTTCATTTAGCAATGAAATGTGCATTCCTGAGCCTGCAGGTGATTCTGACTGCAGAAGATCACATATTCACAACTACCCAGTAAAAACTGAGAACTGGCAAAATGAAGGATAAAATATAACTTCAGAAGAATATTCAAAGGAAGCCACTTTAAAGTCAAAATCCTCAAACTATATTTAAGTTTTGAAGTGAGGCAATTCACCTCAAATAGGAGCAAATAAAAGATACTTTAAAAGCATAGGATTAAAAACTAGACATAAAAGGACAATGATACCCATTTTTCAAGTAATAGAACAAACTATATTATAAGCAGCATTTTGAAGTGTACATCAAACTGATTTTCTCCTCTTTATCCTTTTTAATCTCCACCAGATGCATTTTCTTTAAATTCAAGTTTTACATTCCTAGCCGTAACTTGTCTGAACACACGGAAAGAGTGTTGAGAGACATTACTGACATTCTTTTTCTTTCTGTCACTATTTTTTACAGCTGCTGAAGGCTTATCTTCTTAAGTCTCAGTTTTATAGACTTGGTTTGCTTTATTTGCATGTTTTAGGATCCAAACAATTCCATGCCATTCTTCTGTGGAATGTTTCCAGTGAAAAAGATGCATACACAGAGATACCTATAGACAGATATGTATGTATGCATATAAATGTGTGCATATACATATATGTATGTATGTATTATATAAATGACCTCAAAGAAAATCTGACATGGTTGTAACTGGTATGGTAGAAAAAAGCTTCACAATGATATTTTAAAGTTTATAGAATGTATTTTTATTGGAATCTCAGAATGAAAACACTGCAGGAGGGAAGAAAGGTTTTCATCAAGACACACCAATACACAGTAGAACTTTTTCTCAGTTGATCCCTTAGGGTCGTTATTTTCTCAGGAATGACGAAATAGTTTCCTTTACCATACATGTTAGGATATTTTTCTTTCTCAAGAGATTTTCAGTAGCGAGTTTCCCCTTTCTTCTTTCCCTCTCATCCCTTCCATTTCAATTAGTTGTGGATCAGGATGGATATGCCATTTTCACTGTTTCTTTCGATTAGAACTGCATGTATGTGAGCCAAACTGATGTGTTACTAGGTTGTTTTTTCCCTGTACAGGGAATAGCCAGAACTAACATCCTTCAGTAGTTGAGCCACTTGAGCAGTTTTCATTCATTAAAGCAGCATGATATGTTTTAATGGTGTCTAACAGAATCTGCACAATTTCAGCAAGTCTGTCTGCTGACCTTGTGCTGTAAACATCTGGCATATTCTATGTTCCAGAAGACAGCAGAAATTTTATCTTTATTTTACGTTTTTCCTGCAGGTAACAAATTTGGCTGTTTGTTATTTATTGTGGACCTGTTCATCTGGGTAGACAAGAATAATCACATTTTTAAACATTGTCAAATCCACAAAACATGAAAGGTGCAATGCATATAATACTGGAAATAGCTCTCAGTGAGGAAACTCTAGGATAAATGGTACAAAATAAACACCTCATACATTTGATTAATCAACTCTATTCCCCGTTCCCCCTCATCTTTCAAATTCATGGGCAAATGACATTTGCCTTTCCCCAGCATGCACCTCTCCATTAAACCAGGGGGTTTGCCTGGGGCCATACCTATATATCTGATCCATGCATAATGAAGCATGAAGCTGCCAATTGTGGGGAGCGTCTGCTGTGTCAGAGACTGATAGGCATTTCATTTGCTGAACTCCCAAGGGCCCTCACACATCTCAGGTTTCATGTAGTATTTATTTTAGGCACTCACATTTCTCATCTGTGAACTTCACACCATATGTAGAATGAGTAACACAAGCTCTGCGTGAAAAAGCTCTCCAGGTAGTTTTAAATGTAACTCAGTGGAGTGGAGACATTGTGGGCTTGAAAAATAGGCTTGCATGGGAAATGAAGGAATATTAAGTTTTGCCCATACAACAGCTGTCTGAGTCTTTCACTGAATAAGAATAGCCTGATTCTAATAAGATCACTGCTCTACACTTCTACTGCATAAATTGTTTTGTAGCATGTACTGTGCAGATCTACATTTTTCACAAATTATTGCTACCCTGATGTACTCTCTACAAGGAAATGCTCATGTGCTGTTTGTAAAATGCAGTCTTGTCAGGTTTGAGGCTCACAGTCAGGCTGAGCTGATGGATAGCAAGCCCATATGCTGTGCATCTTTATAAATCTGAATGCTGAATAACAATCTTGAAAGAATTGGTTTAGTTCTCAAGATCTGACCATACAGAATTAGTGAGGTAATTGTATGTCTCTTGTTTATTTTTGCTGTTAGGGATCTGAAAAACATTTAACATGCAATGCTGTCTTTTAGCATTAACATCAGAGAAAATAATAAAAAGGGAGAGTGATAAAAGAAATGTCTATTCTCCATTAGTATCTTTCCCAAAAAGGTGTTTTTAAGCATAACAAAACCTTTGACATTTGCTTCTCTGTTTGCAGGTGATTATGACAGCCTTGTGAAAAATCCTGACATGTAAGTATTCGTAGGGGACATACTGCTAGGACTTGCAGCTATATGATGTGGACTAGACAGTAAAACTGACATTCAGAAAATAGATTTGTTTGACTGCTTGGGCATTAAGCTTGTTTCTGAGAGGAGATAAATAACATGCTCCTGATCACAAGCATTTAAATATGTGCGTAGTGTGAAGCATTTTGCTATTTTGCTGGTTCCATTGCCAGATTACTTTTGCATAATTAATTACTTTTGAAGGTGCAGGCTGTGATGAAGGATCAGATCCTCTGCTAGTTCAAAGTGCCTTTAATGGAGCAATGTCAATTTCAAACAGAAGCTTGATGCCCAGCACTTCCATCTTCATCTGTTTATCAAGTCTGGTTTCATGGGTGGTCAGTGTCCAAACTTCTTTTGTGGATTACATTTCTCCTTTTTGGCACTTGTTCAAGGAGATTGTAGGGGTTTTACTATTAAAAAAAAAAAAAAATCTTTAAAGCTTTTTTCTGTGGGTTTTATGTTGTGTACTACTCATAATAGGCAATGCTGTGAATGAGACAGTTCACTACTATTAAGTTAATGAAATACAAAGTGTAAGTGCTTTCATTATGCCAGCAGCAATTCTTTCTTACATTTCATTGCAATACTTATTCCATAGTATGTTGTACAGTAGGAAGTTCTATTGAAATTTTTTTCTTGTTATTAACTTTGAGCTGTAAAAAGGCATTGCAGAATCCTGCTCCATGTATATATAATTTTGAAAACATGCTGAATGAATAGAGTTGCTTGCGTGGAATGAGGGTACTACAATAATGACTGCAATCATGTTGTGAAAAGCTTTTTATATTGTTCAGACTCACACGAGAGTGCAGCAAGATTTGTTTGGCAAGTAGCATTTTGGCATTCTCTGGCTTTCAAATTCCTAATCACAACTTTATCATAACGTAGAGGGTTTTATTTCTAATACATTATTTGTGTGCACATACAGAGATATGCTGAATGGTTTTAAAAATAAGTACAGTTCATTAGCATGGCTGAAATCAAGTAGATGTTATTGACAGAAGAATAATTGTACAATGGTGAATTCAGTTCCTTTTGCTACGCTTTTTACAGCAAGGCTGTAAACTGTATTTAAACTGTTTTATTATTATAAATACATGCACGTGCAGGTGCCCCGGTTTGTGTACGTACATCATGTATACATGAAGACATGTACTGCATATGTGTTTGTGCATAATTGGCCTGTGGCCATGTACACTTATTTCTTTTATTGCTATGTTCTCATGCGTAAGGCATGAGAAGGAAGGACACAGACATCTCCTGATTCATGTGTCATCTACGATGCAGCTGACTGCATTGCAGGTCTTCTCCTGCTGCCAGTCGAATTGAACCATGATGAGGAGGGACCACCCTCTAATGGAGAAAAATAGTATTTCGGCTTCAGGCCTGATTTGAATATTGGCTTTCAGCTTTGCCTTTGTAGCATGGCTGCAGCATGACACAGTGAAGCAGAGACCACACAGTACCTCAGCACAGAAGGAGCAATTTACAGACAGCTGGCCCCAAAACGTGTCAGATGCTTTCTATTCAGATTGCTCCCATTACTTTAATCCTGTGGCATAGAACCTCATCTCTGAGTTTAGCTTTTAGTCAGTTTGCATTTTGTACATGTCAACAAGCATTTTAGACATGTAAATCCTAGTGGCATAAATGGACATTTTCCCCTTGAATCTCACCAAGAAAAGCAGTGTTCTTAGTAGACAGAATTCATAGTCAGGCAGTGGTAGTACTCTCTGTGAGCGGTCTATTTATTCTTGAAGCCTACATGCATTTCAGATTAGTTTTGCAGATGAAAAGAAAGACAATTTATCCTTCTTGAAAGCTGGCTTAAGCATCAGGCATGTAAAAGGTCTAGCTCCAAAAAGACATATCCTCAAATGCAACAAATATTTTCCTCAGCAGTTCCAAATATGTTTGCTAGTTGGTTAGGGTTTTTTTCAGTTGATACATAAATTTAGAAATATCTGTTCATGCTGTTCAACGGGATATACAACAAAAAATACCCAATTTCTTTGTCAGAGAAACCACATGAATAGCACACTGTATGTACATATAACCTCCTGAATTTTCATGGCTATTTGGTGTCCCTTTAATAAGCACTGCAAATGCTTCTTAGCCAATAGAACTAATTCACTTATTTGATGCTGAAAGACTCCAAGCCTGTAAACATAAGCTTATATGTATTGTTCTTTTTAGTTTAGGTTAACCTTAAAAAGGCATAAATTATGTTTTCCAGCCAGTAGGTAATTCAAAATTCACACCTTGCAAAAGTTTTCAGAGCTGTTGCAATGAAAGATAATATTCAAATGAAAATATTGAAAGCATATTTATCCAGTTTGTAAGAAGTAATTATATTTTTATCTCTCTAAAATCCCCTCCAATTGCTTCAACAACAAATGAAGACTCTCGTCCTAAACTGCTGTGTGCTACTGCTACACAGTATTGACAGCAGACCTTATAGAAGATACTTTTTCTAACATTTTTTAATTTTAAATGATACTTATCAAAAAATACATGCAGATATCTATATACACATACACATATATGCATACATACACATATATATATAAACAGACATATGTGATTTGTTTTGGGTTTTTGGTGAGCTTGTTACAAGGGATATGCTACCAGTATACAGCAAACAGAATTGTTTTTACACTTCCCTGTGCAGGAAGCATGCACTTGATGTCTAGTAAAGCAGCATACAGTGACATTTCCTCTTTCTGGCCACTTCTTTGTCCAGGTGGTATTTGTGTGTGTGTATAATATTCTTTGCAGTCAGAATGTTGTATGTATTGCAGGTGGGAGGAGGGACTTTGGGAGGAAAGTCTTGCCCTGCGTGTAGAAGAAAAACCAGCTGCAATCTGGCTCAGGATTTCTACTTTCCATTCTTAAATCTGTGAAATGCTCTGGGATGATGAAACATAGTATGTAAACATAAGATACTGAAATTCACATCTGAATGTCTAAAATATGTTGAAGAAATTGAGAGGAGAATACAAATAACAGAGAAGAAAGGAGACCAAAAACAGTCTGAGCAATAAATTTTCACAAATCAAGAGCTGTAATAAATAATATATAACACCTGAATCATTCAGATGAGTCCATCTCTGAAATGTTGCTTACTTTTTTTTTCTTCTATTGACTTATAAAGTTGGTAAAAAAGGTCACTTTACAGAAATGAGATTGCAGAATTTACCAACTCAGTATCATAAAAATTTGCACTTCAGCTGCTACTTTTCTGTTTAATGACTCGCATGGCTTTTGTCCAGAACTAATTTCATGTGGATGGAGGTGCCAATACCTGTACTAAAACACTAATACATATTTAGGTTGTAATACACTGGTCTGTAGTGTTCTGCAGTCAGTTTTGCTACTGTTACTGCTTCGTCTAAAAACTACTCTGGTATTTATAAAATAGAACTAGCGTTGTTGAGGTATTGGACTTTTGGATTATATTTTCCCATTTTGCCAGAGAAGCAAAGAGAGTTGTGCAATGTGCACATAGGATGCTGTAAATCAATGACCAAAAAGCAATAAGAAGTTGAAGTTTTACATTATGAAAGCCTTTCCCAAATTTGAGAGGTGTATCATAAAGACATTGACCATTGGGATTTAAGATTATGTCTGTCTCAGTTAGATTTATGTGCACCCCAAACCTAAGCTGGCTTTCTAAGGTTCCTTCTATAATTAAAGTTAAAAAAAAATTACATCCTGGGAGTAATTTCCTATGAATCTTAGATACCTGATACTTAAGATTGGAATAATCATTCCTTTGAAAGCATGTCTCTCCTCCTTGACCACAGGGGGAACATGAATTATAAATTTGTCTTAAATGTCTAATTTTCAGGTTTCTAAAGTATGATGAACCTGATGTTACACAACTAAATTAGCATTTAGATCCAAATTAGCCACAGAGAGGACTAGGTACAAAACAGAGCTGTTGAGGAATACCATGCTGATACTTTAATGTAGAGGCTACAAACTTAAATTTTTATATCTTTATGCAGGTTTAAAACAGTACTAATAAAATATCTACTCAGCTATTGTGTCTCTTCACAGACCTGTCATAGAAATTGGGTTTGAGATGTTATGGTTACAGACTTTGTAGAAACACAGATGAAGGATTCATTGGGTGATAGCTTGCTGTTGACTGTACATTCCATGTCCTAATTTCTTGGTCAATTCCCTTTTTCTGTAAAACAGTTTTGAATTGAAATAATGTGAAGTTGCTACAAAGAGACAAAAAAAGTGAAAAAGAGAAAGATTAAAAAAAGGAAGAACGGGAAGATAAAGGAAGGAAATTTTGCTGTAAAAGCACCAATCAACCATGAAAATTTTTCCAGGGCTTATTAACAAAGCTGCAACTCCTGGTTAGCCCTGTCTCCCCTGACACAGCATTAGTAGTTCACCCTTTCTTGTCGCAGCAGAATCTACCCCATGCACTGAAAGCAAGGAGAAAACTTCAGCCACAGCTCTGCTGCAGGTTCTCCTTTGCAAATGCTCTGTACCACAAATCTGTTCTTTTCACACCGGTGGGAGAACATGTAGCTGGACCTTGCTGCTCACCAAAAGCTTGTGCTTGTCTCCATTTCTTTACTGAACAAAGGCTGTTATTGCTTAGCCATAATGAACTTATGAAAGAACAGTTCCAGCTTTATCTAGCCGTTCACAGTAAAGTGCTTATACACAAGCATACATAAATTCATACACCTAAACCGTTGTGATATCCAAACCATAATTCTTTCAATTCACTTTTGCATTTACAGTTTTTCTTTCTCTTGTCCAGCCATGAAAAACTTAACTATGGATTTAATTTGAAATACCTAGTTTTTGAGCAATATACATGAAAAAAATGGTGAATTATTGGCAAATATTGTAGAAAACAGCCTATTTTCTGCTTTATACAAGTATTTAGATGGACGTATTAATCACACAGGCCCCAGAGCCAACTGTTCTAGCTCAGTCACCAAAAGAAAAAAAAGACTTGAACGTGATGTGGTGGTCAATAATGCAATAATAGGCTTTTCTCCATGCAACACAATAATACATCAATATACATGCAAAGCAGTGTTAGTAACCCAGAAACTGTTATACTGTTTCTAAAGTATGGGCCTATTTTTCATGTGTTATCACCCAGCATAGCTGTGGGAGTAAAAGGTCAAAAATGCTTTCCTTTTTTATTACTGTACTGAAATGTCACAAAGCCTCTACCCTTAAGAGTCTGTCTCAGGTATGAATGAGGGTCAGATGAATACAACACTCCTAGTGATTAGGTTAGAAAAAGTAGATCTTCTAACAGTGGAAATGTTATGGTATTATCTGTGCAGTATCACAGACTGATGCTTCTGCTGCTGTACTGAAGGTTCTTATGAGTAGTGATGCCAAGGATGAAATTGTCAGCAGTGAAAGTAAAGAACAAATTAGACAAGTTATAGGTCTATCCTGAGGAAAATCATGGTGGCCTTTTTAGAAGCATAGTTTGTAAAGAATTTTCCTTGATTTATCTAAATTACCTGAAAACTGAAGGATTAAAGTTCAAGGTGAATAAGACAAATATTCTTAAGAAGCTCTCTGTTCCCAAACCTCATTTTTTCTTTCTTTTGTATCCTGAAATGAAGCAGCACCTTCCAACAACTTCCACCTTATACAGAGATCTAATTTTAGGTTAATTCTGAAGCTCAAAACAGTTTGCTTATTAATGTGCCAGCTATGAATAAGCTGAAGTTCTTAGCTCACCAAATAGTTTTCCAGGCAAAAGGTCTGCAGGTTATGTTCCATACAAATATTTGTGCAGGCATATTTCTTTCAAAAAATTCTGTTCTATCATTTAGGTGGCTGCTTTGTAAGTCTAAGTGCTGCTTTCTCACTCAGGGGTATTTTATGTCATTTACGGAGAGGCAAATGGTGAACCAAGCTGAAGATCAGCAGAACCTAATTTGCTCAGCTACATACGTACAGAGCATGCTAAAGCAAAATTAATTCACATGTGCTGTAGGGCTCCTTAGTCACAGCACTCAGGTTCCAACATGTCCACTTCATTTCATTTATTTTTCTTTCCCTCCTTCCTTTCACCTTCCTCTCAATTTAATAATATATTTTTGTTAAATAGCACATTTTTTGTGGCAAACCTCAATGAGTAATTTTGTGCAAAGTGGTTTGGGTGTTCATCCAATGTATCTGAAACATGACACAAAAATAGAATCTTAAAAAAATAATAAAAAAAATAGAAAAACAACAGTAAAGATATAACAGGATTTTCACCTTAATATACAGTTCCCTCCTCCACTCTCTATGGAGTCATTTGGGCAATGCAAACTGTAGTTCAGATCTGTTTCAGTTTTCAGAATAACGTGTGTGAAAATGATGGGGTTTATGTTCATAACTGGTAGTATTCATTACAACAAAATAATTCTGTTTATAAAAGGTATTTACATATTAACATGATGCATATGTTATTTCTATATGAAAATTATAAGGTAAATTAGACTGAAATCAGGTATCAAATCATTCAGCTTCAAGAAAATTTCATCATTATAATGAAATAGCCTTGTGGGAGAATAAGGTGAAGAATGTAACCTTCAAAACAAAAGTTAGTTGTTTTATGCATTTGGGTTTGCAGTTATTTTTTGAAAACTGGTCTTTTTATCTGCAGACGGCTTGATGTGATCTGTCATGGTCTTCTTGGTTTCCTTTGGTACATTCTAGACACATTCCCTGCGCAGCCTTCCTTTTGTTTTGATTAAGGAACAGCTAGGGCACTTGCTATCCTTTCATTTCTCCCCATAAATGTTTTTGTACTGCTCTGGATAAATTATATCACTTATAAAGAACTTTAAAATAATGTTGACCTCCCTAAGAATAAATTGAGTGTAATATTAACATTTAGTTATCAGTCCTTGTAGGCTCATGTTTTTGATCTTTTTTATGACTAGCCAAAAAGGAATGTACTTGAAGTCTTATTCAGTCTTAATGTGTTGCCATAATCAACCTTACACTCTATTATTACTTGCAAAGTTTTGACTGATCTAAGGGTGTTTTCAAACTATTGATTCATGTTTAATAACAGCCATATCAGGAAAACAGTCAAAGCTTTATTATTTTGTAGATTTTGCCCTTAAATCACCTGTATTAATCATGCTTGATGACTAAATATTCAATACTCCTGACTTTCCTCTTTTTCCCCTCCACTGCCTTCATTTCACACTTCTATAACTGCTTTGATCACTTATTGTCAAGTCTACAGCCAGAGCAAAAATCACAGAAGTCTGCTTTTGCCTTATTCATTTGGATGTCACAGGATCAACATATCTTCTGGAGGGTCCTTAACAAAACAACAGATATTTCTTGGTTTGATGCTGTACAAAGACAAGGAAAAGGAACAGTCACTCCTGTATAACTGGGATTTTTTATTTGTGCTTTCTATTCACATCTCACTATTCCATCAAAATCTAATGGGTGAAATCAAATATATAAGTCAATTACACCACATTTCTTCAGATCTTAATTAAATCTAGGACACAGGGTTAGAAGAAATAGGGCTCAAAAGACCACATCTCCAAAAATGCTCTTCTTTGTGACTATTTGCCCCATTTTCATTACAAGATTATTGTCTATTTGTATTTTCACGTTATACAAAAATGGGAAAAATCTCACAAGAAAGTTTTTTGATTTTGCTTGCTTCTGTTAGTGTTTCAAATATTGCCTTTGGAATAATAAGATATAAACTTTTTTAAAATAGTGATTTTTGTCTCCGTCTTCATGTCAAAGACAGGAAACACAGGGGTTAGCACTTCCTCTAGTCATAGTAGAGTCTCAGGGAGAAATCTGCTTGCTTTCAACATTACAAATGGAAAAAGGTAAGGAAAAGGAACTTCTGTGCCTGAAATTATTCACCTGTATCTAGCTTCTCTCTTTTATTAAAAGTAAGAGGCGTCTTCCCTTTAATTCAAGTGCCCTTAGTTTCAGGGATCCTGCCAACCTCCTAACTTTGGGTTCCTTTTTGATGTGCTGGTACTTGTAAAATAAACCTCAAAACCTAAACAGCTGGTGAGTTTCACCTCTGTTATGGCCTGGATGCAGTGGTGTCAAAACTCTTTGCAGTCAGTATATCCTCAGGTTACTCTGATTTTCTTGGGTGAGTCATACATACAAAACCATTTTGCACTGCTCCCGCAACCTGTTCTGCCAGGTACTAACTGCTCTTCAGTGAAAGTCATCAAGACTGTCTAAAGTAATAATCTGTCCTACAAATTTAGCACATCAACACAACAACAAAGGAAATTTCACTTAAAAACTGAATGAGATCTGTTAAATCCTACTTAAAATACTTAATCCATTATACATTTTGTTTAAGGAATGCTTTATGAAATTCAATATTCTTTCTCTGAACCTCAATGTTACTGTGTTCTGCAAAGCCATAAGAGCTTGAGATGGCAACTTATTTGATGGGGACCCTTTTGAAGAAACATTTCTCCCAGTAAAACTGTTATCCCAGCTGCCTTCCAGATACATCTTAAATACTTGAAGACAGATAATTATAAAATGAAGCTTGTACGCAGGAATATGAGTTTAGTATAATTTAAAAAAAGTAATATTATCATTATTTGCACTCCTGAAAGTAAATATCTCAGTTCCAGCACTTGAGAGCAATTATTATTTCCATGAAATAAGGAAAGATAATGTTTTATCCTCTCAATAGCAGTAGTCAGTATTTACTGTGGACTATAAACAGAGAAGACAAATGACCTTCTTTGGAAGTGTTGCGGTTCTTTTTTTTGCCTGTAGGTTGACTTCTCTAATCACAAAGGAAAAAATGCAGTCCTATCACTGAAATTATCCAAGCAGTCAGTGAGAGTGGGGATGGAGAGAAACACATTGTACCACAAAATCTCTCTGCAAAGGATGAACTTGTCTGTACTTAGAAATATTAGAAATAGGTGCACTGGTATATGACCAGCTCTATAAGGTGATAAGCACACCCTTACTACCCGAGTGAAGGATGCCCAATGTTTTGCAACCTCAACTACGGCAACTAGAAATCTTCTAGTTCAGTCAGACTTCTAGTTCAGTCAGAATGAAGATACACTTGATTGTCCTTTAACCTAAAAGAAGACTCTTCTGTGGCCAAAATTCATAAAAGCAAAGTCAGATGTAAAATAAACCTCAAAACCTAAATAGCACTATTAGAGAAAAAAGTCAGTGGTATCGAAATTATCCCAGCAAAGGGAAGTTATCAAGCTCCATTAGTCATCACTATTGTTTTACTGTGTTCAGAATGTATATATATGAACTGAATAAGCTTATAATGTAAAACATAGTGTTGATAACATAGGAGCATGAAAATACAACATTTTCCTCCTTAGTTTCCCCGTAAATTTGGCATTGGCCCTGCTGGACCTGATGCATCAGGTGCACATATTTGCTTAAATTTTTACCATGGTTCCCAAAGTCCTTTTGGAATCTCTAGTCTTGCAGAGAAAGATCCCCCCAGTCTGTCCAAGTATAGCCTACCCTTTTTATAATTTGTTGTGGTTTAAGCCAGTCAGCAAATCAGCCACGCAGTTTCTACTCCCCCCCCTCCCGGAGGGATGGGGAGGAGAATCAAAAAAATGTAACTCCCACGGGTTGAGATAAAAACAGTCCAGTAACTAAGGTATAACACAAATCACTACTGCTGCCACCAATAATAGTAATGATAAGGGAAATAACAAGGGAAGAGAATATGATACCACCTGCCGAAAATGAGCCCGACAGAGCAGAGAGCATGCCCTTCCAGGTAACTCCCAGTTACATCCCCCGGCATGACGTGCTGTGGTATGGAATACCTCTTTGGCTAGTTTGGGTCAGGTGTCCTTTCCCTGCTTCTTCCTGGCTTCCCCTCCTCCCTGGCAGAGCATGAGACTCACAAAGTCCTTGGTCAGAATAAACATTCTGACCATCAACTGAAAACATCGGTTTTATCAGTATTATTCCCAGGCCGAAAGTCAAAACCACAGCGCTGCACCAGCTGCTTAAGAAGGAGAAAAAGTGACTGCTGCTGCTGAACCCAGGACATTATTATATGCACAAATTTGTGTTTGGGTATACCACCAGGCATTTTGCTTGTTGCCAGATCTCCAAGTGATTCAGATTATTCTGAACTGGTCACCTGTCTTCAATCATTGTGTCATCTGTAATATTAGATAACTTTCATGTTTTCTTCCAAACCATTAAATCTGGCATAGCACTACCAACAC